>NC_136827.1:5800845-6268939 GCF_951394365.1 Tetrao urogallus | reverse complement strand
GGCAGAGAGCTGGTGCCCAGCACACGGGCACTGGGCAGAGGAGAGAGATGGGCACCCAGGAAGGGTTCCTAGTGTGGGAGTTGAGTCCGATGGTGTCACGGTGCTGAGAAATAAACAGTTCCATGCAGGACGCACTACGTGGAGAGCTGGGCACCCAGTTAGGTGGTAGCCGTCTGGGGGTTAAGAGTCTCAGGGTTCTGGGAGTAAAGTGCTGCAAAGTAGTGGCATCTGGGTTTCTAATTGTTTTCTTTTGGACAGTCTTGCGCTGTTCTGATCCCAGACAGCAGAACCATCACATGGTGGTGCATCACAAAGCAGTGGTCTGCCTAAGCAGAATGAGAGCCCTTTCTGATATCTGTGTTTATCATTTGCAATTAAATGCCTTAGTCCTGCTATCTCAAAGCACTGGCAACTCGTCTGCTTTGTATTTTTAAAAAGCAGCTCTTTTACAGCAATGCCTTCTTGAGGACATATTGTCCCCACCTGCTCCAAGAGGGCAAGGCCAGAGCTGGCCTGGGCCTGAAAAGGAGAGCCCCAGCGGCACCTTCCGTGGAGCAGATCTGAAGGGGAGCTGCCCCAGAAGCAGCCCTGAGGATCAGCCTGCATGGGCGGCTCCTGCCGGGCAGGACAGGCCCTGTCTGCAGCAGCTCCAGAGGAGGACAGGCAGCAGCAGCATCGTGGGCTCTGTGCTCCCCAAGTGCCGTGTGTTGGAAATATCCAAGTAATTTTGTCAGGAGGTATCTCTGATAAAAGCACAATTTATTCGCGATTGCAATGGCGGGTGTCCCGCAAGTAGGAGCGCACCTATGGACACAACATGACAGCCTTTATGCCCTGTTATACCACAATTATAAAGCCAGACAAGTACCTTGACTGATTTATCTTGAAAACGAAAAAAACCCAATACTTGGTACTGAAACATGTAAGTACCAACAAATGGTGGGCAGGTTAAAAGAAGAATATGTAAAAATTGTTATTTTTAGAAGCTTTGACTCACAAGACTACAAGGAATGCTGTAATTCGGCAATAATGAGCTATTTAACATTGTTAGTACAAAATTATTCAAATTAAAGCAACCAGAGCCATTGGAGATGCTCTGAACCTCAGCTGACATCACAAAACTCTCCAGACAGACAGGGACACAAAATAAGAGAGCCTCTGCTCTCTGCCAGCCAGTGTAAGACAACAAACCACGTTATTTCCCTTGGGACAAGATACAATCAATAGGATCTGCAAAGTAATACTCAGAAGGAGACCAGAACAATCAGCCTATTATCATCCAGCGCCAACACAACCATCACAAAAAAATTAAGTCTGAACACAAAACAAAACAAAAAATCAACAAACCTTTGCAGCCCCGGTCCATTCATCAGTTAGTTCCCCGTATTCTGAATCCAGCTGATGATGCTTTTCCATGAAGGCAGTCTCGAATCTTCTCAAACTGGGAGGAAAAACGCAGCTGAAAAATTAAGGGCAGAGAAAAACAATCATGAAGAGGTCAGGACTGCTGCTAGTTTTCAAGTTACCCACACAGCATCTAAAATTTCACATCCCTCTTTTTCTGCAAGGACAGCTAACTGCATGTTACACCTTCATGACCAGGGCAGAGGAGCATTAAACAGAAAAGAAGTTTTCCAAATAAATTTCAATTCAAATACCTTTGGGGGAAAGGAGGTTGATTTTTGAGGTACTGATTTAAGAAAAATTTGCACAGATCACAATAAACATCAGCAAGCACTCAAATCAGGCAGAATGCAATAAAATAGACTGGAGCATTAAGATCACATGACATTCCAATACATTAACAAAGCTGACTGATTGCTATTAACCCCATTCAAAACAATGTTTTGTGCATTATCACTGCAATCAAGGTGGAAAAATATGTAGTAGTCTGCTTAGTCTGGTAGTTTCACATATGCACGCAGGAAGATATGACCAGTTTGAGAAAGAAAATATCCTGTCACCAAATGTAAACTTTTCTTCGTTAACAGAAAAGGAGGAGGAGGCATGGAATGGACGTTTGACTATAAGAGTAGGAACATCAAAAATTAAAGCTTTATTCCTATTACAAGCTTTAGTGTTTATGGGAAGTGTTAAAAATCTCTGTAGAGTCTAGCAAAGTGATGGTCTCCATTTGATTTACAGCAAGGAAATGCACAGCACATGACATTTCTTTTTGGACTACAGATCTTAAAGACAAGGTAAAAAGGCTGAAGAATGTAATGAAAGCAAAAGTCACAGGAAACTTATGAAGTAATTTCATCTACTGCTAAGTTTTCAGTCAGATAGAACCATAAGGTCAGGACTAACAGGTTCTGAGAGGGCCCATGGCCTCCTTTCCCCAGTGAAATTCAGACAGCAAAATCCTTTACTTTTAGGACAGTAAGAGTTAGATGTTGAGAACTTGGATCTCCAAACTTAAATGAGGCCTTCGAAATTAACATCACAGAATTTTCCTACACCATGCTTGAAGTACAGACTTTCCCAAAGCACATCCAGATGGCTTGGAGATGTCTCTCAGGCCTCTCAACTCTCAACGACTCTCTCAAGAGTACAAACACTTGTACTCAAATCCAGCCAGAAGATTTGTGCTCCTCCTCTGACATATTTGACGCAATGAGCCCCAGCAAAGGAGTCACCCACACTCTTGGAGAGCCTCTACTTTTCTTAGGAATCTTCACCAAAAAAAAAAAAAAAAAAAAAAAAAAAAAAAAAATAGCTCCAAGAAGCTTTATCTTAATTCTTAGTCACAAAACATCATATGGTAAAACATGAAAAGCCAGCACTGACTTCAGTAACTTTTAATTTTCCTGGGAAGACGTTGATGCTATCTATATACACAGCCCTATTTCCACCAAGAATAAAAGAAAGCAGCATTTCCAACTTCCAAGGACTCAGATTCTGCATACAGACATTCCTCTAAGACAGCAATGTTGGAGTGCTTCCTTATTTTGCTCAGGCAAGTTGCTATCTGCAAACCATCACAACACAATCATATTTCTACTCCAGCAGAAATACTTCTAGGCAATAACAACAGGTTGATAGACTCCAAAGGTCTCATCTGCAGGGTCTGTCCTCTGGCTGTCTATTGAAAACTCTTGACTTTTGTCCACGACGGCTCACAAGAATGGAAGCCCAATCAATTTGGGCAAGGATAGAAGTTGTTTTTAAAAGCATTCCATAGAGATTAACATACTGGTGAAATTGTGTATGTCACAACAATAATGCAGTAGAATAGGGGTGTCCAACCTTTTGGCTTGCCTGGGCCAAGATATAAGATTCAATAGAGCAAATTCTCAGCTACAAAGCACTATTTTTCAATACACTCACCACCATTAGCTGCGCGTTTTCACCAGTGATGAACAGCAGCCTGCACGCCACACTCATAAAAGCAGAAGTAACCCACAGCTTCACTGTGCTCATCTCCATAAACATTCAGCAAGCATCCATGAATGCCAATGGGAGCCATTTTTTCCACATGATGGAATTCAATGGCACACCTTTGCTCCACCACACACACTTCCGTGTCACACACCTTTGTGTCGGACTTCTCCTCCGCTGCCATCTGTCACACAGCAACAACACGTAATGGAATATTGGTGGGAAGGTTCAGCCTCTACTGCCATCCCACCAACACCCACCCGCCTGTGATGTCGTGAGCCAGCACAGTAAAACAGGAGGCATGGCTTTCAGAGCAGCTCTCATAAAATATATAATATAATTAATATGTAAGTAACAAAGCATATTAATTTTTAATATTTTTCTTAAAACATTAAAAAAAAAATGAGAGGAAGGCTGGTCCCTCTGCCACTGCAGTGCTGAGCTCTAGTTTGGCTCGTGGCACAGGGAGCAGCAGTTCCAGCTGGGGCTGGCAGGGTCCCTACACCTACTGGTGCTCTCAGGACTCTGAAAGGAAGGAATGTGTTTCCTCCAGCACCGCTTCAGCCCAGAACATCACCACAAGAGCACAAAACAGGTCAGTGCTTTCATCTGCGGCCAGTGGCTTGCAATCCATTCTATAGCCCACTGCTTTTTAAGATATCTCCATTTTTAACAGCAACATAAGAAATAACAGCAAGTTAAAACAAGCAGCAGAAAAAGAAGTATCATTTTCTTCAGATGATTATTACGTGCTTAATGATGGCAGGAAGACTACAGCAAATGTTTTCCAACTCTTAAAAAGAACACTTCCTCTGCAATATATAATTCTGAATTTTAATTTAGATAACTCAGATTTACTGGCAACAAAAAATGCATATTCATGAGGTCTGATTTACTATAATCTTTATTTCTAACATTATACATCTGTGAATACTTGAAGCACTTAAGTTTGTATTCATGGGAATTATGTAGGGATATCATAGAAAGCAATAGATTGACTTGTAAGTAAGAGTTGATAGCAAAGAAAGTCAACCTATTTCTTTTCAGAAAGGCTGTGGCTTGAGATTTGGGATTGATGCCCCCATCTTTAGTTTTAAACAAATTATTTTTCTTTCCCAATCAAGATACAAATGAAAGTCACTGCAAAGGATTGCCAAAACAAAGATTTTTAGATGCATTCATTCTACTATAGCAAGGGTCTGAGGAAAAAAGTTAACTATATGGCAAACACAAACACAAAAGTTGGCTTCTGTACAAGTGAATGATGCTGAAAGAGGGAATTGCTGGACATGTTATTTTGGCCATCCCATCTTTGCACCCAAACAATCCCTCATGCCGATTTCAACCGAGCCTTCTAAAAATCCAAGCATTTTCTATGCAAAATATATTTTTCTTCAATATCTCTGCATCTCAAGCTTTTCTGATTAGATAAAGATTCTTCTAATAAAACACAATTCACTTCCAAAGGTAAACCATAGAAAGAATCACTTCCAAAGGTAACCCATCACAGAAATCTACAGTAAAACAGTGGGACAAATGCACAATGGGAAAAACAGGATGAATACTGCTTCTGACACATATATTGAGTGAATAAGACAATAAAACTCACTGGCGCACCAAACAGGTCCTCTGAGTTTTATATGTACATTCCTTCCAAAAAAAGGAACACAGCTGGACTAGCTGCCCAGGAAAGCTGCTCCCTTGTGAGACAGCAGAACAATGAATACTGGTAATGACAGCCACCAACACAGGAAAGAGGAGAGCAAGCAAGGTGTTCTAAACTTTTTTTTTTTTTTTTTCTAGTTAATTATCATATTTAGAGGAACTGATGCTAACAGCTTCTTGGTGGGTCTCACCCTTGGCCATGTGACTACCCTAAAAAGCCACTGACCCTGCTACAAACTAGTACACATCAGGGAGCGTTTCCTCTGCTAAAGAAACAGCAACTTACTTTGAATATTGGTTCATTTATCACATACAAGCATCATTCCCTCCTGTCACACTGGCAAGGACGTGTCCTGGTAGCTGAAGATCTCACTGCCATGCTGTATTTGCTAGGGATGACTGCTGCTGCTGCTGCTAACCCTGACAGTCGTTCTGCCTTATTTCTCATCACACAATACAGTTAACTGACTGCCTGTTGCACTGCAGTTGCAAGCAGACAAATGGGACAGCAGAGGAAAAGTAAAGGTATGACAGGACATGGATTTTATCTGACCATTGCTAAACTGCAGTGACAAGTCACCAGAATGAAAAGACATTCGAGACAGACACAGAGGCTCCACATGGGAAAGCTCTGATGCAACAGATGTCCAACTTGCTCTGCTGGATGTCTATACTGATACCACTGAAGAACTGCAGTGAGAGCGTGGAGTAATGTAAAAGTTTTAAAGCTAGGAAAAGTACATAGAATGCTCCAAAAGTAATGCCTCCTATTTATTTCCATGGAAACTAGGACAGACACAAGGAGCACAGTAATAAATAATATTTCATCCCTAGTTATACAGCAAATGCACATAGAAGTAATTTTAACAAGCATGCCATGAAGGATATGGACAGGCTGATGCTTTGCTCTGCAGTAACAAGTTTAATTCCACTTCATTCTCTCAAATATATTTAAAACAATGCCAGATTTTAGTTAAAATTTTTCATGGCTTAACTTAAGAGCATGCATGAAGTACTGAAAACATTAGCAAAGAAAAATAAATATTTACATTCCTTAGATTTTTACAGGCAACATTAAATTAAAAGAACCAAGATCTCTGACCTAAAAAGGAATGATAGCTGCCCAAATAATAAAAGAGAATATTCTGAGTTCAACACATTCTGAGAAACCTCCTCTTGAAGAAGCAGGTTACCTTTTAAAGAAAGAAATATAAGCAAGTAGAAGGAGGAAAGTATTTGCTAATGAAGAAAAATGATTTTGATACAGTTATGATTCAGTGATACAGTGTGAAACATTTCCACAAGCACTTTTATTGGTATGTGCATAAGCAGCTCTGTGGTTTTTGCAGCTAACTGCAGATACAGCATGGTGCAGCACAGCATGACTTCTGTGAGCATTTTTCATCTCAGCATGCAGAAGCAGTGCAGTTACAGCAGTTGCTCCTAATTCTACTTTCCATGAATGACTGCTGTAGAAAAGCAGGGATGCTAAGTATCAACTAACAAAAGTGCTGCAGGTTATCTCAGGAGTTGAAGTAACAAGTGTGGTTCAACATTCATTTAAAAATATTTTTACCTCAAAGCACAATGCCTCAGGCACTCACATGTCCTGAACAAGAAGACAGAACCAAGAACCAACACATTCTCCTGCCAGGCCTCCCTTCCTGTATTCTCTGAAGGAGAATGAGAAGGCTCAGAGGAAGCAGGAAAAACATTTATTAGGGATTTGAATCAAAGAAAGAGTCCAAGAGCAACAGTAGGCCCTGGGACCCTTGGTTGTCTGGCAGACACGTCAAGGAACTAAGCAGAAATCTGTATCATTTCAAGGGTTACAACAGAGGAAGACTTCTGCACAACTCAGATCAATGTTCTAACAAATGGGAACCTGACGTTAAATAAATGTAATTATACTGTAGTCCAAACCATCCAAATCTGACAAATGGACTGCAGGAGCACGCAATTCTTTTGAAAGCAAAACAAATTAACAAACCAGCCTCAACAAAAACAGTCCTTTGGAGGGCTACGTTTACATTGCATTTCTGAAAAAAAAAAAAGTATATTGCCTTACTTCATTTTCTAAACACTTCCACAAGCACACATCATAGCCCTCACTTGTATTTAGTCAGTGTAACTTTCAGACACCCCATGCTGGAGTTGCTGCAGGCTGTCCGCCCGGCTCCGTGCCTCTGCAGAGCAGCCAGACGGTGAGGTACAAAGTTTGTTCCCTAGCAGCTGCTTGCATTCTACTCCAGTGCACCCCTCAAAAGCACCTTAAGCCTCTCGCACGATAATTACCACAACACGGCTTGAAAATTTTAGCCTGAATCCGAAATAACACCCCTAAAATTTCAGGAGACGACGCAGCTGAAGCGCACCTCGCGTCCAACACCGACCGTGTGGCGGCGCCTCCACCAGAGGGAGCCGCAGCGCCGGGCTCGCGCCGCTCGTGCAGAAGGCGGGGCGCTGCGATTGGCCCGCCTGCACGTCAATCATCCGCAGCCCCGCGGGGCGGGCCGGGCCGGGCGGAGCGGAGCCCGCGGCGGCGTAGCCGAGCGGTGCGGTGCGGGGCGCATGGCAGCGTGCGGGCGGGGCTCGGCGCTCGGCCGGCCGAGAGCTGTGTAGGGTAAACTCGCGGCGTCGCGCGCACCGCCTCGGGACCCTCCTCCGGCCGAAGGGAGCAGTGAGGCGGCGACGAGGTAAGGGCGCGGGGTCGGAGCAAACAGCCGGCGGCTCGGGCTTCTCGCGCCGCGCCCGAGTCGCCGGCGGTGCGGAGCGGGAGGCAGGGCACCGCGCTGCGTGCTGCCGCCCGGTGCGGCGCCGAGGCGGGCGGGGACGGGCCCGGGCATGTCCTGTGCGGGCGGCGCGTGCGCGGCTGCCGGGTTCGCTGCAGCTCGTTGTTGTTCGCCGCTGCAGCTCGTTCGTTTGTCGCTGCAGATGATCGAGACGCTCGTGAGCGGCGATGCCCGCGCGCTGCTCTACCGGCTGACGGCTCTGCTGGAGCAGGAGCTGCGCTGCCAGCCGAAGGGCTCCGGCCTGAGGCTGATCGAGTCCGCCCACGACAACGGCCTCCGAATGACCGCGAGGCTGCGAGACTTCGAAGTGAAGGATCTGCTCAGCTTAACTCAGTTCTTCGGCTTCCACACGGAGACCTTCTCGCTGGCTGTCAACTTCTTAGATAGGTTCTTGTCCAAAATGAAGGTACGGCTGTTTAAAGTATAAGCTCGATAGCTTCTCCTCGCTGCGACCTCACTCCCGTTATTTAGAAGGGCTTGCTTTGCTTTTAGATGGTTAAAGGTTAAGCTCCGTCCCCGGATTCCAGTTGCATGAGAGCTTGAAAAATGGCTTTCCCTGGTTGGATTTCAGCAGTGCTAAGAAAGCTGCTTTCTCTGAAGAAGAGAAGGAAGAGGGCATCTGTTCCAACTGGAGGTGCCCGTTGGAAACAGGCTTATTATTGCTTTAGATCAAGACAGGCTGTTTGGCCTGTTGCACATACAAAAGAAGGTGCTGAATTAGCTCTCAGTTTACTGCTGTTTAGTAGTGTCTCTTAGGTATATCAAGAGTTGGGATACTGTTCAGCATTTATTAATCAGATAAAATTAATAGTTAAATAACATTCCATTCTTCTGCATGTATTTGGCATGCTGACCTGGGTTATTTGTCTAACGAGACAGGATTACTGCTATTCCACTTAGTCCAAGACAAATGCTAGCTTTTCTTCTATGTTAGTATGTCCCTAAAAAATGAGAAGGCTGGGTGGAGTATAAGACTTCTGAATCCAAAACCTGCCCTTACAAATTCTCTGTGGTTCCCTTTTATATATATATACATATATATATCCCAAGAATTTAGTATTTTTTGTTTATATATAAGCCAATATTTACAACACTCTAGGTCCTATACAACCGTGTTTAGAAACTAGTTCTACATAATTTTTTTTACTCCTAAAATAACAAATAATTCGGTGCTTGCATATTGAGATGGTTTATCAAAGGCTTCCCTCTTTAAAAGTAACTAAAAACATTGACTTTTCTTTAGGTACAGCCTAAACACTTGGGCTGTGTTGGACTGAGCTGCTTCTACCTAGCTGTGAAGGCAACAGAAGAAGAGAGAAATGTTCCCTTAGCCACCGACTTAATCCGAATAAGCCAGTATAGGTTCACTGTTTCTGATATGATGAGAATGGAGAAAATCGTATTGGAGAAGCTTTCTTGGAAAGTCAAAGCAACAACAGCCTTCCAGTTTCTACAGCTTTATCATTCGCTCATTCATGAGAATTTAAGCTGTGAAAGGTAAAATATCTCAAGCTTATTGTGTTATGGTATGGCTGCAGGTAATCAGGGAGCCTATGCCAGAAAACAGCCAGGGATTATTAGTCAAGTAATTGGCCTTTTGATGTTTTTTTTTAAAAAAAAAAAAAGTAAAACTTTCCTCCTTAATAATAAATGTGAATTTATTATTGGTGAGGTGTAATGTTATCTTAAAATGTTTTTTTGTGTGTGAAGTCATTTAGGGAGTATTGTTCTCTAAGTCCCAAAACAAATTTCTCACCAATAATAGCGTAACAAGTTTGTGTCAGTAAAGCCTTTCTGCAAAGATTTCAAAATAGATTTCAGAAAAAGTTCCTTTTGATAGTTAACATTAAAACTCCATTTTTCTGAATGGATGCAGTTCTCCCCTGTAAAACAAGATTTATTTTGGGCATGAAGACTGCCAAAATTTAATGCTTGTTTGACTGAAACACTTCTTCTGGTACAAATGAGGCCCTTGTTTAAATAAAGAACATTCTCACAGCTGCTCTGTTTCCATGGAATCGCAGAGTATCCCAAGTCATAAGTGACCCCCAAGGAGCATCAAGTTCAAGTCCTTGCCTCACGCAGGGCCACCCAAAATTCAGACCATATTTCTGAGAGTGTTGTCCAAACGCTCCTTGAACTCCAGCAGCCTGGGGCAGTGACCACTGCCTTGGAAGCCCAATCCATGCCCATCACCCTCTTGTGAGAAACCTTTTCCTAACACCCAAGCTGACCATTCCATGACGTAGCTCCATGCCATTCTTTCAAGTCCTGTCACCAGAGAGAAGAGTGGTCTTGATAAAGATTGTGTTTATGTGCAACAATGTCTCATCTGTTTTTATTACAGGAAAAGATACCTTAATTTTGAGAGACTTGAGACCCAGCTTAAGGCATGTCACTGCAGAATCATGTTTTCTAAAGCTAAGGTAAACTTGAAAGCTAAAAGTCAGTGAGGCTAGAGAAACTTTAAAGTTGTAGATCAAAAATGTCATGTTATCTTTCTCTCTCCAGCCTTCTGTTTTAGCACTGTCTATTATGGCACTAGAGATAGAAGAACAAAAACTACTGGAGTTGACAGAGGCATTGGAATTTCTGCAGTTGCATTCCAAGGTATGGATAAAGTTTTCCAGGGTGCAGGAATAAAAATGCATGCAGGGGTTTTCTCACTGGGGGAAGGGGAGTTCTATTGACGTACTGGTTTCTTTTTTTCTTTTTCATATTCAATCTGGCTTGGGATGTTTGGCTTTCTATCTTAAATAGCTAAAAATGCACATGTAATTTAAGGATGTAATGAGTTAGTGACATGGGATTCTGTCTTGCTGTTTAGATAAACAACAGAGATTTGACCTTCTGGAAGGAATTGGTGTTGAAGTGCCTTACAGAATATTCCTCAAGCAAGTGTTCCAAACCAAATGTCCAGAAATTAAAATGGATCGTGTCTGGACGTACAGCACGGCAGCTTAAGCATAGCTATTATAGAATAACACACCTTCCTACAATTCCAGAAACCAGCTCATAATAGGTAACTACTTGTAAAAGCAGTTCTCACAATGTAGAAGTCATTAGCTGTTAACTATTTCAAAGTTTCTTATTCCATATAGGTAACCTGTTGGAGATGTTAACGTAAATGTGACCAGCCTGTCACAGAGGCTGGTCTGTTCTCATGTTCATGCTTGAGCCCGTGGTGTACCTAAAGAAGTGGCTACCTAATATGTGAACACTGGAAATAGAACTGATGCTTTGATGTGCTCTGGGAGCAGAAATATATTCTACAGACATTATGAGCTCATTCAAACTTAAATACGGAGTAGAACTGGTAAAAAAGCAGGGGAAATACTTAGCTTGCTCCTATTGCAGAAAGAATCTAAAAGGAAACAGCTGCCTGTTACAATCTCTCTTGCTCTGGTTCACTGAAGCTACTTGCAGACAGCTTCATAGTTGGTTAGCTGTTCATTTAGTAAAGTGAAACTCACTTGGTTATGCATATTGCAGTTGATTAACTGTAGAGTTGCACACTACTTCCTTATCTAGACTTTAAAGGCTACAAACCTTTAAAAGTTGTCTCTTCTGTGTTAATGTCTGTCTTATGCTTTATTTTATTCTCGTAGAAATCCCTTTACTTAGTTGATTGTTCATTATGGGTTTTTTTGTTTGTTTTACAGGAGTACAATAAAAGGAGAAAACCGGCCTGAAACTTGTTCATAGACAGATGAAGGTTCAAGAAACATCTTAATAATGAAGAACTTGACTTTTGCAAGAATATATAGTGGTTCAGACTAGAATTCCTTGCAGCAAATGTTCTTTTCCATGACTATGATACCTAATGTTAGCTTTTGGTCTTACTAGACGATTTACTATTTAAGCAGTAAAATATCACAATACTGATGCAAAGAATTTAATACCTTATAGTTTGTAGAGCAGCTTGTGTAATCTAACCTTGTTTTACAGCAAGTGCAGGTGCAAAATTATATATTAAATTGAAAAAACTTGGTTCACTTTCCAAAGACTACTTGACACTAGGTAAACATATGCAGTAGCACAGTGCTTCAGTTTCTCAGGCAAACTAAAGACCACCTTACTCAACGTTGATAGAATAACAAATGCTCATCAGTCCAGCTGACAGGCTGTTTGGATAGCAGCACGCACCTGTGTTCCTACAGGGTAGGGTGCTCACCTTTACCATGGACACAAACTGAAAATAAGGTTTTGTGGTGCCTGTTGTGCAGTCATTAAGAGTGCATCAGTAACATCGGTATTATATAAGAGGTGTGGTTTGCTGAGATTATGGGCAAGTGTGTGGTAACTTCATAATACCTAGTGCTGGCTGGGGAGAAAACACCACAGCATCTGCTCCAAATTGGGCAACAGTTTGCCAGGATTCCACTGTACAAGAAGTAAATGCTGATACTGAACAAGAGGGACAAGTATAGTCAGAAATGTTCAGGCTTCACTGTGCTGCTACCTACAGGCTACTCAAGATTAGGAAAACGTGAAGACTTGCAACCATAGTCTGTTTGACAGTAAGCTTACTAAGTAAAATTGCTGATTTTCCCTGAAGACTAAGTCAGTACTTGAGGTGTATCATGCTGCTGGTACTAACGTGAAAGTGAACATGAAGAATATGTTATTGTATGTAAGATGGATGAGGATTTGGGGGAATGTTGCTTATGACTCCTTGAGTTCTGTTAAAAACGGGTTGTTGTATGAATGGAGTCAGTGGAGAAGGAAGGAATCTGCATGTCTGGAATACTCTGTGGACTTACCAGCTAGCCTGCCAAATCCATCTCCTTTATGGTAATAATGGATGAGGAGATAATTCTTCACTTCTCTCAAACTAGTTAAACTTCTCACAGAAAACTACATACCAAAGCTCCATACTGGACAAATCAAGCTTTCTCATAAACTCATGGGAATGGTTATGCTGCATAATATTGAATTGCATTTTCCATCCACCAGTGCAATATATGCATTGTGCTGAAAGGAACACAAGTGATGTAGAGAGATGGGCAGTCAGCCTACTGGGAGATTGCAAGATGCAGCATGCAATTGTGCTGGTATTGTTGTGTCTCAAGATATGTACCTTTCAATTAAACATTGAAATGCAAATAATTGAGTAACTTTTTTTTTTTTCCAGTGTATTACAAGTCATTTTAGTAGGAAGCCCACAAAGCTGCTTACAGCTGAATGCTGCCTGGTCATCTTCAGTGCAAGAGATAAGAGACTAAGGATGTAGTTTAAGGGGTTGAAGCTGCAATAGGAAAGGCTAGAAAAACAAAAAGAAAAAAGAAAGCTTAATGTCAGCTTGGCTCGGTTTGTTTCGGTGTCTCAAGCGATTTGGTGCACCCAGACTGCCAAAAGACTACACTGTATGAATTTCACTTCAAATACCTGCCACTCCGCTTCTAACAGTACATAGCATCTATTTCTGTGCATTTTAGTAAATACACAGATGGTACTTGAAGATAAGGAGGAACCCACATTCCTAATTCCAAGGTTTCAGTGTTTGGATCGAGCTGAGCATTACAGAGTGACTAGATTAAAGTTTAGCCATCTACTGTGCCTAACACATCCATTAAAAGCAGTTTGTCCTTTGAACTGTCTGACCTTATCTTGCATTAGAGGTATGAAAGAATGTCTGTAGGGTGGCCTCTACCCATTTATATAAGAGCAATTTGAACGACTGCTCAGTATTATTTCCCACAAAGTAGGCCACTGTGTAACTATCATACATCCAACTCTATCATCTGTCACATCTTTCACGGTTTATTTAGGAAGCAAGGGATGGAATCCCAGCAAGATGGAACACAAGCCACCATCTGGTGAGGTATTAACTGCAAATTGAGTGGACTCCAATTCAGGAAATAAATCACAGCAGACAACAGAAGCAGCAAACCAAATAGTTTAAACTTGTCCTCCTAGAACAATTGCAAGCTGTAATGGCTGAACACATGCTTTATAAAGCACAAAACACAACTTCATGAAGAAAATATGAGAAAACTTGGTTTTGAAAGAATATACAGTAAAACTGTTTATGCAGAGAAGCATCAGATGCTAGTCTGAATTTCTGTAAGCAAAAGATATAGAAACATTCCTGTATAAACAACTGCATCTGCTGTGAAGCAGCATTAACAGTTATTTATTATCGCTGTTCTCAGTTCTACCTTTTGCAGCAGTCTCACTCATTCCTTAGCTACACTATCTACCTTCTAAACCAGGACTGTGGTAAAGATACATCTGATAACAAACTGTACTTTGGCTTGCACAGGAAGGCAAATTTTCTAAAACTTAAGCATGGTGTTTGGACCTACTATATATTTGTGTAAGGATTACATGGGCAGAAGAAGAATACTTGGTTATTTTATGAGAACTAATTGCTTGCTTGCTGCTACAAGAAAGCCCTCTTCCAGGTATCATTTCATTTTTGCCATACGCCAACTGAAATACTGATAAAGTACTGTAAAAGTCATGTTCAATAATACGATGGACAGCAGCTGGCAACTTACCACCAGTGAGCTGTCTGCTTAGGACCTAGCTGTAGGCAGTATTTTCAGTGTTCAGAACACAGTAGGATTCAGTGATCACATTTTATCTTCCTGTTAGTCAGTTTGCCACAATATTTGTCCTGCATAACACAGTTGGAGGGCTTTTCACCTGTGTCACTAAGAACAGGTAGAAAATAAGAAACTGGCAAATGTGAAGTCTTATATCATTCAATAGCTAAGTTTAAGATGTGACCATTAAACTACCTACCAAAATGTACAGCTGCATGTTCTTAGATTTGTAAAAACAAAACAAAACATTGCGCTGTGTATCAGAAAAGATGAAATATATCATTTTTTTATTTAGGGACTTACTACTCCTTTCAGAAGTTGCTGTATTCTCTTACTTGAAAATTTCATGTATTACGATATTACATTCACACAATTATTTATATCCAGACTATCTGACTTCTCAGTTTTCTCCTATCACTGGTTACAGGCATTCCTCACTAGTATTATATTTGGCAGTGCAGCGGATTGTAAAACCTCATTTCAGGCAAAATCCCGTAGTTTTCTTTATTTAAAACACTCTTAAAATAACACTCACAGATTCTTACAGGGCTGCTATGCAGCAGAATTTCAATAAGCCTTCCTGATATTCTTCCATGTTGCATGTTAAATAAAAACATTAAGTATCTTGCTTATAGGGTCCATTTTCAACAGTGAACAAGATATTCTTGCATAGACAAGTGGCACATTTATCTCACTAGTTCACTGTGGTGTAAGATATGCTCTGCTTCCATTTGTTATTTTCTGCGTACACTCTTCTGTATTTAATTCCTTTACCATTAGCAAGTTACTAGAAAGTTAATGTTACAAGGTAGCTACTAACACTTCCTCTTCACTCTACTAGAAGAGACCTCCTTTCTCTTCACTGAAGTGATTACTTGCCAACAATCTGCTGGATAGATCACTGAAGTCTTCACCAGTTAAACATTCCAGTCCTCCAGTGTAATTTGTGATTGCTCCCAAGGAACACAGTTGCAAACAGTTCATTTTTCAAGGCTAGAGAAGTCTGGTCCTCCTTTGCTGTAATTTCCAGAAATTTCTGCCCCGCTGAAGTCAAATCCAGGGTTCTGACAAAGACAAAAATTTAGTATAAAGATTATTCTTAACAGAACTGATATAAAGAAAAAAATAAAATAATGTTTCTTTTCATATTCTACCACTCTAACAAGGACATACAGGTACAACTTATTAACTGGATTACTAACACTGAAATTCTTTTGCCAGGCGAATGCGTTAACAAACATTAAATTGCCACAGTTGAGTTGCCCACTGCTGAAATTCCTTTGTAATGCCATTCTTCATCAGGCAAGCACTTAGATTTCCTAGTGAAGAAATATTAAGAAAACTCTAAGAAAATTCTCTGGCTTTTCACATGCCTTGAAATTACAATTTTAGAGGAAAAAAAAAAGTACCCCCATGCTAGATAAAAACTCAGATATAAATTGTCATCTTTGTTGTAGTGCTGATTCATCTATTAAGTTTCTGAAAGAGCAGAGCTGAATAGGAAGAGCTGGGTACTAGAGGTGTGTCAGAATAACTTAAGCAAGTTTAGTCAAAGGGCAGAGCAATTTTGAGTTAACTAGTTTCAGTCACCTGATGTTATATACAAACTATTCAACAGAGTAAGATGTTAGAAGTTTATTATACATAGAGTTATGTCATAGTTCAAGATAATAACAGAAATATATGTATGCTATCATTAGTGAAAAGTTGTTACAATTACGGATCAAAACCTTAAAACACCACCCTGCAACTCGCTTGATTTTTCACAAATTCTTCACACAGGCTACAGACAGAAGAGCCTCCTGAAAGCACACTGACATACTGAGTCACACAATTCTCTGTCTTGAAGTACCATCTGTTTCCATGGCACTACACTACAGAACAATTTTACTCAGCTTTTGTGACCATAACCCATATCTGCAAACACCAAACACAAGCAGTAAGTGGGGGCCTTTGACTTGCCTCTCTTTGGAATCGCTCCAGCGTAAGTTTCCTTTGCATTTGGTCTTGTACCCAAGGATCAGCAGCGTATTCATTTTCTAACAGAGATGTCCAGCAATTTCCAGCATCTCGATTAGTCTTCATCAGAACAATTCGTATCAGTTTTCGGTCTTCTATTGAATGAAGAAAAAAGAAAACAACCATTAGTGCCCTGTGTGCCAGGCATTTCGTTGCTGTGCTGAATTCACCATCAACATGCCAAAGCACAGGAATTTTTCTGAGACAGTTTAAGTTCTTAATGTCAAAGGGGGTTACTAATAAATAAAAATATGAACAGGAAGCAAAGATAACCTGTACAGCCACACCTCAGTTTCTGACCTACAAAACCTAACAGTCGTTTTGTGGAACCATTATGGTGCACCTCTATTCCAAATAAAACCTTTGGGAGAGGTCTGTGATGGAGAAAAGATTTAGGGTCAGACATAGGATGAGATACAGGTCAGCCAGGGGAATAACCAAACGTTTAAAGCCAAGCTCTACAGAAGGTTATTACTTGTAAAAGCCACCATTACTATGATGAGGAGTCGCTGTCAGTCATTTTGCACTTAGGATTCCTGATGGAAATCCATCAGAAAATAACATGAATAGGTACAGTCATTATGTATGGCTTTCAAAAATCAAAGCATTGCGAACACTTTGCAATATTTATCAAATAATTAGAGAGGCTTTTTGCTCTTTATCTTCAAGCACCATCACCTGATTTTTTAATTGCTTTTTGATGCTTTTGGACTGTAGGTGTTGTCACCTATCCCAGAAATATAATGCACAAATTAGAAGGGAAAAAATAAGAAAAATAAAAGTTGCAGAAGCACACAGCTGTACTGCTCTAACTTTGGAGTGTACGTGCAATCAAACTTTTAGCAATCTATTTCCTGAGAAGCGAATATTCGCTCCCAGCAAAGTGTTCCTAAGCCATGGGATACTGCGTTCCCACACCTGGCACTTTCGCATTACTATTAACTTCAGACTTTTGCACTACCTTAGTTTCTTAGCATGGCAATACGACAGTCCCTTCATACAACTACAGACTGAAATAGAATAAGACGAAACAAGGAAGAAAATGAATGGGAGGGGGTGGTGCTGGTAAACTCTTCTGCAGCACGTTTTGTGTTCTACCACCCCCCCAGATGTCACCTCAGATAAAGGTCATTACCTAAAGTCCACGTTCCTTCATCAGCTATCGTAGAGTCAAAAAGTTTACCCTGCAAAGACATTGACAGCATTACAGAACAGGAAAAGCAGCTCAGCCACAAGCTCACCTGTAATCGTACCACCCTACGCACTGCTAGCCTGATTGTGTTCCACCTCAAAGGAGAAGGGCACCAATTCTCTGCCCATGTGGGCTTGAACATTATCAGAGACATACTCGTTTATTGCACGTTATTTATTTGTTTATTTTAACGGAACATTCGATACATAGAACCACCCATCGGCGTGCCGGTGTCTCACCGCACAGCTCGGGGCGCTCTGGAGTCGTACCGCCCGTAGCGAATCTGCCGACAAAACCTCAGGGCAGCGCTAAGGCTACGCCGGCCCGCAGTGCACCGTAAGGCCGCAGCCACACGAACCGCCCCTCCCGGCCCGCCGCTACCTGCAGCACCTCCCGGCCGCACACGGACAGCGCCACGCGCCGGCTCTGCAGGCTGCAGCTCACATCCTTCGCCCGCGTGCCCGGCGGCACCTGCACCTCGATGAACACCTCCTCCAGGGTCTGGTACCAGCGGCCCCACGGCGTCCCGCAGGGCACCACCCCGCTCCGCTCCTCGAACGGAGCCGACATGTGACACAACGGACGCCGACCACCCGTTCCGCCCCGACCCGGAAGCGAGGCACGCGCGTGCGCACAGCCCCACCACCCTTCTCTTTCCGATCCCTTATTCTGCAACGCGCATGCTCCAGAAAAGGAGCGCTGATTGGCTGAGCCGGCCCGGAGCTGGAGGAGCCGATTGGCCGCCCGCAGCGCGTGGCGGTGGACGTTGATACCTTTGAATGTGGGGAGCGGCGCGCAGTTCTGTCAGCAGCCATGGCGTCCCGCAGGGCTCCGCTGCGGCGCTTCAGCGACGAGCCGGGTACGTGCGGGGTTCCGCCGTGACGCTGTGCGTGCTGCGGGGTGGCGGTGGCGGTGGCGGTGGGGAGCTCTGTGGCTGAGCGGGAGTTCAGAGCCCCTTGGCGCTGCGTTGTGTCGCCGCGCGCATCTGCGAGCGGGTCTGGGTGCTGCGCTGCGCTGCGCTACGGGTGAAGCTCCTGGCTTCAGCTTCAGTGCTGTACAAGAGCAGCTCTTCCCTCCGCCGGATTTTTATTGTTTAAATTTATTTATTTTAAAGCACGTGTAGCTGTTATATTTTATTAACTTCAGTTCCGACGAGTTGAAACCTCTGTCACTTTCCGTACTGCTTTTCTCCTGTTCTGCGTATCATCCATAGCGTGCAGCTTGCTCCGAGGCTCCTGTGACACCAAGCCTTCAGCTGCCCCGAGGAGCTCTTCATCCTCTGAAGCAGATCAGCACGTTAGGAAACAGAACAGTGAGTAGCCCTACGAGCTGTGCTGCAGTACTTCTGAAAGCTGCACTTGTGAATGTCTGTGTGCTGCTACTGCTTTGTTCTTTTCTTTCAAGCTTTGTTGGTTCCTTTCTGCAGCTCATTGCATTCCTTCCAGATGTAAGAACATGGCTGTTCCAGTTTTTTTCTTTGAGCCGTTTTATATGTGATCTCTACTGATTGGTGCAGTCTGTGCTTTAAGATACATGATTCAAGGACTTCACTAGATTTGCCTCTAGTGATATTTTCATGTTTGGTTTTTTGGTTTTTTTATACTTAAAAAGTCCTTTGGTTGAAGCCTGGTAGTGTGAATCTGGATGGAGGGTATAAGCTTGGAAGAAGCTAATTTCTCAAAAAGGGCTTTTATCTAGAAGTCAGTCTCTGGACTTTGTTGTGTGCCTAGCTGACTAACACTGACTGCTTGAGTGCATTAAGAAAGCAGCTGGCTTTAGGCTGTGAGGTGGGTAGTCTAATGATCAGATAGCTTTTTGTCGCTGGTATAACAAATTAATTGTTTTTGTCTACCTTGGTGAAATTTTGTTAACTGTATGCATTCACACCCTTTTTCTTCATTGTTCTTTTCTGTATCCTCCTGCAGGTGAAACAAGTCTGAATGATGAGAAGAATACAACTGCCTCTGGAGCTGGAAGAAGACTTGCATCTCTTGGATCACTAGTAAGATTTTTCTGTGGCATCTGCAGCACTGAGGTTAAAACCTCAGTGTGTTCATTTAAACCATGCACATCTCTTTTATACAATCACTGTTTACTTATCTATGTAAAATGTGGAGCACATTATTGTGCCTGAATTCCTTAGTAACAAAGGAGAGAAAGATAGATAAGTGGATTTTTGGGATCACATGATGATTATTTGAGCTTACAGAGTGGCTTGTTGGCTTTGCAGAGTGCCTACACGATATTTTCATTAACGTGGATTGGTTTTTTTTGTTTGTTTTGCGATTGTGTTTATTTTATTTGCATTCTTGCTCTGCATAGAACTATAACAAAGCTGCTTCTCTTAAAATCTTGTTTCTGTTTCTTTCATGTGGTGGCTAGACCAGAGCATGCACTTGATGGAGGAAGAAATAAAGGGGGTTTATAAAGAGGGGTTCTCAGTTCAATCTGTAAGGCTGGAGATTTGAAGATAGATAGGTTAATGAGTTGAATAATAACTTACTAATTCAGTTTATTAGTACTTAGGATATAGGAAGAAGTTTTGTGAGCCCAGCTGCATTCAAGAGGTTAGTGTGGTGTTATGTAGCTGAAGAGATGTGTATGTCTCATGCCTTCTTAGTCTGCTTCCCGTCGCAATGGCTGGGAGCTGTCCATTCAAGAAGGCACAGCAGTACAGCTGGTCCTCATCTGTTCCTATCCCTAGGAGGGATTTTTTTCTTTTGTTACTGTTTCTTTAATAGTGTTGTCTATGCTTATGTTTAACTGTTGCTGAACTAATATGTTGCTAGACATCAGTTAACATGTTTGTTTTCAACAGCCAGTTAGTGGAAGTCTGAAGCCTAGAAAAGATCTTATCCTTATGAGGGAGAAAAAGAAACAGAAGACACTGGAGAAAGAGGTATGAATAATCACTGAATTGCATTCACTTAATGTTGGCTGCTTTCCAGACTTAAAAAGAGAAGCTGGCATGATTTGCTTCTTTTACATAACATAGTGCACAAGTGCTCTACACAGAGCAGAGATTATCAGATGTTATGGTTTGTAGAACACACTGGGCTTGTTAATGGAATGGAATTGTATTAATTCCTGCTAATCCTGAGCAGCTGTGCAGCTAAACCATGTTCTTAATAGAAAATAAAGGAATCTAGTCCTATGTTTTCTACTGCTAAAAAGGGTTTGCTATTTAACAACTCTTTTTAAAAGTCTTGCTGGTTTTTTTCCCCTCAAAAACTGCTATAATTTTCAAGTTTAAGACGCAGCTAGCTTTTCCTTTCAGTACAGGTCTATGTACTCATATCTACTCTTTTCGTCTCAGATGTCATGTCTCCTTGGCTTGAAAATAGACACGTATTCTCTCACAAGTCAAAGACAAGACTAACTCAAATTACAGTAGGCCAGCAGCACACAGTAAGACAGTTGAGAGTTAGAACTACAGTTGTGTGGCATGTAAAAAAATAATTCTGCATAATATCCTGTCTGAATGACAAAATTGAAGATCTCTGTTCTGAATGTAAACCAATACAGTTCAGATAATCAGCCTTTTCAGGAAAACAGCAGTCATAACTTAAGGATTTTAAGAAGAATAATATCATAAAATAGAAAAGACCACTTGTTATGTTCCAGATTCGTGCATTAGTGAGAGAACGTGGAGAGCAGGATAAAAAACTTCAGGCCCTGGATGAAGACTTTGTTAAGATGGAAGCTAAGCTGAGTGCTGCAGTTCAGGAGAAAACATCTCTTCTGGCAAATGTTGCTTGCCTGAAAAAACAGCTTCTGGAATTAACAAGAACCAATGAACTACTAAAATCTAAGGTATTCATACAGATGCTTATTTGCTTTGACTTGGTTGTTACTAACTTCCCTGGTCAAGAGTAATCTTCCCCATTGACACGTTTTCTGCACCACTTCATTGCCTCATGTTCAGAGCGTGTCTTGTTTGGGACAGTGTGTGTCAATGTAAGGACAGAGATGGGTGTGCTACCATCACTTACTGGGACACGTAGAGATCAGTGTTGTGGGTGGGAGGAAAATACTGTTTTAAAAGACTGAGTGTTTCATAGGAAGGTGTTATGCATACTGTTTTTTTAATTAATCTCTAATAAGCTATCTGAAGATAGTGTGCAGAAGAAAATGAGCAGTCTATGTATGGAGTTAATGAAGCTCAGAAACAAGAGGGATGCTAAGGAGAAGGTAAGCTGTTTTATACTGCACAGGACTGATCTGTTCAGGAACTACCAGTGAAGAGCTTGCAGCAGTTCTGCCTTTTTTTTTTTTTTTTTCTGTCCTCAACTCAAAATTTTCTGCTTTCCATTCAGTGGAATTAGGAAGGACAATCGATAACAAATGTTCCTTATTTTGCTGTTGATATGTGAAGTTCCTCTGAGCAAGGAACTCTAGAAGTACTTGTTTAAGTATCAGTTTGGTCAGGTAACTGATGTATTTGAAAAGCAGTAGCCTTAAATGAGCTCTTAGCCATGGTATGGGAACTGCTGAGTCACAGCCTGAGCCACTGATGGAGCACCTGGGGAAAGGACCTGGTCAGCCCTGGGAGCACAGGTGAAGGCAACTCAGCTGTGTGACCAGAGGGGCTGCAGCCTGGCTGCACCTCTCTTCGACCTCATTTAAGGGCTGACTGCCACTGGGGAATGTTCTCTGGTTGGGGATCCCTTCTTTGTGGAGTTTTCACTGCTACCTAGAATTTTCTGATACAGGTGAGCAATCTTCCTTTACTTTATAGCACCTTTCTGTCATGCTGGTCCTTCTGTCATCACATCTCTGTTGCAATGCCTTTCCTATTGTATTGATCTGTCCAATTGCTACAGCTGTGCGTGGGTTTTCTGGGTTGTGCATGTCTGTAGTTATAGTGAACAGCTAATGTATCTGCAGATGGGTTATTTGAATATAGGAGTCGCATTTAGCATAGCAGCTAGTACTGTAGTTAAGTCCTGTTTATGGTTTAATTAAGAATTAATATGGCTCTAAGAAAACGGACTTTGTTCATACTAAGTTCGGTTCTGATGGTAACATTCATCTTTTTCCAGACTGCACTTGCAAAGCAGGAGAACATGGAAATGAAGCTGCAGGAAGTACAAAGGAATTTGGAGCATTCAAAAGGAAAAGTAGCACAGTTACAAGAAAAGTTGTAAGTAGTAAGGAAAGGAATGGAAGTAGCAATGTAACTATTCTACTGAAGCATGTAGCTTAAAGAAAAAATTAAGGCCATCCTTCTGTTGAGAGGAAACAGAGATTAGCAGTGGCCTGAAATTAGTTTTATGGAAAGATGTTTGGATGATGGCCACTGGAAAATTTTCCTTAAATGAAAAGCAAATTTTTTTTTTCCTTTTGTTCTCCTCTACTGTCTGATTGCTTGAATGTGAGCAGATGCTTTGTATTTATCTTTGTGTTTTTTAACTGTAATCTAATAATGCAGGTAATGTAATTGATGAAAGGAGGCAATGATACTTTGTCTAGCTAATGCAGCCTATCTTATATACTCAGTTGTGGTAAAATGTACTACAGCATCTTTAGTGCAAATGGAAGCATCAGCCACACTTGATTATGGGAAGAATGTGTCAGTATTAAGTAGTGATCCAGTGACTGATTTTTAGTTGTTTACCTGTAAACAAGTAACCTACAAGTAATTCTGAAGTGTTTAAATAGTGATAGGGAAAGTGTCCTGATTTTTTTTTTTTTTTATTATTTTTATTTTTTAGATCTGCTACAGAGAGAGAGAAAGTGGATGATAAGTCTGACACTGAAAAACTCCTGGAATATATCACAGAGCTTGGGTAAGAATTGTTCTTGAACTGGATTGGGTACGTTAAAAGGCAGCAAAATAAAGCTTTGTTTTTCTTGGTGAAGCAGAAGTTTGGGAACAATTCTGCTTAACAGTAATAAGAGCGGGTGGGGAGTGGTTATCCTTCCATGTAAATGGGAGGGAGTTAAAAGATGTGCCCACGTTTAGAAAGTTATTTGTATACAAAACTCAGCTTTTATTTTTATTTCCTCTGAGTTACTAAAAATTATGTATTGGAGGCATCACTTTAAAAAAAAAAAAAAGAAGTGAACTTGGCAGTTTTCTGGTTTTTGTTTTATAGCTGTGATGAATCATCAATGTTTCTGGTGCTTGAGAAGAATATCAGTTTGACTGTAAACACTACTAGTTTAGTGCTGTGTAACAGGTGGAAACACTACCCAGCTCCTCAGTTATGTGTACCTAGTCCAGAAAACTGAAAACACAAAAGCATTCCAATTTAGTTCACTTAAATCTGAACATTCCTTCTCCCTCAGTGTCCCACTTCTGCCTATTTGCTCAGTGAGAGGCTCCTTGTGAGCTTGCCTTAAGTTCTGGTTTATTGTGAAGTCTGGTTTATTTGTGTGTATGCTTTTCTGTCAAAACTCATCTGCCTTTAAAAAAATAAATAAATAAATAAAATAGTAATGATATAGTAATCATCTGTAAATGAAGTATAGTAACTAGTTCTGTTTTTAATTGAACTGAAGTGCATATTTTAAATTATGTGATTGTAAGCTTCTCTTAGAATACAGATTTTGATATCAATTGCATTTAATTTTAAATGCAACTGTTTCTAAATCAACCTGTTTTAATGCTGCAAAATAAGCCTAAGTAACAAAAGGAAGCTTTCCTGCTGAAAAGGAACAGCATTCAATATTCCAAGCATCTCTCATTTGTGCTGAATTAAAATCTTAAAAATGATGTTATGGTAACAAATAAATGTTATTGTACAGTAGTGTTGCAGAAACTGTGGAGAAATATAAACAAGATGTTGCTCAAATGGAGGAGACACTGATCAAGAAAGAGCAAGACATGAAGATTCTGAGGGATACACTCAGAATGAAAGAGGAAGAATCAGATACACTGCTCAGAGCACTTAATGAACGGTGTGAGTTTCTAGAACAAGAAAAAGGTAATTGCTAGTTTTGGAATGCTGTTAACATAGTTGGGATCACATAGACATCCTGTAAAAAAGTTTGTCTAAAATGCCAGTGCAGATTTTAAGTGAAGTCATGTCTCAGCTTCAGCTGTGACCAGACCAGCCTGTATGGAAACAAGTCTGAGTCTTTATTTCCATGGAGACATACTGAAGTGAATAGTATAATGATGAAAACTGTTTCAATGCTGGTCTTCAATCAAAAAGTTGAACGTTTATTCCTTTTGCTTAATAATTAGTACTATACAGCTTTATTTCACTGTTAGTAGTTTACACACAAGTTCACAGCAGTACTGAGAATATGTCCGGGGCTCTTTTTCACTGCTGCTCTCCCAACTCCACCCCACTCCTCAGAACTCTGAGTGAATCATTTAGCAGGTTTTCCCCAGCTGTACCATTTTATTTGATAAAAGCTAATTGATTGAGATCAAGTTTGCTGTTGTTCAAGCTTAATTAGAAGTGGGATTCTTTCAGCTGGTTTTGATGAATTTCCAGATGGGTAAATTATGAGGTGGGTTTTTTCCTTGCTTGACTAACTTTAAAGCCAGAATGATAGAACTATCAAGAAAAGATGTTGTGCTTCTTTGAAGACAGAGAAGCATTACCTGTTGCACTGATGCTAACTCTATGCAGAGAGAGAATCATCTGAGAGCAGAGGAAAAGTCCTGAGTATGAATGCTGAAATAGAAGAACTGAAGAAAAAAGTTCTCATAGAAGAGCAAGAACACCAAAAACTACTTGAGAAACAAGAGGAATTAATCTCTCAGCTTCAGCAAGAAAAGGTAAATACAGACTCTAGTCTGAAATACTTTAATCCAAATAACTGAGACTAAATGTTCTGATTTTTTTTGGTTACACATGAAGTTTTTATATTTCTAAAGATTAAATCTTTAGAATGTAGAAGTGGGTGCTGGTTAGCAGAAGCTGTGTGCTCTTCTTGGAATAACAGCTATTGTACAGTAGTTCCAGTTTGCCCATTTGCCCTTCTGTGCTTTAAAGATTGCAAAGTAGCCTTTCATTCATAGGAAACTATCAGTAGTTTTAAACCCTGTGATGCTCTGCAGGAATCGTCTGCATCTATGCACCAGAAGTTACTCAATCTTCAGGATGAGGTAACGAGTGAGAGATGTCTCCTGGAAGAGGAGTTGAAGAGTGCAATGAATGAGCTGGAAAAACTACATGCTAAGGAGAAGAAAGCTGAGAAGCTGGTGAAGCTGTTGGAAAAAGAAACCAAATCTAAAGCCCTTGAACTTGCACAGATGGAAGTGAAGTTAAAAGGGTTTGTGAAATGAACTGAGTTTAAAGCTATAGAAAGAGAAAAGTGGAATCAGCAATGTACACAAAGCTTTTGAGCCTCATTCGGGCTTTAAAGAGACCTGAACACATATAAACTTTTCTTGCTGTTGTTGATTAATTATGGCAGATAGGTTTTCTATCCATATGAGTGATTTATTATAAATTATCCTAAAACTGTTTAACATGCTTGAAGTGCCAATACTGTAGTAATGTGAAGTTACTGTTAAATGTTAGCTACATCTGAGTTGTATTAGATATTTATACCCTAGACAGGGCAATTGCTAGGAAAGATTTTTTTTTTCGAGCAAGTTGTTGTTTGTGTTGATGTATTGAAAGCTTACTAGCAGGCAGTAAATCTATTCCATGAATATTTTGGAAGTTAAGAGTAGGGGGTAGTGTTTAGTTAAAGCTGCTAAATCTGAAGATTGTGCTTTAATTCATGAGAAGTTGTGACAGGATACTGGTATGTCAGGATTAATATATTGCTGCTCCTGCAGGCTTTCTGTAATTGATAACAGCGTTTGGTAATGTGTTCAGACATGCTTATGTCCAGCATTGAAATGCTGAATGCTTGTTTCAGGAAGAATGCTGAGTTGGAGCAAATCAAGGAAACGCACAGCAATACAGTTCTGCAAATCCAAGAAGAGCTTAACAACACGCTGCGTAAACTGGGAGAGAATGTTGCTGAGTTTGAAAGGTATTTCAGTTCCATTAAAGAGTAGGGCAGTGATTTTTTTTTTTTTTTTAATTAGAATTACAATTATATACGCTGCTCATTTATGATCAGTGTTTTTTTGTGGTGGAGTGTTTGGTATTAAGCTATTTATTTTAAGTACCAGTCAGTTGTAATGACATGCTCAATAATCGGGAAGCTGTGGATGTTTCTACCAAAGTCTAATCAAGCACTCAAGTGTTCTCCATTTTCAATGATAGCTGCAACTGGTGAAGACTATCTCTGTGCTCTGAAATAACTTGCAGAAAGCCTTCCTGATTCAGTGCAAGTTTTGAGACTTAACAAGGTTCTTTTATCCTACAGCTCTTGCAAACCTTCTCAAAATATTGAAGTAGTACATTGATAAGAATGCAAGGCATCCCACAAGTGTTGATGAATCTTTCAGTGTTTGTTTTCACCAAAGCATGAGTGATCCATAGTATTCCTGCTTAAGGCTTTATGGGTTTATACTTAATCTATATTTTGTCTAAAGTGGCAATACTTATCTTTGCACTGTCATGGCAGCTACAAGACAACAATGGCTGAAGAAATACACAATCTTAAACTGGAGAACACTTCTCTGCAGGAGCAAGTTGCTGACCTGAAAAAAATATGTGAAGATAATCTACAGCTGCTCCAGGAAGCAGATTACACTAAAAACAAGGCAAAAGAAGAATGTGCAAGGTATTGGGCTGACAAACTTTTCCTCTACCTAAAGAATACTAGCCAAGGCTTGCTTGCCTTCTGTGCTAGAAATTATCAGTTTTATCCAATAAAATGAGTACTCAGTGTAGCCTTAAATTTTTTCATTTTCTCAATTCATAGGTTTGAAAATACTGATAGACAAAATGAATTAATATTTTATTAATTAGTAAACTAATTGATTCAGTTAATTACTAAGTAGCTTTCCTTCATGTGGAACCATAGGTGAAAGTTGAACTGGTTCTGTTGCAATGTTGCTCTTAGAAATATCAGTTACATTGACTGTTCCACAAATGAACAAGCTCTATGGAGCAGATGAGCAAATATTGAATTTGTATGTGATGATCTACTACTGCTTTCTGAATTATGTCTGTCATCTCAAATTCTGCTTACAAGCAGATGCTGCTTAACAGATTACTACCCTGCAGTGAAAGACACCAAAGACCTTCCTTTGCTTAGTGTGCAGCTGTAAGTAGCAAAACCAGCTGTTGTCTTAGGCCAGTTATTGTGGACGTGCTTCTCTCACCAGCTAACTGCAACTTAGTGATTCAATATTGTCCTTACAGCTCACTGTGACAGACCAGGTATAAGTCTGCTGTTGTGGGCAACTAACTGATGATTGGAGGATATCAGAGAGTTGGGTGTCAAAAGGTTCCAGTATACAAATGCCAGTATTAGGCAGCCCTGGTAACTGCTTGTATTATTGTACACATATTGTGTGTGCTAGCCTGCCTTCCCCTTTTCTCTTAATGCTCCTAGCTAGCTCTTAAAGCTGAGGTTGGGTTTAAGCCCACAATTACACTTCAGTCTTTCCAGCCATTCCATGAATCAACTTTCCTGACTTAGAAAAGCATTTCTGTAATGCTTTTGCTGTCTTGTTTACCCTTAGCCACGATATTAAGGTTAACCAGAGCGCAATCATAATCATACTTGCTCCAACTTATTTCAGAACGCTTTCGCTACTTAAGGTGCTGTCCTTTTTTTCCCCAGCTGCTTGATATTTCCTCCAGTTTCTATTTGAGTTGTGGGACTTTTTTGGCTTGTTGTCTTATTTATTAAAAAAGCTAAGGAATTATTTTTTTGTTTGAGTTGGTCATAGTAGACTGGCAGGAAAAGGATTCTTAGTCTCTACCTAGATGGTGCAATGAACAGCTGAAGTAAGAGAAGGAAAGCAGTGTATTAGAGAACTTGGAAATCCTTGGGAGTCATCCACACTACTTGAATAAACTTGTGTGTGCAAGTCTAACTAGCCAGGTATCTTTCACTAAGAGTTGCTAATACTTAACAGTAATAAATACAAGAAACATAATGTTGCCTTGCTTTCAAAAGACAGCTTCCTTGTAGAAGTTAAACTGTAGGTCTTGAGTTTGAGTGTTTTCTGTACTATATTTCTATCTTAGAGTAATGTTAGTACAAATCGTAATTTCATTTACTTCAGAAACAGCTTCTGAATGTGGTGAATATTGTTTTTACATTTAGCTTTATTTTATTTAATTTTAAGTTACTCTGAAGATGTTTAATTGGGCTTCACTAAGGGTGGCTTATGTTTTCATTAGGATGATTTTAGAAGCCCAGACAAAGCTTGCGCTAAAAGAAGCAGAAGCAGAGAGAACAAAAGAGTCTTGCCTCATACAAGTGACAAAACTAGAGGAAAAACTGGAAGAGTTAACTGAAGATCTGAAGAAAAAATCTGAAGTGGAAAAATCAAGGTGACTTCTGTGAAGCTGAACTAGGGTATTGCAGCACACTACAGTAGGAAGGTGTGCTGAGAGCTAATAGTAAAAATGATGCAACTTCACTTTTTGTTTCTTAGGAAAACCATACATGAAGACATGACCTCTAGCTTAAAAGAAGAGATAAAGACCTGGCGTAATCTATATGAAGAACTGCATAACAAAACTAAGCCCTTTCAGGTGTGTAAGGAAGTCAATTCTCACTGGTATCTTGTTAATATTTATGTGGTTGAATCAAGTTCTGCTCTTGATAAATAAATAGGCTATTTCTTCATTTGAAGGCATTTATTCTGCAGTGTTTTTGTAAGTTAACATCCCTTGAGACAGTTGTTTCCCTTTCCAAACCATTGTCTGTACTTGCAGATCTCCATTTGGGAGGAAGGGTGTAGTGGGGGAAACAAAAACACTCAAATTTAATTTCTATTAAATGTACTATATATTTCAGCAACAACTAGATGCATTTGAAGCAGAGAAAAATGCTCTTCTAAATGAGCAAGGTGCAGCTCAAGAAGAACTGAATAAACTAAGTGAAGCGTATGCTAAACTACTTGGCCACCAAAACCAGAAACAAAAAATCAAGCACGTTATGAAGTTGAAGGAATATAATACCCACCTGCAGCAGGTTTGTCAAATAAGTTAAAAATGGAGAATTTAACTGTTTGCTTGATTGTTTTCTTATGCTAAATCCTCCAAATTCTTGCAGGCTAATTCTGCAGACTCTGTTTTCTGTAGTTGTTGATTTCCCTGAATGAGCTAGTTTAGAATAGGCCATCAGTCTCCAGAACAGCAAGGGGATCTGTTAGCATTAGATACACAACATACAGAGGTATCTTTCCTATTTTTCTTGATCTAACTCCTGAGTATTTTTTTCTTCAGGACATCTCAAAACTGCGTGCACTTCTTGCAAAAGAGAAACAAACAAACAGAGATCTGCAGGAGCAGCTATATACAATTCAGGGCATTAGGCGTTTTGATCCTTCTAAAGCTTTCCAGCATGATAGCAAGGAAAATATTCCTCCAAAAACTCCTTTTAAAGAAGGTAAGCGTGGATATTCATAAACTCGGTCCTTGTGTATCTTAGATGTATCCAAAAAATATATGATAGTCTTGCTCAATGTACCCTACTGGGAAATGAAGGAGGTGGCACATGCTGTATTTCACAGCAGGTACTGGAGGCTACAGCTGTGTGGGATCTTCTCAGTGGATTTTTTGCCACTGTACTTCCTAGCCTTGGTTGTTTTAACCTGAGATCTATTTGAAGTCAGACAGCAAAGCTTGCTTGATGTTGAGAAGTGGGTTCTGGAGGGTCAAGTGGTTTATGTGATATTGCAAGATGCGAACCTAATTATCCTGCTGTTTGTCACCTACTAACACTCTTCTCACAGCTTTCCTGCTGTGTCAAGCACTACCTCTTACAAGAGCAGCAAGAGTAAGAAGGGCTCAACTAGATGTCTGAGCCCATCTTTTTGAGCTGCTACCTTACAGAGCCTTATCCTGCTGTAGCTGTACAGGTAAAAGTAAAAGGCCTATAGGTAAAAAATGGCAAGAGTGCAAAAAGGGAAGCAGACTAGGAGAGAGAAGCAGCAATTAATTTCAACTAGGTCTTCACTTCAGAATGTTTCAGTGTCTGAAATCATGGTCTTGCCTGTTAGGTGGTATCTAGTGCCTCCCTCTCCCCCACCAGACAAATATCTGCTCAGTTTGGAGGGAGCAATTGTGCAGAACAAAAACTCAGCGATGTTTTTCTTTTGCAGGCAATAGAAACAAAGTTTAGTCTCTTCTCATTGTTGAGAAAAGTATTACCAATGTACACAAGTACTGCAGAAGATTTCAACAGACTGTTCAAGATGAACTTGGCTGCCATCTGTAATAGACATTGCTATGAATGCTTGGGATGTGATTTAAAAAAAAAAAAAAGTAATCCATTTTCAGAAAACTACTTGGTCGTACTCTTACTTGAAGACATAACTGGTATGTTCCAGATTCCTGGTACTACCACAAAACTGTCATTGTTTGACTTGCTTTGTTTTCTGAAGCTACTCAGTTTGAACTCAAGCTGACCTGTTGCAGAGAAGGTGAATAATCATGAGGCAGAAGGGATGACAAACAAAACGTGCCTTTGTGAATGTTATTTTGTAACTATTGAGTTTCTGCAGTTTGTTAAACTAATTTTGCTGGTTATGGTTGCTTTGATGCCAAGGGCAGAAATGATTTCTAAAAACCCTTTTTCCTTTGTGGCTTATGTAATATAGAACAAATGTAAAAACTATATTGTGTAGTTGGCATGGATATTTTTAATGGGATCCTTATTTAAGGCGTTGTAACTTCATTCCTGGGGCTGGATAATGCAACTCAGAAAAAGATTTCCAGGTAAAACTCAAAACAGCTGCTTTGTCCATCTAAATGTTTGTATCATGTGGCTCAGATAAGTGTCTTGAGGGGAGTTTGTTTTACAGATGCTGTACTCGCAAGATTTAAATTGTCATGGTCATTTTAGTTGTCTATCTTAGCTGATCTTACGTGAAAGAGAATACTAACAGAACTTGGTTTGAGTGAGAGGATGCCCACTACACACTGACTGTGTAGAACTGTTTTTGGCAAGGTGGAAGTAATCTGTTGAAATGCATCAAAAATCAAGGATATTTTAGAATAAATATTTCCAATGATGTTTTGTCTTTGTCCTTTGTCAAGAGATGAAAACCAAAATCAAATGATGTTGTAAATGACCTAGTGTTCCAAACTTAAATCTTCACAACAGAACTCACTGTCAGTTTTGCCTGAAGGACACTGCAGTTTTCTAACCTTACTGAAGAAGCTATTCAGTTGAACTGCATGTTGTATGCGACTTGCAAATCCCTTATTCTCTCACTTCCTGTGAATTTCTATTAGTACAGAAGTAATGGAACTGAAGTGAAATGTGGAACTGCTTTTGCTAATAGTACGTATTACTGTCTTGTACACGGGTGCTGCAGTGTGCACAACTTGAGGTATTTAAACTGACACCACAAGGTTATGAAGCATGGGGGTACTGAGAAAAGATGTGTATTAAGTCTAAGGAAGTATGTGGATAGATCTGGTAGCTAATGCGATCTTTGTGTGTTTGCTGTGCTATTTGAACTTCTGAAGAGGAGGATTAAATTGGCAAGATTCAATTTACACATACAAAACTTGCAATGTAGGAGCTTTTCTGAAGCACAGAGTTACTTGAATGAAGAACTTGAGAGAATTTCAGAGTGTCGGTGTTCTCAGTCAGACTGGAGAAAATTATAAAGCTAGCTGGTTTTGTTTGGCTTTTTTCTCTGAAAAGCAACTCTGTGAATGGAGTAAAAGAAACCTACGGAGGATGGGGGCCTGGGCTGCCTGTATTAAATGTATTGATCTGGTAGTAAATGTGGAGGTTGATGGCCCTGCATGTGGTAGGGGGGTTGGAGATTGGTGATCCTTGAGGTCCCTTCAAGCCTGGCCATTCTGTGAACTGGTGTAGTCTTACTTGATGGTCTTTGTAGAAATTGCTGTGTTAAGTAGTCTTGTACACCTAACAGTGACTGTGGTAAGGCACTTGGTTAGACCGTGCTGTCTGTGAGCAACACTGCACAGAGTAACGGGGTGGGGAGAAATCTGTAAAACACGACTGAAAATGGAAGAACTCGGGCAATGTGTGATGATACTACATGAGGGTCTTTGTCTTAGAATAGAATTATTTCATACAAGGTTGCTGGTGCTTGCCTACCTGCTCAGGTAGGCTACACCAAAGGGGATTTCCAAGGTAAAATTTCTGTTCATAAACCAGAAAGCAAAAAGCTGGTGGAAAAACCCTGACAAAAACAAGTGCTTTCAGTTATGTAAGCTAGCCTTTTATTTCAAGAGATTAAGTGAATGTTATTGGAAGGCTCTAGGAAGCTCAAGCAAGGAAATGATAGCATTGAATTAATGTAGCTTTTTTAAAATGTACATGTTATGTGTCATGTTAGCTGAAGTTTGCCAAAGGGCAAAAACATAGCAAGTGCAATACTGCAGGTATTGCAGGGGTACCTTTTTTGTGTGCCTCAATGGTTAAAGCTTTCTACCCTGATTGGCATTTTTGCTTACGTCCATTTTAAATCCTTATTAAACTATGAACAGCATGTTTCACATGGGCAAAAATAAGAGCAACTCTCAAATGATTGGGACCTAGTTGGTAAAGCAGTGCCAGTTTTTGTGGGGTGTTTTTTTTTTTTTTTTTTTTTGCTTTAATGTGAAAATATGGAGTGTAGAGCAATTGTGTAAGTGGTAAAGGAGGAAGCTGCTGACCTGGGAAATCTTTCCTGTCCTCTATGAAAAAGGGTGACAGCTTTGAAGTGTGCAGTGGTTGAACCTGGTTATGCTGCTGTTCCCGTGATCCTACCGAGCTAGCGCGAAGAACACAAAGCATAATAGGATTCAGATCTACACGTGATGGGTTTGGGATTAGTGTCCTGGTTTGAAAGGTCAGCGGACCTATTGCTCCTTTCACTCCATGTGCTCTCCGCAGACAAAAGCAGAGAAAGGTGCAATCGCTGCCCTGTCTGGTCATTTTTCCGGAGGTAATGCCTCAAGTGCTGGCGGAACCGGGGCAGGTAAGGCACTGGGCGGTTAGGGAGGAGGATTGCTGCCGTACTCCAGTGTTGCGATTGAAAGGAGGAGAAAGAGGGAAAGGGTGTCTGAAATTACAGTATGAAACAGAGGGGTCTAGTCAGCTCCTGGGGCGTTGTGCTCACAGTGCGATTACGTGGGTTACAATCGAGTAGGTATTAATGATTTCACTGCTTCAACGAGGTTAAGTATTATAACCTATTAAAAAAAAAAAAAAAAACAAAAAAAACATAATAAAAAGGATGGAAGGTGATACTGCAAGCAGTGATCACGTAAGAGCAACGAAGCTACTCGAAGTATAACGAAGTATAGAACAGGAGCAGTAGCACCTCCCACTCAGTTTGTGCCCCTTGCGCTGCGTCGCTCACGGCGGCCGCGGCGTTGCTTTCTCCGTCGAAGGCTTCCGCAAGGCGATAAGCAGACCTCGCCCCCACCCCGCCGCCCTTACCCGCATTTCGCCGCCCTCGGCCCCTTTAAGGCCCTTCAGCCACTCAGCGCGCGGCACCGCGCTGCCCGGGGCGGGGCGCGGCGCTGTGAGGGCGCGTCCCGCGGCACGCACGTCCGCCGGCAGCGGCGGCGCAGCGGAGGAGGCCGAGGCCCGGGGGGCTGCGCGTGGCGGCCATGGTGGGCCGCGAGAAGGAGCTCAAGATCCGCTTCGTGCCCGGGCGCTGCGAGTTGGTGGAGGTGCGCGGGGCCGCGCCGGCCTCCCAGCACCGCGTCGCCGCTCCCCGTGGGGCGGGCCGCCGTGCGGGTCGCTTCGGTCGGGCCGTGCGGCGGGGCCGGGACGCGCCGCGAGCGGTGTCGGTCGGTCGCGTGTCGGCGGGCGCGGCGCTACCCGAGCGGCGGAGCTCCGCGGCGCCGAACGGCGTCCGCGAGTCCCCGAAGCGTTACGGCCGCCCGGCGGGCCCGCCCCGGCGCCGCGCGGCTGCCCGGTGGTGTTTGACGCGCGTCCGAGGCGGAGCGGCCGCCGGTACCGCACGGCCCGCCGGCAGCGCTGCACGGCGCCGGCCCCGGCCCGCTCTGCGCTCTGGCCGCGCGGGGCGACGTACCGGCGGGATCCCGGGGCTCGCCGCTGTGCAGGCCGCTTGCAGTGGGAGTCGTTCGGCTCGTCGTGGCTCCGTGCCGTCCCGTTCTGGTTCCTTGTGTCGCTTTCCTGCCGGCCGGTCCTGGCTCTTGACTCGAAGCGTGCCTGCGGTTTTTGTAGATCGTACTCTTGTGTTTTGTCTCGTAGTGTTGCTAATCTGTACGTGTTACTTCTCATATGAGGTTACACATTCGTGTTGGTCCTGCTGTGTTTTTAGAGCATGTCTTCCTTCTGGTTTGTGTAGCAAGTCCTTGATGTGGGTGAGCAGATATGCTCTGTCTGCAGAAGCAGCAGTAATCTCTCCTATGAGGCTGAAAAGTCCGTAACAGAGAAAGCAAGCACCATTTCCTTGTTCCCACTTTTCAGAGGCACGCGGGCAGCCCTGAGGAGCAGTCAGCACACTTCTGTTCTCTGATCAAAGTCAAGATAAAGATAGGAAAATTTATTTTTTAACATCGTTTGTTGCGGTTTGCTGTTTTCCAGCTAAGAGTTATGCATTTTCACCCAGTATTTATGGAAATAAATCACTTTTTGCCCATAATGCTGAGGAACATAGATGCACGGTGCTGACACAGCTGCTTTGGGCTTGGCTGTACCCATCACACCTCTGCACCTGGCAGGACAGAAAACTTAAGACTCAAAGGGCAAAGAGTAGAGAAATCAGTGCTGCAATCAGCCACAGTGAGCGTGTTGAGCTGAATCCGTGAGGGTGCTCGGAAGGGAGTGGGTTATCAGAGCTGCATAGCAGACTGTTACCAAAAGCATACTCAGCACAGTATCCTTGTGCAGGGTGCAGTTGGGAAATCCAGGATTTGTAGTTCCTGTGTACTTGAGGCTTTCTTTATTGACATAGCAGCATGTGCTTTCATTTTTGTTCTCAGCAGGCTTCTGTTCAACAGTATGTGTGGAAGGAAAGCGTGAAAGTGAATAAAGGTTGCACAGACAGCTGTGAGTCAGTGTTTGCAGTCTTGAGGGCTTGACAGTAGTGAGTGGTGCTGGGGAGAAAGGAGCTCCATGTGGACCGGTGTATGTCGCCATCCCAAGTACTGAATGTGCTGTGGCTGAAGCAAGGCTTACTTGGTTGTAGAGATTAAGAGATAAAGTAACCTGATTGCTTTCACCTGCCTTTTATTAAGCTAAGACAAGAGTATAGTAGTTCTGGCTAATTTATTATTAGGCTGATGTGCTCATAAATGATGAATTTATTTTATTTAGTAATATGCATGTTGCTCTGGAAGTAATGCTTCCTATTTGATAGAACAAATTTTCAGCTACAAAGCACTGTTTTCCAGCTGTCTGCATCATTAGCTGTGCATTCTCACTTCACTGTACATTCACTTCACAGCTGTACATTCTCACCCTCACTGATAAAACTGGACCAGCCAAGGTGACCTGATGCTGCCACTACTGAAATGCACCACCCACCACCTCCCTGTGCTCACATCCACTGTCTGGTCTCTGTGAATGTTCAGCAAGTGCTGAGGAACAGCACTGGGTACCATTTTTCTCCGCATAGAGGAATTCAGTACATCACCTTTGCTTCATACACACTTTCGTGTCAGATGCCATCATGTCATACTTTCTTTCTGTTGTCATCTGTCACATGGCAACAAAATGTTATGGAATATTGGTGGGAAGGTACAGCCTCTGCTGCCATCCTGCCAGCATCTGCCTCTGATGTCATGGAATAACATAATAAAATAGGAGGCTTTATTTTCAGAGATGCCCCTGTAAAGTTCAAGTTTTCTGTGCCATGATCTCTGTTGGTGCACCCACAGTGAGTTAGCAGATTATGAATGAGGTTAAAATTATCACTTTTGAGTTTGTCTTTGGACATTTATGGGGATTTTTTTCCCTCTCTTGTGGAAATATGTGAGTTTCCCATTTGAATTTTGTATTCAGCATCTTCAAGAATATGTTTAACTACTTGACTCTGTACAGTATCAGTGCTCCCAGCTGTGTGTTTTCCATGAGACACTCAATTCACAATGCATCACAATGAAAGCTTATTAATACAGCAGCCCTCCCTGTAGCCTTGCTAACACTTCAAGATGAGAAGTCCATGAGTAACAATAGAACGCAAAACTTCTGCTGTTCTCCTTTCCTAGGAAGATATTGATATTCCCAGTAGACGAGTTCTGATCACTGGTGCTACGGGACTTCTTGGTAGAGCTGTGTTCAAAGAATTCAATGAAAATAATTGGAATGCTGTTGGCTGTGGATACAGAAGAGCTCAGCCTAAATTTGAGCAGGTTAATCTTCTGAACTCCGTTGCAGTTCATGACATTATCCATGATTTTCAGGTGAGTTCCTGGTGTAGATGGATAAGATGCTTGACATGACTACTTGACAGTGCCATTCTGGTACTCAGGCCATGTAGCTTTAGTGGAAGTAATGGTTTGGTAGAGCTCTGAAGTTCGATTTTATTATCTATGCTATATCTGGAGTATAATTCTGAACTTCATCACCGTAGAGAGAATGCAGGTGGTGAATGTGTATGTTGGTACACCAGCTCTTGTGGTATAAAGGAAAAGGTAATCATGAGATTTGATGTAGTAGTGACCAGTAACCGCTTGTCTAGTGTGCAGGACGAGCAGTATGTTGTTTTCCTGTTCTAACTTGCAAGGGGAGTATGTAAAACCTGGAAAACGTTGTGCATTGGAAAATGACTTTAAATATCCCATTAACAATGTGTGTGAAATAAGCCACGTGAGAATAGCTTATCCATAAGTATTTGGGTAATTTATTTTTTTCTTGTAACGTTACATGTGAGGTAATGCATTTTTCCGTATTTTGTATTATTTTGCTGTTTAAGGAAAAAAAAAAAGACAACCTGAGTTTTTCTGTAAGTTTGAAGCCTATTGGAGCTCAAGATTGCAAAACTAATGGTCAGGTTCTGCTGATGTTCTAATACAAAACCTTCAGGCAGTTTGGTTCTGTTTTGCTTTCTCAGGAAAGCTTGCTCCTCAGAACGTGCTGATTAAAAATACTGCTGCTACTTTTATTATTTTCACAAGTTAGTGAAAGGCCTATTTGCCTGAGGGGCTTAAGATCACAGTGTTCGTTGTTCTAAATTATTGTTTAATTTCCAGCCTCATGTTATAGTGCATTGTGCTGCAGAGAGACGGCCAGATGTTGTGGAAAGCCAACCAGATGCTGCTTCCCAGCTCAATGTGGCTGCTTCAGGGAACTTAGCAAAAGAGGCAGGTAAGGAGGCTATCTCATGGATTTGGTGCCTTTAAATACTGCATTTACATAGACAAAAACAAATAAGAGTTACTCAAAGTTCTGAATGTTATTTCTGCTGCTAGTGTGCAGTTGATCCATGTTCTGAGTGACATTGTGTCCATATCAATGTCTATATCATGGGTCACTGAAAAGACTGAAAAGGGTACGAATGGATCTAGAAGACAAAGTTTTCTGGAAATTTAAGGATTTGCTGAGGTTTCAAACAAGACATGAATTAAAATGGATTACGTACAAATGTTTTCTTTCCAGCTGGGATTGGAGCATTTCTGATCTACATCAGTACAGACTATGTATTTGATGGAACAAGCCCTCCTTATAAAGAGACTGACGTACCAAATCCCCTGAACTTATACGGTAAAACCAAACTGGAGGGTGAAAAGGCAGTCCTGGAAAATAACGAAGGTAAGAATGCACTTACACATTTCTAAGAGAAATTTCCTATTTTGTGTAGTTGTCTGCTAGCTTTACGTTTATTAACTCCCCTGTCAGAGATACAGTTGCAAAACCATGGAACATGGATTTAGAAAGTAATGCGATCGGGAGTCGGTCGTTTTACTCACAAGTTGACCGAAGCTGTGCTGATCTTCATGCATCTTTCTAGTTCTCTGCTGATGGACGTTCGCAAGAGTTGTCTATTAAGACTCACCTGATCTTTCTAAAGAAAAATCAAACAGATCATTAATATGTTGTACCTTTACCACACAGCATATAGCTGCTGCTACCTAGAGGGACACATTGCACTTGTTCTAAATGTTTATTTACGTGTAGGGGAAAACCAGACTTGTGATTCAAGTTTTTGGTTTTGGTTTTCTTGAATGATCTCCTGTTTTGCTCTTACTGCATAAGCACTGGACTTTCCGTGTACCACACACATTAGAGTTCTTGTATTATAGCTTTATAAGGGATTAATAACATATATTTCTTATTTTAAGCAACTCGTTTCACTATTTTAATCTTTTCTTGATGAAAATTGGCGCATAAAATACATATGTACAATTTTAAAAAGTTTACTTAGTAAAGGAAAAAAAGTAGAACTTGAACATGGTCCCTTTAAACTCTTAAGGGAGGTTTGATGGTTTCTAGATGATATGTTGTCAGTTTTTTCTTTACAGATTAAAAGAAAATAAACATTTCTTTTTTTTTTCTCCAAGAAATTTGAAGAAAATGATCTCGGTGCTCCTGCTAAAGAGGCTTCTGATAAGTGAATATGATGCTCTCAGTCTGATTCTGCTCTGCTTAGTCACAAAATGGAAAAACAGATAAATTAGTTTGCTAGTGTGATGATCTTTCAACAAGTAAATGAACACTGTATTTGAAAGTAGTAGGCCTTAATTATAGGCCTGCCATTAGGAGTAAGAAACAAATTTTTTAAGAAAAAAAAAAACCTTCTAGGAAAAGTCTACGTGAAGTAAAAATCAATTAAAAGATTATTCTTTCTGTCTCCTATGGGACTATAATTTCTGAAGCTGACTGATTCTGCTTGCTCCTGCTTCTAGCTTGGTCACAAAGATAAGACTGCTTATAAAAACTTATAAAAACTGCTTATAAAAACTAAGACTGACCAAATTCAAGTACATGTTTTGCAAGGCAGTGTGCGTGTTTTGCTAGATCCTTGCACAATTCAGCATTTCAGTTTTGTTTCATAATGTTTTGAATATGCTCAGGCTTCAGTGGGTTGCAGCAGTTACATTAGAGGAAAGAATTTTGAGAAGATATTTCTGAACATACTGGGAAGAACAAATTGAGTGAACAAATGACTTCTAGTGAGTACTGTTGGGATAGCTGGATGGTTGGACTGGATGATCTTGAAGGTCTTTTCCAACCTTGGTGATTCTGTGATTCTGTGACTGCTTCTAAAGCAGCAGCTAATCAGTGTTGTAGCTGTTATATTTGGTTTTTTTTTTTTGTGGGTTTTTTTTTTTCTTTACTACCTAAAGCAATAATATCTGCATTAGTTTTAATCAGTTTGTCTTCATCTCCTTGGATTCTTCCTCAAAAGATCATCAGTCTTTCTGAGATACTCGTATGATGTATTCCATTACTCCATCATTAAATGTCCATGTCTTTGTACTTGTTTACTGCTAATTTCATTTCTCCATTCACTGTTTCACATTTAATACTCTTTACAAAGGCATTCTGTCAATCTGTTCCTTATATGTAAAACTTCAGATTCTGGTGTTTCTGTCTTTTTGTGGGGTAATATCCTGAATGTCCTCTTTTTATGCAGGGGATTTCTGTATGCTGGGTGAAACGTATCTGTGATGGATGCCTGAAATACAGTGATTGGTGGGAGTTTATGGTCTTGGTTTTACTCAGAGACAATGTGAAATGCTGGAGTAACTGCAGTTACTTTTTTTTTTTTTTTAACTTTTCTTTCTAACCCAAATGGACTTCGTAGTTTCTCCTGCAGTGTTGATGTAAGCTTGTTAACAGTGAAAAAAAGTCAATGATATAAATGAAAATAGTCTGTATTAATTTGGTGTTCATAAACATTGCTTTAAGGAAGCAACATTCAAAATCATATTCTGAGTACAAATATATTCATTGCTTTTTGTTTCTTACTTATATGTGCTTAACATCACCAACAGATTTCTTAACACTTCCAAAACATCTTTCAGGTTTTGGTACAGCACCGGTGCCTATTTGTAACCCCATTAACACTTTTCAAAATATTCTGTCTTTTAGGTGCTGCAGTACTTAGGATTCCTGTTTTGTATGGGGAGGTGGAAAGACTGGAGGAAAGTGCTGTGACTGTTATGTTTGATAAAGTGCAGTTCAGTAATAAGTCTGCCAACATGGACCACTGGCAGCAAAGATTTCCTACAAATGTGAAGGATGTAGCAGTTGTTTGCAGACAGCTAGCAGAAAAAAGAATGCTGGTAAGAATTTCAAGAAAAATTGGGGTAAAATCAGTTCAAGCTCTTAATGAACAACTGAAAACTACTTCTAACCTGCACTATTCTTTGTATTTCTGGAACAGTGGAAGGGAGGAAGGAGTTATCAGTAAGACTGCAGTATCTGCTTTGCATGACAGTGTGCAAGTGTTCTGATAATTGAAACAAAAGTGGGCGAAGTGACAGGAAGATCCTTCTGAACATTGCTGTGTTTCTTCTAGTACAAAGACAGGAACTACGAATGCTTAACCTTTCCGAATGTGCCTTCTACAGATTGCCACCTTAGACTGAAAAAAGCAGTTGAAAGTAATTTCAAAGTTGCCGTTGATCATTGCGTTTAGAACTTGTGTGGTGTTTTCTGCCTTTTTATTTTTAAGTGAGTAATATAGAACAGCTCAGTTCTTTCTTGAGTTCTTTCTCCCCACTTATTTAATCTTCATTGATTGATTTAGCTCTTTCATGTTAATGCTACACAATACAAGCTGTTTTTGTGAAGTTTTATCTAATGAATGTACCACTAATTTTCGATCTCGGTCCCTATTCAGGTGTTTCTCTGGAGGCACGTTGTCCCCAGAACATCAGTGAGGTGCTGTAATGTGCCTGTCTGAATGGGATCACGCTGCAAACTTGTTCTGCACAGTTTTTACACGGGAATTAATCTGAAGGCTAGCTGCTTTATTTTCACTTGTGCTTCCTGTTTTCTCCTAGGACCCCTCCATAAAAGGAACGTTTCACTGGTCTGGCAATGAGCAGATGACTAAGTATGAAATGGCGTGTGCCATTGCAGATGCATTCAACCTTCCCAGCAGCCACTTGAGACCAGTAAGTGATACACTGTTGAACCTGTAGAAAGATGGAAGTGTTTTATTTTTTCACACAGTAGGTCTGGGTCTCACATTGGCTCCACAGGTAAACTTCCTTTTCAGGACAGTCTGTGTGAGTATGCCTAGCACAGAGGTTGCGTTGCTGAGGATGCTACTTGGACTGGTGGGTTGCCAGAATTACCCAGTCAGTAACCAGTTTCTGTCTGTAATGCAATATTATTTCTGCAGAACAGCTCCCCTTAGTAATAAGCAAATCCACATTTTGTGTTCTGTTTCTTTAAAAAAAAAACAAAAACAAAAAAATAAAAGGCTGACAGAACATTATCTTGGGGGTAGGAATCTGAAAGAACTTTTCGGTTTTATTTCAGGCACTTAAAAACTTACTTAGTTTTGCTTTGCTTAAAAAATAATTCTGCAGTTCTGTTGACACTCCAAAATAAGACTGTTCTGAAAGAAGTACTGATAATGTTGTTAGGATTTAACGTACAGGTAAGGATAAAAAATAAATTCCAAGGGTTGTGCATTAGTAGTAGCTGGAACTGAAATGTGACTTAGAAAATGGAGAGAAAGCCTGATTTTTTTTCTTGCTAAGTCGATTTCTCTTCAAGTATACTAATCAGGATATGGTTCTGTCAACATTTTTGGTCATCATTTTTACCTTGTAGCTACAGTCATACTTCAAAAATAGGAATAAAACAAAAAGAGTATAGGTGGTAATAGGTATTTGAGAAATGTCAGAGCTCAAGACACTTCACATCACTCTGCCTGATGTTTCCTATGCTGAGATGAAGTTAACTATAAAAAAAACAAAAACACAATACAGGGGAATTTACCTGAATAAAAAGCTTCCAAATGAACATACATGTGAGAATAAATATTCAATTTTTGCCATTTCTAATTGTCTGATGATGTGTTCCTTTTTTGTATTAATTCTTCTTTTAGATTACTGATTGTCCAGTTGTGGGCGCTCTTCGGCCAAGGAACGCTCAGCTTGACTGCTCCAAGTTGGAGATGCTGGGGATTGGTCAGAGAACACCATTTCGAGCAGGAATCAAAGAATCCCTTTGGCCTTTCCTCATTGACAAGCGATGGAGGCAGACTGTCTTCCATTAGTTTGTAACTTTTTTAGTAAAAGTATGGTATGTGGCACTTTTTTAAAAGAAAAAAAATAGTTTTGTATGAGTGTTCTTAAATTGTGACACTTAAGAGTTTTCATTTAATCAGGTAAACGTGTGGTCTTGCACTAGTAAAATCGTTAGCCTAAAAAAGTTCAGTGACAAACACTGAGTCTGTATGACACCACAGATCCTTCCTTCCATTTGTACCTGTCCAACCTAATGTCTGTTTGTAGCAGGTTGTGGTTCTTAGTAGTCAGCACCATTTGATGCTGAGAATGACACAGATGACTTGTAGACTTCTTTTTGGCTGAAACATGCTGTTGATGCTTAAGGTCTGTGCCATCGTTGTATATACCATTTCACTTTGCTAAGAGACACGGTCAGTCACTTTATCACCAAAAATCTGAGTTATTTGTTTTTGATTTCTGAAGTGGTTGTTACTACGAAGTTAAACTGAAACAGGAATTGTTGTTTTGCTTGAGCTTGAATCAAAATGTTTTTTAAAAAAAGTGAAACTTTATTTTTGCAATTATCAAGTGTACTTTTTATGCTTGAAATATTTTCAGAGTGTTCTGTAATTTAATGCCTGCAGCTTCATATTTGTATGGCAAATTCTCTGCACTTGTTTTAATGATCACTTAAAGCTAGAATAGGGAGGGGAAAAATAGTTTTGACCTTTGTTTTGGGGTGGGTATTGGAGGATACTTTTTTGTTTTGAAATCTTCATCTTCTTTTCTGCATAGTATTTGGGATTGGTGAAATTATTTGTAGGAAGATGTTCTAATAAATACATGTGAGAGAAAAGAGGAAAGGTATTTCAAGAGTTTATAGCACTCCAGCTTCTTTTGCACAGACTCAGATCTTGCACTGATGCAGCTTGTTCTGGAACAGCAAAGTGCATATGTTAAATGTTTGCACTGCAGTGTAACCACAGGAGTCTTATATAACCAAACCTCGAATCTGCTTATATTTAGTCCTTGAAATTGAACTCAGTAGCTACTTAAAAGTAAAGGAAGAACGTGGTTTGTAAAAGTTAGCTTCCTTCTGAAGTTGTTAACAACACGAACGCTCTGAGATTGCCAGCAGACCATTAGCAAAACTAGGAAAAGCTGCATTTTTATGCTAATTTATTTTTCTGAGATTGAAACGAAGAGTGGGTGAGGGGAGAAGGTGTTCATCTTCAAAAATATGTTGGGAGGGGTAAAGGGTGGGACAAAAACAGACCAACTTCAAATATTATAAAGGTCAGCTTTATGTTCAGTTCTTTAATTTTCAACTGGCATATGTATGCTAAGAGTTCGTTATCCTGGTTTGTTTTCAGTCTGAAGTCCTGATATACACCTGGTAAGCTGTTTCCAAAGTGACAATAAATATATATTGCAGCATGAGAAACATGTGTCCATTCTTTATTTTCTCCCAATATGTGTTTGCTCAAAGTCATAAATACCTCTAATTCCTGCCAACTTAAAGTGATGTACAGTGTTAGGAGGTCAGCCCTGCTTGAATCCTCACCGTAGGCTTATTTCTATATTTATATTCATTGCACTTTATCAGCTAAGGAATAAAGAAATCACTGGTTTCAAAGCCTCCTCTGAGTTCAAGAAAAACCTGACATTTTTCAGGAGTGAGTCATTTGTAGAGATTTCTTGGCTGCTTCAGGAAGCACTGAGGTATAAAAGGGTTTGCTTTCCAGTGGAAGTTCTGTAGCAGAAGTCTCAGTGATGAAATCTCCAGTGGCTTTTGTACACAGCTGGGTTTTCATGCCCAACAGGTTTACAGAACAGATTGTTGTAGATTTTGGTTTTATGTTTTGTTTTGTTTTGTTCTTTAAGGTTGTAACAACTTCCTTGCATCTGAATTTCCCAATTCACTGATAGGCTAAGACTTTGCAAACAACTTACAAAAACAACAAAAAGAAGTAAATATATGAATGAAACTTTGTTGGATGTTGAAGCTGTAGCTTCTATTAAATTCCAAATTAATTTATTTTCTGATTAATGCTGAAAGAAAAATAAAATTGATGTTACAACTCCATGTAGAGACTTACTCTTACTTTGGGACCCACTGTTGATGAGGTATAAGTGAAATAGGAAAATCAGATGATGTATGAAATCCTTTTGGTCATTAAGAACCCAGTTCTTGAGGTCATACATTAAAATCTCTAAACACAATTTCAGCTCAAAACAATCTTGTAGCTCTTTCATTTTTTACTGTATATAGATTTCAAACGAATCTAGATTGTCAGAAGCTGGTGATATGTCTTATCAAAGAAAAAGAAAGGTAAGATACAAAATGTCACATTGGCATTTTTGTGATCCAATGTCTGTTGCCTGGAAGCGGTTCTGGCCAAGTGATCGATGCAGCTGTCAGCTCCATGTGAAATTACTGTAGCTGAAGGAAGGCAGAAGCAATGTTCTCAAAGTACTGCATCCTTGTGCAAGGGAGATCTCCCAACTAGGGAGATTTAGAGCTAGTTGTTCTGTGCTCCCCTCTAAACTAAAACACACATCTGTAAAGCTACAATTGGCTTAGCATGTAACCATGTCAGTACCTTACCTTTTCCATACCCTTCACTTGCTTTACAGCAGATGCTTTTAAAAGCTATGTAACAAGGACCGCAATTGAAGCAGAAGGGTTGGGAATTGTAATATGTGTGTTTTGCAGTGAGAAAAATACTACTCAGAGAGCATCTCAAATTCTGCAGAACACGGTGAGCATACTACTTCATAAAATCCACTGTCATCTTGCTGTCCAGGCTTTCTTTGCAGTAGTATTTCTGTAATTTGTTCATTTCTTAATACAGACTCACAGAAGAACATCATGAAAAATAACTCCTATGAATGAAGTTGTTCTGTGGGTTCAAGGTCTGAAGAACGGGCTGAAAATATTCACTCAGCCCTGCCTGACATAACCCACCCGTGCTAATTCCATGCCCACGTAAGCTTTTGCCTGAATTCATTGCATTCGAGTCTTCTGCTATAGAAGTGAATATGGGTATCTGAATGAGGAGTGTGGGCTGGAAACCATTTTTCAGTGAGTAATCTCGCCAACAATAACTGAATTTGTTAAGGCGGATTTCCCAGACCAGTGTGTGCTCCAAAGGGAATGTGTGTCCCTTTAGGGGGCTCGGAAGGTATGCTCTGTGTAGACAGCACGACTGCAGCAGGCTAACTCTTGCTCCAGCCCACTCTAATGTACCTTCAGATCCTACCTCCTTGCAGGAGCTCTGTGGCAACCTCTTTCTGCATGCTGCCTGCCAGAGCAGGGGAAGAGCAGGATAAGCAGTTGGTGGGGTGTGAGGGTAGGAGTGGATGCTTTTATCTGTGTATCTGAACCTAGGGGCTGGGAGGACTGGGGGCAGAGAGAAGCAGCAGCTGCAGGACTGTGAGGTGTTCTCTGGGCATGCTGAGGGTGGGTGCTGATGGCAGGAGCCCAAACCTCAAAACAGTGTTTCATTTTGCATTGGAGTTTTTTTCTCTTTGATTGCCGTCTGCAATAACATGCCAAAACGGGCAACCCAAATTTATATCCAATTTAATTCCTGAATGAAAAGAGAAAACATTCTAGTAGAGTGAACTGTAACACACAGTGCATACCTGTCAGACACAATTTCCAATGATACCACTCAGTTCTGACCTAGATTTACTTGAGGTTGATGTGCGCTAACTCACTAGTGACTTGAATTAGCTGAGTTTTTAACTATCTCTTTCCCGGATGCTCTATAATTAAATATCTAGATTTCCAATGTTTTCCTTCTTTCCTTCTTTCCTTCCTTTGTAGGACAACCTTATTTTAAGCTGTGTTTGGGTTTAATGTTTTAACTTTGCAATCCATCATTCTCACATATAAAAATGCTTGAGCATCTTAGGGATTATGGTGTAACAGAAGCTTAGATAAACTATGTAATAAGTCAGAAATGTATAGCCTCCTACAACGTACCCAGTTTTTGATGAGATTTTGCAGTTTAGAGATAAATTAAATTGTAAGCTTAGCACTGTCTCAAGGGACCTTGAGTTGCAGCCTTGGGCTCAGAGAACTTGTGGCACTGCAGTGCTGTTTGTTTACTTTATAACTTGTATTTGCCTGAATTTGTATTTAATTAAAGCCTTAGAGAAATACTTCTGTATGAGCTGGCTTCTTTATAACCTGAGAAAGGGCTCTCAAGGAGGATTGGCTGTTTAGTGACACTGGCTTCCAACCTAATGACTGCTGTGCAATGTTACAGGGCATTTGTGAGCATGAAAAATTGTCCTTAGTAGTTACATAAAAAGAAATGTGTAAACAGCAGGGAATAGGAATTACATTAAGAAAACTATCACAAGAACGATTTCTGCTTCTGCTTACTGTTCCATTGATTTTACTAGGGTTGCTTACCATGCTTTCATTTAAGCACAGGCATCAATGCTTCAGAGTATCTTGATGGGAGAATGAAGATAGAGATTGTCTCCTTAGTGCATCGTAAGTGTAGTTTGACAGTGGTCTGTTGGGTACAGTACCAGAATCAGTACCAGAATGGAGCGGTTAAGTTCCAAATCTTTTTATTGCTGTCTAGGAAGTGATAGTGATGGCAGTGAGCGTAATCACAGGAGGATGGACCTGGTAAGATCTCAGAAGTCACTGTTTGTACCCCAACCTCAGTGACAATTCTGTACACTGCTAAAAGGCAAAGCATAGGCTAAACTGTTTATAGCTTTTACCTTAAAGAAAACTGGAAAAGATTATTTCTCACTTTGTTGTTAGCAGTAGTGCAGATAAAATGTAAAAATGTTTTATAGGACAATATCTGTATTTGGACCTCTTATATCAAAGCATATGCTTCTACTGTTGAGCTAAAGGAGCTGGCTATGTGGTTAGCTGGTGATGGAGGGCATGCTCAACACATCTGCAGATGGCACCAAACTGGGATACTCAGACAGACCTAAACAAGCTGGAGGAATGAGCAACAGTGACTATATGAAATTCAGCATGAGCAAATGAGAAGTGCTGCACCTGGGAAGGAAAAGCCCTTTTCATTTGATCCAGGGTGAGCAGCACATCTGCAGGAAGGACCCTGGGCTCCTGGTGGACAGCAAGATAGCTGCTGAATAGGAGACAATGGACATAAACTGAAACGTGCAGTTCAGCCTGGACGTAAGAAAAAGAAAATTTCACAGTATGAGGACAGTGAACCACTGGAAGAGGCTGCCCAGAGAGGCTGTGCAGTTCTTGAAGCTTTTCAAGACTAGACTGAATAAAGCCACCCGGCCTTACCTCAGGGCTGACCCTGCTTTGAGCAGGAGATTAGATTAGAGGCCTCTGTGGTCCCTTCTGACCTGATACACCCTATGATCCTATGACAGAAAAGGGTTAAAGGAACCATGAAAATGCAGAAAGAAGTGAAACATTTATAATCAGCAAATAGCTGCTGGGAGCACTGTAAGAAAGGATGAAGATGTGTGATGCTGATGCTGCAAGTAGTCTAAATGAATTTCTTTGGCCCATTATTCATGAGACAGACTGAAGGTCATATTCTGCAAAGCGGACTAAGAGAGATGTTAAAAGGTTTTATGATTATGCTGGAGCAGACAGGCAATTAGAAGTATTAAAAGCTGACAAGGCACAAGGTCAAGATGAATTATACATTTCAGTATTCTAGCAGGAGTGGGAAGAGGAATATTTTGAGCAGCTCATCCCTTGGAACAGTGGTGCTTCAAAAGGTAGGTGTAGGTCTGAAGTACTGAAGATGAAGAAACATGCCCTTGTATACAAGGGGGCTTTATTTTGCCCAAATTCAATTTCCACAGGAAGACAGCAGTGAAAGTCTTTGTTAAAAGGAGAAAGAAATGTCCAAATGAAAGCAACAACAAAATGTTTTGTTTTTGTTTTCTGTGTGATATTCTACATATTTCCTCAAAATAGACAGCCTAGATTGTAAATCAACGGTCTTGCAATATAGTTCTACCATCCCTTGCGACAACAGACAGCATGGACACACATAGCTGAGCAGGTGAAAGCAGCAGGTATTTTTTTATCCTTTCGCAAGTGCCTGAGCATTGAAGAGGCTTTATGAAGAGCTGTTTGATGCACACAGGTGAAGCAGAAGCTTCAGATTTTCTCCCTGAGGACTTAAAGTACTGTGCTTTCCAGACTATGAGGGACTACACTTTCATTGTTTGTCTAAACAAAAATAAACAAGAAATAAGTCTGTGCATGACTATTTCAGGTCTTTATTAGATAGTTAGCTACAATATAAATGCAAGTGTGTACACTGATAACAGTGATACACAGAATTTGACACATACTGAGAAGAAAAAGAAAGCATAGGAGACACAGTGAAAGTACAAGATAATCAGTGTCTATAAACAAAGTCTTCTATCTGAAAACAAATTAAATAACATTAGCATAAGTGAAGATATGCTTAATTCCATATCCCAAATATCAGCGTTTGTAATATTCATCAATAAACCAGATGTAAATAACAATACTGTAAGAGAATAGAATCACAGAATCACAGAATACCTCTGCCTTAAAGAGATACCTTATCAGACTGAGGTGTAAGCAGTGTTCAACATGTTATGCAAATCACTTTTGCAAAGGCTTTCCAGGGCAGTTTGGGAGCTGAGCACTGAGCAGAGAAGGTAAATCCTGTCATACACTCTGAGTCTCTAACCATCCCGCAACAGGCAGCACTTGTCTCGTTTATTCAAATCCGAAGTACTTCCTAAGTGTACAGTTAATTTCAACTTGATTTTCAAAGGCTCAAAAGGAATATTATGTATCCACTCTACGTGAACTGAATGCATAACACTTACGTGAACATTTATTTGTACTTTTGATAGGCCCTCTCTTCTTTGTTTGTTCACTGCAATTAAGTGGGAAGCTTTGCACAGTGTCCTCCTCCCTCCTGCTGAGAACTGTTCCAGTTTATTCTATCATGAGAAAATACAGCTTCTTCAGCTTCTAGAAATATGGTTCGTCTAACTGAGACTACAGGGGCAATCTTGCTAAGTGTACATCCCACCAACCTGGAGGCGTCACTTCTGAAGGTCAGTGATAAACTAAGGCAGAGAAAGGGAACAAGTCTGAAACACGAAGTTCCAACCAAATCCCTGGCAACAGTGGTGCTGGGCCCTCACTATCTGTACAGTGAAGGACTGGCTTACTCCTCTATCCGGGGCAATGCATTTGAAGTTGGGTGAAAGTGCAGCAAAATATTACTGTCTGTATTCAGGCCTTTTTTTAATTTTATTTTTGTTTCAGATCATAGATTATGATTGGTCTCATGTCTGTTTGATTTTTGAAGAAGACTTTGAATGGGGAAGGAGAGAGATAATGGAAGAGACTGATTAGGGCAATAACTAGTAGGGACATTATGGAAAACCAAAGTAGGAAAAATGCAAGTGAATGTATTAACAGTGGAGTGTAGGCTTAAAGATTCATATTTAGCACTGTGCACTGAAGTCAGTGCCCTGAGGGCAGTCCTGGCCATGGCAGGGATTGGCTGTGCTGCAGGGTTTGCCCTGACACAGAGACACACTCCAGGACAACTGAGAACATTCTGAATGGAATTGCTGCTGAAGTCCCTCCAAGTCCACAAACTGGGCCAGGGCTCAGCATATAACCCAAGCCCTCTGAACAGCTGGACAGCTAAAGCCCTATCCCAGCCAGCTGCTCCTCCTCAAACAGGGAGCTGTTAGGGAAGGCACCTCAAACATGGCTTTTCTGAATTGTCAAGCCTGTATGAGGTAAAACCTCTGGGTTGGGAAGAGACATGTAGCTTGGAAGGCTTTCTTTCTAGAGGCCGAGTAGTGGCCATTTTGACTTACTCTTTTACAAGTATGCATTTCGCTGATAATTTATTAAAGGACAAAGCAGAGCGTTAGGCATCTAATATAAGCAGGATGACTGGAAGAAGATTGAGAACTCTGCAGGCTTGTAAATCTGATCTCAGTGGCAGCAAATACATGGAGAGCAATTATGCAAACAGAACATTTAGATATATGTAATTGCTTAAGGGGTAGTCAGCATGGATCCTGGAAAAGAAGATTAGGGAAGATAAATGTGCCTGGTGGCTCTGAGTAGGCAGGACAGAGAGAGTGGTATCATTTATCTGGATTATGGGGAGGGAGGGGAAAATTTCTTAATCCTACACAGCCCAAAAGATGACTCATTTTTTTTCAAAGTCTATAAACATAGCTTGGGAAAAGACAGCCCATGGACTTGGTTGCAGCAGGTAGAAACAACATGAATAAATATCTTGTAATGTCTTTACTACAGAAATTTTCTACCTGATTTTCAGAGACTGCTTAATGGGCCCCTGAGGCTTTGTATTCCTCTCAATTGCTTATAAGTAACCCCTACTTACTCCAGTACTGTCCTAGTATAACCTGAGTCACTGCAGCGGTTCCTGTAGCAGAGGCCTGGTCCTGTGCTCTCTTTGAGAGTGCCTACTTTCACAGAATTAAGGTGTGGAGGAAGGGCTCTAAGCTGGCATCAAGGCCACTGGTGGTGGTTACATCGACCATTTTAGGATGTGGCAGAACAAGAACTGTGTTGTGCTAACTCCAACGGAAGCCATTGGAGCTAGGATCTCTCTGAGCTTCCGTCTTCAGGTTCATTGCCGTCTTTGGCAGCCATATTTATGATCTTGCTTTTGTTCTACGTGAAGAAAAAAAATCAGATTGCAGCTCAGAACTGAGCAGGGACATTTCATAACTTTGAGAGCTTTGGCAGGGCGGGAAAACTCTTCCCACATTGGGCCCGTGTGGGAGCTCGTATTTTCAGCTGCACTTCATTCAGCGTCCAGCCAAAGCATGAGGCAGCAGCTCTCCTCACAGAGATCCCTATGGCCACACAGCGGGAGCTCACAACTGAAATGACTTCAGAACATCACGTAGAGTCTGCAAACGGCTCCTTCTGACTTCTCTAAGAGTGAAGATGAACCGAGATGTGACACTTCGTGCTGTGGCTGTGCTGAGGTAGGCCCATAGCTCCTGAGTGATTCTGTGGGGATCGAGCTGCCCCACAAAGCACAGCTTGTGCAGCCACCCTAGGGAAAGCACATGATCTTCTGAAACTTGGTGGCTCAGGGCTGCAGATGTGTTTTCTTCCTGATTTTTACACAGGCCAACCATTTCTGTGGGTGGTGGGTTACTTAATCCTGCTCACAGGTATTGTGCATGGAGCGTCATCGTGCTCTGCTTGCCCCCGGTAGTTCCTTTTATATTGATCTAATGTGTAAAAAAGAATAATATTCCTCAAGACATTTAAATTAGGTCTGAGTTCCTTCTCTGTATGCTCACGGCGCTCCCTGTGTATGAAGTGTGTGTACAAAGGTGCTCAGTGCTACAGACGATGTGCAAGGAAACCGAACTTCTGAGGTGGCAGTTACACTCCTTCAGGGCACTTCCTCGATTTAAGACTTTTTTTTTGCTTTATTTTGTGCTAGGAAAGGGTTACAGGATGGAGAGGTGTGAAATCCTAGCGCAGGTAGGTAGAATATTGGCCTCTTTCTGTGAGGTAAAGCAGCAACCACCTCAAAACCTACAAAATAATGACGGTCGCTTAAACGCGCCTTTTTTCCTGACAAAGAAAACTATTAATGCAGAATAGGCTTCTAGTGACATGCAGTGAACAGGTGAGAATGATGTGGGCAGCCTGTGAGCTGCAGGTGGGGTTTGTGTGCAGCAAGCCTTTTCAGGGCAAACAAGCTACAGCTGATGGTGTAGGAAGAAGTTTGTTCTGACACGGAGGCGTCCTTCTGAGAAGTCTTTTTCGTGTTCCGGTAGCAAAAAATGTTCCGGTAGCAAAACGATGAAGAAAATATCTAGGAACGGTCCTGCGTTTTCAAAAAGGAACCTTCTGCTTATGGAGGTGTTTCTCTGCAGTGCTGCCGCTAGAGGTCCGTATTGTCCCGTTCAGCTGCTGCTCTGCTTTATCGGCTGTACCAGAACAGATGGCACATTTGTTAGACTTCATTGAGTGTATTTTTCCTTTATTGAAGCGTGAGGGAATTTGATGTTTGCAGGTAGAAGTAGCTAGGTAGTTAAAAATTCATAATGTTTATTATTTCTTTATGCATTTATATTGATGGAGGCTACAAAGTAGTTGATTTATCTTCATCCATTTGATGGACACATGCTAATGTCATGAGTAGGACGTTCATTTTGTCTCTGATCTCACACTTGAAGAATAGATGATATTTAGTTGGAAATGTCACTGAAGTAATGTGCACACATCAATTCCTTGATGCTGCCTGTCACTTAAGATTACAGGTGCATTTTTCTACAGGGACGTCAGAATGGCTGGAGGCTATATGATTATTTTGGGTATATGCATGTGTAGAAACATGTCTTGTGGTTCCTTTTGTGTGCAATAGCTGAGAAGTGGCCTAAAATCTGAATATTTAGGTGACTTCAAGCATGTTGTTGCCTTGGACTTTTCTCAACTGATAAGAAGAAATTTGAGATGGCAATTCGTTCAGGCTATTTAGAGTAAAACAAGAAGAGATTTCGGGGTGAAGGAAGAACGCTACATAAGGTTAGGGGTTTTTTTTTAATTGATTTTTAAAATGCTTAGTACCATTTTAACAGTACGAAATGGCTAAGTTTTATGTGGAATGTTCTTCTTCGTTACAATGACACAAATACATCAACAGAGGAGGGAGGACTAAAACATAGAAACTTTCTGCTTCTTGACACCCTGGAAATTGAAGTCTTTCATTCTTTCTTACTACAGAATATTGCATAAGCATTGAGAAAAATGCACCTCGTCCTGAACTGCACTTTTGACCCCTTGTCTTTGACCCTGACTCGTATTCTTGCATCAGAAATAAAACCCTGGCAGTTCTGTTTGGTTCAGTAAAAGGCAAGTTTGCAGAGAGAGACAGGAAATCCATTCCTACTCTGTAGGTTTACCACGAAAATGCCTAAAGCAAACAGCAAAGTAAGTTTGCTTTATTGGAGACAAACTCACACCTTTGCTCTTTCAAAGACCCTGTTTACAAGTTAAAACCATGGCTCAGACCGACTTTCTTCTTAAGCTTCCAATCTGTAGGTGCTGCCTGAAGGCACATACAGAGGGAAAAAATCGGAAGATACCCTGCTGCTATCTGGTCTAGCAGAAGTGCTTGATGCTCTGAATATAGAATGATTGTGTTTCAATAGTCTGAAAACCTGGTGAGCTGAAACTGAAATAATGGCACGTGTGCTGTCACCAGCAAAATTTGATAGCTTGCATAGGAAAACTTCAGCTGAAGTTATCCAGACCAATACGAATTTTTGCAATAAAAATGCTTCCCCAATAAGCCTATTAATGGGCTGTATCTTAGGAAGATTTCAAAAAGGCCAGTCTTCAAAGGCTCTGCCTGCAGTTGGAATAGAGTTGTGTTTGGAAATGGTGTTGAGGCACAGTTTGAGTTCAGCTCTTGCTGCTCCATTCTGACAATGATTTGGCAGCCTGGTAAGAGCTTGGTAAAGATGTTAGATGTTATTTTCTTGGTGGAGGATTAGAAGAGTTTTACTTCTGTTCCATTTAACAAACAACAACAAAAACACCACACATACACAACAACGCTTCTGGCTGATACAGCTGCTTTGAATTTTTTCTTAATATGGCTCGTTTTGTGCTAAACATTTTTCTGTGTTACGGGTCGTTGGATGACAGGGAATCCATCTCGAATTGCTTTTAATACTGCTTTCAGCTTGGCTCCCTTCTCAAAATAGGCCCAATATGTATTAGAGAAGGGCAGAGTGAAATGAAATGGTACATTTCATAATCCGTAATCTAGCAATACTAGCTGGCTATAAGCACATCACAAGAAATTGCTGCTGTCATGTGGTGGCTGTGTAGGTAGATAAATAGAGGAAATAAGGTAATAGAAGGGTGGAGATGTGCATTTGTTTTTCTGATTAGGAGGTCAGTACAAGAAGTTTGTGGCAAGGTTAGGAAGAAAACCTAAGTAATTTGATACCTGGTGATCTGCTGTTTGCTGGCTGCAATGGATTTGAGTTCAAGCACTCTCAGGAAACATTTAGTGGTAGTTCCTTCTTAAGGAAAACTGGTAACTTCAGTTTTTTGCTGAGTGCTCTTGTTGGCATAGTTTTTGATGTAAAACCTCAACTTATTTATTTTTTTTCTAGATTATTTCTTTCTCCATTTAGGAAATTGCTTATGAACATCTTTTTCCAGATGATGTTATGACAGATAATAAATTGCACACCATAGTGTGGTATGAATTACCAAAAAGAAAAGCTTGCAAATTCTTATCAGTGGAACCTGCTTTGTTCCCGTTCCCTTTGTGTTTAGTTGTGCGCCACTGCTAGCTTACGTTCTCAGATGCATCACAAAGTTTTTGGGGGGCTTGAAAGATCTTCTAGAAATATAATGGAAATGTAAGGATGTATTGTTACTGCACAAAATACGGACATTTCCTTGTGAATAGGTGTTGTATCTTCCGAGTCCTCTTGATGGCGCTGGAGCCCTAGAGATGTATGCTCAGAAGCTCTCTTTCAGGCACCAAATCCTATTATCTAGGTTAGCTCATCTGTATTCAAAAGATCAATGTTGCATTATTACAAAGATCCTTTCAAGTGTAAAAAGGATGGCACTTCATTACAGAAAGTAAAAGAAACTAATCAAACTTTCTTGGTGAAATCATTGACTTTTTTTAAGCAAAGGGCAAATTTAAGAATTTGAAAGTCCGAAATGTGAGAGCATCTTGCTGTTAAGGGTCTGTGCTGCTCTAACTTAAATCTTCTGAACACTGTTCTTGGATTTTCATGTAATCTGAAGAAAGTGGTCTGTTGCAGCTCTCCTGACAGCTTACGATTAAGCCAAGCTGCTGCTAGCCCTCGTGAATCCGATGTACTTTATAGCTTCAGAGAACTGTCCAGTTTGCAAAGTGTCTTTAAATGTGAGAACGGAAGAGATAATCTTCTATTTCGGGGCAGTTGGGCTGTGCTTTAGCAATGCACAGGGAATTTTCAGTAAATCTGAAATGATAGCAGTGGTGATTTTGAATCCTTGTTGTCTGGGGCTGTGCAATTTGTCCTAACAAATAATTAGCTCCTTCCTTTGATTTTATTTGTGAAAGGACAGCAAAGAGTTGTGTGGTGCCTTGGTGTGATACTGTTGGCTAACTCCTCTATCTCATGCCTCTTACAGCTTTCCAGGTGCTTTGTTACAGAAATGGTTATTAGCACTTTGCAGTACATGCAGGTAGATACAGGGCAGAACCTGGACCATTGAACTTCCACTCCTCAGTGAATTGGTTCTGATTAGCAGCTCATCTGTGTATACCTCGCTGTGAATATTTGTAATTTGTGCTAGATTTACATATATTACTATTTCTTTTGCTTATTTCCCTTGTCTGATTAGATGACTTGTGTAGCTCACCAGCACTGGCAGACCTTCCATTGAAAATGCTGCTCAGAATTCCCTTCTGGTGACTGAGTGCTTGGTTAGTTTTCATGAATAAATCTCCAGCATCTGATCATCCACAGAAATGAACATAAATGGGTTATGAATGCAGCCAAATCAAAATTCAGCTTCAGTTGCATGCATATTCATGAGTATTACTTCCAACCATTTCCTTTCTCGCTGACAACTTGCATGAGTATAGCTCAGTTGCCAAAGTTTAGTACGATACCAGGTCTTGCAGGCACTGAAATCGGCTTGGGCAGCTTGTACCAGTTATTGCTTTAAGCTTGAAGGGAGCTGGTTTTAATTCAGGATAGAGGTGGAGGCTTAATGAAGTCGTTTGGAAAGGATGGGAAAATAAGCCTTTTAAAATCTGAACAAGAAAGTGAAATCATTGGATTGCTTTAGTGATACATTTGGAATGAAACACACTAGCTTTGCTGGCTTCCAGCTCCTTGCTGTAATCAGCAGTTCAATATGGTGGTACCTACCCTCTCTGTACTTCACGGACTATCTTTTTGTTTGCTTCTTTTAAAAAACTTTGAGGTTCAGGTTCTCCAAAATGTCCTGTGATGCTCATGTTAAAAGGAAGCTAAATAAGTTGTTTTAAAATAGCAGTCTTAAAAATGAATCTGGTGACGTATCTTGGAAAAGATTGCTGGAAGAACAATTGCTGTGAGATGTGCTGCTGGAGCTGACGTCCACAGTGAGCTAAAGTCATTCAGGTTTTTAATTTGTTTTCTATTTCCTATTTAGTACCATCTTTTTCATCTAGTATGTGCAAGATATACTGACGTGACATTTGGGCCAAATTAAATGGTTATATCCCCATTCTTGGTTTGGGGGACATGGGAAAGCATCGTGCTGTATTTAACCATCATCTGGGCTTCTGAGAGGCATCCTTCTCTTTTGAGTAGTTACTTCATATAAGCTAATTTTCTGCTCTCTCTTCTGACTCTGGTGTGAATATTGTGTTTCACTGTTTTGTGTTTTTTCTTTCTGAGAAAGCTGTATATACTTCTTGCATGTGAAGGAGTCAGAGGTTTGTTTGTATGAGGAGAGAGAAATTCTTTCTGTAAATCTGGCTTCTGTAACTATGCTTACTTCCAGCTGAATTTCTGTGAATTACCTTCTGCAAAGGAAGCAAATATTCCTTCCCAGAAGGGAAGAGAAGTGACTACATAAAAGGATTTTCCAAGTCATTTGATTAGTATGGAATGAGAAGCCAAGGTGGGTGATAGGAAGAAAAAGAGTTTTTGAAACTAAACTGGGATTCAGTAACTGTTAAGTTGCTTTACTCACAAAGTCTGTGTATCCCGAAAAACAATAAAGATTTAAGCAATATGTAGGGTTCAAACTAGGTTTCTGTGCAATAGTATAGCCCTGGTTTACGTTAAAGATGGCTGAACTCTTTTGTGTAAACGAAATTGATTATGATTATTAACGTGGCTTCTTTATCATCCTGCTTAAAACTCTTGTAAATGTAGGTTTCAGCTCCAGATGAAAAGTATAATACTTCAGTTTCATAGCATTAGGAACAGACATCCACAATGCTCTTGACTTTAAGTTGAAAAGATTATGCATAAAAAACAACCTTGCCTTTCAGTAGCTACTGAAAATTTGTTAAGAGCACTGAGCATGTGGGTGACTGTAGAATGAGGAAATAATATCAAGAAAATGTTTATTCAGTTGGTTTCATACTCCAGGAAATGGGCATTGTTTGCAGTTTCAGCATGCAAAATGCAAATATCAACTGTGAAAATCAGTTTTAACTACTGCATTAGTGGAAAGAGAGTTTTTAAAATTATTATTTAGTTAGTTTAAATAATAGAAAGAGTATAAAATAACTTAGTACTGATCACAGAGAGGTGAATATATAGGTTTAAATATCACAAATTCTCCAGTCAGAAAATCTTCCCTTGCACGGATGGTGATGTTTATTGGAGCCATAATTTGCTCATTTGGTCACAATATGTGGCGGCTCACCAACTGGTTAGGATGGAAATCTGCCATCTCTTCAAAATCATAGCATCAAACTCTTGTCTTCAAAGGTGTGGGTATAGAAGTATTCACGTCAGCATGTTCTCCACTGATGCTGACTCCTTGTCCAGAAAATTGGCACGTAACCTGTTTTTGCTTTTCTCAAATATTAAAAAATTTTAAACAAAAGTAGCCAAATATGTCTGTGCTTGTCTGTGCACTCACTCCATTGTGTTACGTTAAGTTCCCAATCTGTGGTGACTAGAAGAAACTTAAAGCTGGGCGTTCTGGATGCCAAGCATAGAGGTCACAGTGTGCTTTTGAAGGCAGGTAGGTGGCACTGCTGCCAGCCCCGCAGCACCATGGCTCCTGTGCTTTGGGAAATCTCAGATTTTTAACCTTTTGAGTTTCATGTGTAAGGATCTCACAGAATAGGGCTAACTTAGGATCCCTTTTAAAATCTGAAGATTTAGGTTAATAGTATCATGGAGGACAAAAAAAAAAAAAAAAAAGCTTAATGAGTCTCCAATCAGAGTGACAGAATTTGGTCCATTTTCTGATGTGACTACAAGTAGGTTGAGTTGATAAATAACTTCTCCCTTTAAAATGAGGAGTAATTCTAAATAGCTCTGTGAATTTTGCCTCTATAATTTGAACAACAACAACAACAATAGTAAAGACAACAAGTGAAAGTGTTTCTTTGCTCTTACTCCCTGCTCTACCACCACTACTGCTGCTGACTTTCATTGCTGGCTGGGTGACATGAAATTTTCTGCTTCCCATTCCTGCCTCTCTGCCACATTACAGGTAGTTTAGCATTCTCAGTGCAAAGGAGCTGTGGGCTGTTTGGTGCTTTAGCCAAGGACCTTGAGGCAGCAACCTTGAAATAATGTATTGTGAAGGTAATATTTGATAGCCTAATTACTGTTGTAATCCCACTTTTCCACTTCCAGCTAATCACGGTCACTAGAGAAAACGGAGTCCGAACTAGTATTTACCTTGTGTGAAGGAGGGAGCGTCTTTACCCTTTGTATTTCCTGCATCTGGTATTGGCTGCTGTTGGAGATGAGCTGCTGCATCAGGTGAGCACTGGAGAGCTGTGCTCCTCCTCCCCTCCTGGAAAAATTAGGAAAAAATATATTCTGTCCTTTGTGCAAGGGTATTAATGAGTATAAATTTGTCTTGGGCTGAAGTTTTGTAACTGTGCTATTAGAAGATCCGTTAGACAGAATAGAAATATAATTAGTAAGATATTAGTGAGCAGTAATGAAAGAACAGTAAAAACACGACTTTGTCTCAGGTCATGTAACAGTTCAGCCACAAGTGTCCTTGGCACTTCTGCTCTAGAGCAAAATGTACCAAAGGAAATAAATGGAAGTGTGTCCTAAGAGGCTTTTTTTCCCTGTTTTTTCTCTCCCTCCCCCCCTCTATTTGTCATTTCTGTCACTGCTCTATGGCAGCTTTGCAGAATGCAGGGTTGAAATTCTCTGCCATTTTACTGTGACTTATGGAGGCTAAAGTAGAGAGTACAAAGCTATCAAGCCAGATTGCAAGTTCTTTTATGAGCCAGTTTTCTTTACATTTTAACATTTTATTTTCTCACAAACTGTATTGACTGGATTCATAATATTCAGGGGTTGATTTCAAGGGGAATACTCTGTAATCTAGAGAAGGACACAAATAAATATTGTAACCTTAGTCTAATTCTTTATGCTTAATGCAGTATTAATATCTTCTGTAAAAGCAGTAAGGATGGAGAAGAATTTCACAATATAAATGGATATTACTTTTATCTATCCTTTGTCATGTATTACTCCTTTAAAAAAGACAACTAAAGACACTTTTTGTATTTTTAGACCATTTTTTTCTGACAACAGAAATGACATAGACAAATGCTGTTGAAGGCCAGATTGGACAAAACTGGCAAGTAAATAGAGCTATGATTTTGGTCTATTTATATTTAAATGTAACTCACTACCTAAATTTTATCTTGCAGACTATTGTCTGTAGCTTAAAACTTACCCTTGATTCTCCTAGTAGTGTATCCCATGTGAATTAAAGTAGCTGCTGGTGTGTGGTAAAGGGGACTATGTCACTGGAAGATCTTGCTGGACAAGAGCAGATTTCTGTATTTCAGAGCATTCAGTCCTTAATGCTAGTTTTACTGTTCAGAAATGCTGTATTTCAATAATATTTCTAGTGTTTGAAGTGTTGTTGGAACCTTATGAATTAGATTTGATGGGTTCTTAAAGACAGTGAGAGTGGATACGTAGTTGAGGCATATTGGATCATCATTTTGTTAAGTCATGCCCTTTCCTTCTTTCATCACCCGTGAGTCAGAAACCAGCCTTTTTACCAAGAAAAAAAGAGCCCAGCCCACATCCTTGATAGCTTAACTGCCTGTTTGGTAAGTATCTGTGGAGGGGTTTGGAATCTAGTTCCCAAATGGCTTTGGTTCTGGTACAATGCTGTACCTAACTAAAGAACATTTCCTTCTTTGTTATGATTTAATCTCAGTGTGAACTTGACTACATCTGGCCTTTCTGTTAATCCTTACAAAAAGCAGCAGGAAAGGTAGCAAGAGATGCGTCCACATACTCTATTAAGCCTGTTTTCCCATCACGTTATCTCATTAACTGCTTGATCACTGTGAATAAAAAATAATATTCCATTAACTCTCAACTTCAAAAGACTCAGATTTTCAGATCAAACAGTCCTTCAACAGCTGTTTAAAAATCTTTAAATCCAAGTTATCTTCAAAGAACACCTCATGAGTGTTCTGAACCCAGTCGACAGGTAAACAGTAATTTATGACCAAAGATACGCATTAATGAAATGGCTTTAAATCACTGCAAAATCACAGGCAATCTCTCATACTCTTTTTTTTTTTTTTTTTTTTTTTTTTTTAATTCTAGCAGGAAGTTGCTAGATTGACAGCAATATGAGTGGATGGTTCTATTACCCACGAAACAGATGAAACAGGCAATTCTACCAACACACTTAAACACGTGCATTGCTTAGAGAAGCACGTTCCCTCCTGATCTCTTCAGTATGGCCATAAAGCTATTTTGAGTTTTGTTAAAGAGGGTCCTAAGTAGCAATTAGAGATGTTGAGAGAGAAAGCATTATGCAATTTTTCAATTATTACTGCTAATTGGTGTGGGTTATAGACATTACATGTTTGACAGTACCTTGATTTTTCTGGGGCATAGAATCATCAGAGTTGGACATGTCCTCTGAGATCATCCAGTCCCACTGTCCACTTACCACCGAAATGTCCCCACCAAACCATGTCCCTTGGTACCATGTCTACTAAATGTTTTCTGAACGCCTCTAGGGACAGTGTCTCAACCATTTTCCTGGCAGCCTGCTCCAGTGCCTCACCATTCTTTTTGAGAAGAGGTTTTTCCTTAATATCCAACCTGAACCTCCCCTGGTGCTATTTGAAGCCACTCCCTCTCATCCTATCACTAGTCACACAGAAGAAGAGGCTGACCCATCTCACCACCACCTCCTGTCAGTTGTAGAGGGAGATAAGATCACCTCTGAACATCCTCTTTTTCCAGACCAAACCCCATTCACTCTGCTGCTTTCCCTGAGCCTTTTGCTCCTGACCCCTCACCTTTGTTGCCCTTCTCTAGAAGGGTGTGTATTCTGTTGCTTTACTCTTGAGGTCCACCACAGAATTATTCTGTAGCCTCATGCTACGTTGTAATGCAAAAGCAGAGGCATTTTGCAATGAAATCTCACTGATAAACCTAGCTTCAAGCAGGAACATCTTTGGTAGTGTGTGTCTATAAGAAATGGGAACAAAACACAAACAAATATTACGTACGTGCACAAAAACCCACCACTTTCATAGACTCCTGGGGTAACTGAACAAGTGCGCTCCCTTCCACACACTCAAGATATTTGACAGAGTGCCATATTCACATGTGAAGAATATAGAGATGGGAAATTCGACCTGAGTGATAATTTAGCTAAGCAGCAGTTCTCAGCATGAGTCATGAAACTTAGTGGGGACAAAAATGTTACCCATCTGGGCTGTCTACTGTTTGGGACCAGCTGTGTGTTGAGGTGACAGCTGGTTGTTGTCTGTTTCAGGAAAGGGCATGCAAGTGTTTGGCCTTTTCTGGCAGTTTTTCCCTGTGGCTGTTTAGGATGTTTCTTCAGGTTTCCTAAGTGCTGTTGCCCTTGCAGTAAGTTTCTAAGATTTTCTTTCTAGTTTGTAATTTTCTTTTCATTTTTTCTTTTGAAATTGGCTCAGCTTTTCCCTGCTCATGTGACTTCTTTTTCCCTTCTCTGATACAGAATACCATCAGGTTTATTCTTGTAGTGTCATGAGCATGTGTCCAAAATAACTGTTCTGGAAGCAGAGGGAGTGTGCACATTCAACCCACTGATTTTTTTTTTTAAATTCCATAATTCCTGAAGTATATGGCTATGTTCAGGGATATTTCTATAGTTGTACTGAAGCTCAGACATAGATTCTTTTCTTTATTAGTAGATAAGATTTCCTTATCTCATGTTATCAGCAAAGACTTAGAAGTGACTTAAAGGAGTTTCAGAGATAGCACCAGAATACAGGGAATAAAGAAGACAGCTGATAGAATGCATTAAATAGAAATTAAGCAGTTTTAGTTCATGTTTGGACATTCAGCTGTGTGGTACCTGCACAGGTATTCAAACACAGCCAACTGAATTGGGCAAAGTGGTGTGAGGTGTGTTTAGCTATCCATTATAGCCCTTTGAGTTCTGGGAAAAGAAAATCAGCTCATAAAATACCAACTGTGTGTCATGCATACACAATATTTCAGTTTCTGTTGTTTTTTTGTGAAGCAGATTGGAACTGGGAGAAGCCAAAGCCTGTTCAGAAGGACAGTTGAAATTATGTCTGTGGGTACCAGATGCTTTGCTTACATGCTGCTTTTCCTTGTTCTCTAAACCTTTGTCATTCTTCTTTCGCTGACGTTAATTACCAAGATATTTCCACTCCGTCAACTTGATTGTTGCAGACTTGCCTCTTGATTCACGGTTTTTTGTTTTTTGTTTTTTTGTCCATCTTTTGTTTCTTTTTCTTTCTTTCTTTTTCTGTTTTCCACTAAAACTCACTGATCCATAGTTCTCAAGGTTCAGGCTCTCAGCTCACAGATCGTTTATTACCTCAGCCTTTGCTGTTGTGCTTAATCTCCTTGGACAGGTTACATTACCACATCTCTTACTCAGTACTTTAGGAGGCTAGCATATGGAATTTGAATGGAGGGTCAGACCAATGCAGATCAAGTAGCTGTAATTTCAGACTAGCAAGAAAAATGTAATTTCTAAGGTTCTTGTGATGATTTTTTTATGTTGGGTGATTCTGTGACTGATTAGATAGCTTACAGCTAAGTGTGGCACTGTTTCTTTGAGATCTCCAGGTGTGTTTGTTTTGTGTGCTAGCTGTACGAGTTTTAATCAGAGGGTAAAACAGAAATTAAAGGAATAATGCCACAAGTCAGCACTTTTCTCTAACAGTTTGGGTATAACAGAATACAACTGCTACTATCTAGCTATAGCAAGACAATGTTTTTGGAGTAAGCCACGAGCTGGCAATTTTCTATAAAGACTCATAAGGAACTTGCGTGAAAGTTAGGAGATCTGAACAAGGAGAATGAAAGTTCTCCAAGAATTCTTTCATCTCTTTTGTGTTGTTTCCCTGCACTCAATTAGAGACTGGCTGAGGCCCTGACACGTAACGCTCTGCAATAAGCTCTATGCCTTGCTAACAGTTTGTTTGCAGAACAGGGCTGTTCTGCAAGTGTTTGAAAGAGTTGTGATTCAAACAGTATCCCAGAAAACCTTTTGCTGTCAATTTCAGTTACAAACGAATTGACCTTTTTTTTTTTCCTTCCCCCCCCAGCCCCCAAACTTTTTGGTGAGTTGTTTCAAGGAATTACTTAGGCTTTCTGAAGCTCTAACTCTAAGCAAGAGATACTGCAGCACACACAGCCTGCAGTGAAAACAGCCTTCCTGATTCTATGATAACAACAAATGTAAATGACTCAAGATCAAAGTTGCGAATGAACTTGCTTGTTCTCTCTCTTCCATTTTCCTTTAACTTCTTTCTTTTTAACTGAGGAATGTCTACTGAGAAATCTTATTAAGTATCAAAACTGAAAAGCAGTTTTTTTTCTCGAGTCCTAGAAACTTTTAGCGAGGAGGGAATCTTCTTTGTAGTATTGTGACAGTTGTTCCAGAAAATGTCTGCTGCTCTCTTCAAAGTAAAATTTCTTTTAGTTGAAATAGCTCGTATTCCCACTGACTGTTTTTTTTTTTTTTTTTTTTTTTCTCTGAATCTTTTTGCTCTTTTTTTCTCAGCTTATTACTCTTTTGGTTAAGTGCGAATGCTACCAACATATTACTCGTCATGCTGCTTCAGTAAATGGCGTGTACTTTCTGGTTTGTTCTGTGTAGTAGTTATTAGAAATGAGATCAACTTTTAGATTTCTGAAGTATCTGGTGGCATTCAAGAGCACCTGACCTCTCAAATGTTCGTTTTTGTCTATTCATGTAAATGGACCCTTCAGTGTCTGGACTACTGATGTCACAATGGGGGGGGGAAAGAAACAATAACAGCAGGAATAAAACTATAAACCCCATGTTTGATTTCTTTTGTTTTCAAGAAGAACTCACTCTGGGTTTTGCTTTTGTTTTGAAAAGTTGTTTCAAAAAGTTTTTGTACAACTATGGATGTTAAGTAAAAGCTTGCTGATCTGACCATAACAAAAGTAGGCTGACTGAATCTTCTCTGTTCCTGCCCAACTGCCACCTTCACAGTGGTTTCAAATCTATTAGGCCACTTCAAAGGAGTGCTTAGGACCTTTAGCTGACAATCAAAAATACTAAATGCTTATTTAAAAACAATCTTCTGTTTGAAATTATGAACAAAATACTTTAAAAATCTACTGTAGTGGGTAGAGTGAAAGTCCAGCTCCTGCTAGGCTTTTCCAATTTCTAGTCTTTCCAGGTATGGTAGAAGTGTTACTTGACCGCTGAGAGCTTTAAAAGCTCCTCGTGTTTCTAACTGGTTTTTTTTTTTTGTTGGTTTTTTTTTTGTTTTTGTTTTTTTTTTTTTGTTTTTTTGTTTTTTTTTGTTTTTTTAGTTCCTTAAATTGGCACAACTAAGCATTCTGGTTTGTGTGAAAATGCTGTCCCAATTTGGAAAGGAGAAAAAAAATTAAAATACATTTTTCCAAGGGAAAATTGTTTTGCTGTTTATTTCAGATATACTAAGCCAGGGAAGAGCAAGGGGAAGCATTACCCTGCTTCTACACCCTTGCTGTCAGCAGAACTCAAGACATGCTTTGTGAGTATTAGGCTTCAGATCTGGGAAGTCTTTGTGTTGTTGAAGGGCTGCAGACAGAAGCCCCGCCGTAAAGCCAGCCCAAGGGCATCTGCCATAGGGCAGACAGCATGAGGAAGTCTTCCTGCTGTGAAGGAGCTGCAGGTATCACCAGCTGTGCTGCTTCCAGCCACTTTTTATACCTAGTGATGAGCAGGTTTGCTGGGTGTCTTCAGATCAAGAGCCTCTGCCACAGCTGTGCAAAGGACGTAGTGTTCTAACAACCTTATCTGTTAGGTGAAAGAGGCAGAGGGTAGGGAAACAACAATGCTATGGACATTAAGCTTCTAGGTTGTTTTAGTTAGCATTATACAGTGTAAGCGATGACACAGTTGAGGCAGGGAGGTGTGGGAGACAGATAAGATGTCTGAAGTGATTAATTAGTGCTCTAGTGAAAATACTAATTGGATGTGATGTTGGGTTGCTGTGCATGTCGCATAGTCTGACAACAAACACAGACACATCCTCCTCCATCTCCCTTTCCTTTAAATGTGGTCCATAACAACTAATCCCTTCCCTCAGACTGAGAGCATCCATCACCTCTGTGAGCCAGCTGTTATTGGTTTTCCTCTTGTGCTATGTGAAGCTAGGTGACTCTCCAAGGCTAAGTGTGAAGGCCATGTGCACAAAAGCCTGGAGGGAAGCAAGTGGACATGTAGTGAAGTTCTTTATGAGTGGGTGTCAGTGTTATTAAAACTAAGGAAAATTGCCTCTCTTATTGCTCTTCAGCTGCACAAGAGAAGTACATTTAATGCAGACCCGATACTGGATCTGTTGTAAAAAACACTGCTGCCAGCAGGGTCAGCAGACATATCCTGAGCTGTGTGTGCTCAGGTGCTGAAGCAGCTTCTACTGCTCTCTACGTGGTCCATCCAGCTTGGCACCAAGGTGTGCTGATGGGGTGGTATTTGAAGGCTTTCAACATTCTTGCCTGTGCTGCCTTTTCTATTACTAGAGAGGTTTTAATTGCTTATGCTGTTTGCTGGTGTTGTTTTTTTCTTTTTTTTTTTTTTTTCTCAATGCTTAAGAGCAGATTAAAAAAAAAACACACAGCTACAAAACTTTTGATGAGAATATTTATATTATCACATAGCTCAGAGTGATGCAATTGTAGTAATAAACAATTAATGATTAATTACTTAATGTTTTATCTTAATAACTGTTTAATGCAGATGACACAGTAAGACTCTGTTCAAAAGAAAGATGCGGTCCTGTCAGTCATCATGAGGGATGCTTGTAGAAGTATGGAAACCACAGAAAGGGAGAGGGATACCAGGGGTAAGCCTGAGTTGATAGGGCAGACAGAGAGGTATGTGAGAGGGGTAGGGTATTCCAAGACAACTGAGAGAAGAGATTAAATTGACAGCTGCATCAATGAAAGTTATTCTGTAGTTATTTCAACAAATAGACTTGTATGGAAGATTATTAATATTTTCTCATTTTCATGGGGAGTTTTTCCTGAATAAGCAGGATTGATTGAACCTGCAGATGTTACATTACTATTAACACTTTCATTTGGGTTACAGTCAGATCCTTTAGACATTGGAATATATCACCCCTACCCAGGTAACAAACAAAACACAATATTCTACAGAACTTTGTTTCTTCTATTCTTAGGCTTCTGAAACAGTCTGGGACTGCTTTTAGGATAACTATCCAGACACAGAAAGCTCTGCGTTCGTGGTGAAAGACCATACATATGAGATTGCCAGGTAACTTGATGCTGGGCACTTATACACAAAGCATGAGTCGATCAAGTTTAATGACCAAGCCACAGACATTACTCCTGTTACAGGAAGGACTCTATTCTTGCTGCATGAAATTTATGGTATATTTTTTCAAATTTCAATATCTTTATGCTATTACAGAAGAACTTCATAGAAATAAAGTTCAGTGCATTAAACAACTGGTCTGAAAACAAATCCAGAGTTTACTCAGCTTACCTCATTTTGTGTAGCAAGCTGAGGAGGTGTACTGTTTCCTAAGTTTGCTTTTTAAAATATGAACTTGAGGCTTCAGGGCTTTTTTTGGAATGTACATTTATCTTGTGTGTCTTTTGAAATGATGAGGACTGATTGCCTGTCTATAATAAGAAAAAGTAAACCGTAGGCCACAGCTTGAGAATCACCTGTGTGTAACTTGCTCTTTTATTTTTAGCTTCTTTTGTTTTGTGATGTGTTGGCATATATTGATTACATGGCTAGATTTTAAGATGACGAGCTAAAGAGATTGAGCAGCACATGCAGTGAGAATAAAATAGTTCAATGAAGGATGTTATTTTTATCTTAAACTTGGATGCTACCTGTGTTCTCCTAGAGTCAAGCTTTTCCTGCTTGCCATTGATTTGCTGTGTTTTTTTCTTTGAATCTAAGTATACACCAATCTGAACCTTTCATCAAAATATGACTTTTTTCTTGATCTTAGCATTCTTTTTTTTTTTTTTTTTTAATTCTACTTAAACCATCTCATACATCTTTATAGTTGAGAATTTTTATTTTTGCTGATTCCAGCTGAATGATATGGAATGAAAGAGGAAGGTTAGTCAAACCCTAATTTATAAAAATAAAAGGAAAAGGCACACTGAAAGAGTTAACACTGAAGAAATTAGCACTAAGTAGCTGATAGAAGAGTCTCGCTGCTATATCTCATCTCACTGAATAGCTAATGGCATATCGGAATAACAGCACTAAAATACTGTTCATCAGGTAATTTTCAGAAAATAGAACATGTTTTTGGGTGGGAAGAGAGGGAACCATACTGAACTTCAGGAAAGTTAAGCACCAAACTCAAGAGTTCTGTTTTTTTTGTGTTAAATCCTGTCTAGTCCTTGCTCTGAATCACTGAAGTCTGATTCTCCCACGTCCATTGTCTGGTTGTCATGGGATAGTATCAGTTTTTAGCGCTCTATTTTTGTTAAAATGTACTTATTTTGTATATAGTGGCTTCTGTGAGCACCTGAAAATACGTTTGAGGATGGGAATGGGAGAATCTTTCAGTTTGTGTTGCTGTACTGTGGCTCCTGCTGAACTTCTATGACAGAAAGAATCATGGTTGCACATCTGAGCTATCAAGACCATGGTATTCCAGGGAAGCTTGGCTCACATTGTCTGCAGGTACTCTTGGATAAGCTGCTGGCAGTGGTCAGCCTGTGTAAGAGACAAAAGTCTCTGCTGAGCTACAGAAGAGCTCTTTTCTCTAAGCTTAGCTGTATTTTTTTCTAATAGCTTTGGCTCCGTGGAGTTTTTAGTGAGCTGTATGAATTTTTGATTGGAAATGTGAAGGAAGCCAAGCCTTGATTGGTCTTAAAAGCAGACCTTTTTTTTTTTTTTTTTTTTTTTCTTTTAAATACTTGCAGTGATGCGGCGGCTCAGCTGAGTAATTCAGTATAACTGCACAGTTCTGCTAGTCTTGCTTAAATTCTGTGCTGTGAAGACAAGCCAAAGGCAGTGCACAGAACAACTGTGAGGCAGCATGATGCTCACACAGCACTGCTGCACTGCAGTGGTTTCTGCAGGAGGAATCCAGCAGCTCAGTCATGCACAGTCACAATTGGATGTAGATGAGACTACAGTGAGTTTGCCCACTAGTCTCTTGCCTTGGGCTCTTCTTCTTTTTTCTATACTTAAAATTGCTCTCCCAGTATTTGTGTTACATTTTACAAGTCAGAGCCAAAGCTCTGCATTAAGTTAGCCTGCATGGGAGCACCTCCTGCACTGAGCAGTAATATCAAACTGGGACTGTGCAGGGATATGCTGTGTATCCCTTTTTTTGCTGATTGCTGTCACACTCCATAATCAAGTGCTCAACTATTGTGAGCATACTTCAGCTTGTAATTGCCCTTTGTTTCAGTAAAGAGACTGTAATTACTCCTGTGGGCCATGCCTTTTGCTTTAGCAGTCTTTGATTGAAACCAGTCATTTATTGTAAAATCTTAAGGCTTTCTGCAGTGTTTACTGATATTTCTGTGTGACAGTCATTTAGTCTACCCAGCCATCCATATATTAAAGATATTGCACATTTTCTCTTTCTCTATTCAGACAAATCAACTGCTGGTTTTAGTTTGATTACATTTCAGTTTATTGAGTTCATTGTGTAAGTCTTTTCTCCTAGGTTCTGCTTGAGGGAAGAGTGGCATTCAATGCGACTGTGGTAAGTTTTGGACTGTTGGAAATTAGTGATGTGAAACTCATTAATAAAATGAACTAAGTGCCTTTATGTATACTTCATTCCTTTTCCGTTACTGCTGCATAAAAGAATATGCCACCACTTCATGAAGCCTTTTAAATATCAGAGTTGGAAACTACTGATGCTTGCTCTATCAGTTATTTGCAAACTTGTCTAGCAGTATGTGGATTTTTTTATTTTTTTTTAACAGCAATAGAAATATTTTGCTTACTAGCAAATTCTCTTGGTAACTAAATATCTCAAGCTAGAGAATAACTTAGTGTTTGTGGGAAAAAAAAAAAAACAGAAAAACTTCATTTTTGGAGCTGGCAGAGTCTGGCTTAGATCCTAAGAAAATGAAATAGGGCCTATTTCACACCTAATGGTGTGAAAGTTGACTGAAACTAACCAGTGATAATACGAACCTAGTTATAACCTAGAATTTGTTCCAAAACAAGTATGAATTCTACTCAGTAACTGCTGTGGGTCAGTAGGAGATCACATGTGAGTTTTATGCAGTGCCTATCATTGCCTATCATTGTTTCTTTGGACACCTAGAGTTCTTAGTCATTTTAAAAAGAAAATAGTAAAAACTAATTACTTTTTCAGCCTTTCTTCTGTAAGTAAAATAGGCAATGGCTCAGATTTTGACATCTGAGAACTGCATATTTTATTATGCAGATGCTTCCAAATGATTCATGTGTGTTAACCTCAACCTCAGTGGTACTAGGCAAATTTATAGCCCCAAGGGCATTAGGGTTGTGTATTTTGCTTGAGTGATCGAAGCTCCTGCTTTTAGCTCACATGTAGCCATCTTCCAGGTTTGCTTGGATTAGATTCACCTAAGGAAGTGGTTTGAAGTGCATAAGCTTTGAGTTTTGTACAGACATGTCTCTGTAATCTAATTGAGACTCTGAGACCCGCAGTGTTAATGGTGTTTTATGAGGAAGTTTTCTTTTCTGTTTTTCATTGGTTTGACATTTCCATTACATAATCCATTGCAGGTTTTTTTGGAAGATTACTGTAGCATGGTGCCTTTGCCTGCAAGACCATGAAGTCTGAGTACATAACCAATCAAAGAGCAATTTTTTTTTTGCTTGTTTTGTTGTTAATTTGGACTTGATAAGTGGTGATAGTAGTTGTAAAGCCAACTGAAAAAGATGTGGATAGAAAGATGCACTTCCACTGTGAAGAAATTTTCTTAGTGTTTCATGTTCTGCCTGCATTTCTGCTTTTATTGCATTATTTGATCAATAGGAGGTCTTTATTTGTATATATACATGTGTGTATATATCTGAAGTGTTTGTTGTTTTTTTTTTCTGTTGTAAGCTTGTATTTATTTGTCTGTTTGAAAATAGGAATGGAAAATCAACCTCTGCATATAGCACTGTCTCTGTTACAGATACGAAAGTCTCAAAGAAGAGGTTTGGCAGAGTAGAAGGTGGAGGTTGACTTTGAATCTCTGCCTTTTGTAACGATTAAGTACAAATCAATAAGAGTCCCACGTGAGATAAATTGAAGTTTTTCACAGATGTGGCAGGCTGGGTTTTCCTTGAGGATGAGGGAAGCATGCACTTTGTAGCTGAGGGTACAATAGATCTGCTTTGGATGCTGATACTGTGTTCCTTGATGAAAGCCGGATCAGACGTTTTTCACTTTAAAGGCTTGCATGACTGTAAATTAGTACACTACTTGGCCATTTGAAAGTCATGCTATTTGTCCTATAACAAAACTGTTGCAACAGTTTTTTTTAAATGGAAGGCTTTAAAATCAATCAGTCTTTCTTAACAGAAAGATAGGTCTCCAAGTATTTCTGATAAAAGAAACCAAGAATTGCACCAGAAGTACAATGGCAGGGAGTGTATGAGAGCTCAGCCGCCTTGTCAGCTGTGTGCTGGTAATACTACTCCATGTTTTCTCATCATGAATATCACTGCTTCGACAGTACAATTGTAAGTAGTAAGTCAGTAGTAGGCAAACGTTCTGCTTAACATCACATTGCCAATCTCTTTTCTGATTGACTAGCAGATTGCATCAGAGCCCACTGCTGGAGTTTCCGCTCCTCTGTTTTCATTATCATTTCATTATCATTGACTGAAATTAGCAAAAGCGTAATGTTTGTGCCTTTAGAAGAAACAATAAAAGGTACCACAATCAAACACAAAACAAAAAAAGAAACAAGAAAACCACCCACCTTTCCCTAATAAGGACCTAGACTAGAAACAAAGAGCGTAAGAGCATTTTTTAAAAATAAATCTTTTCGTTGGGGTTTTCAAGGGTATCTTTGTTAAAGCTGGCAGCTTCATGTATTCTTGTGTGTACTTACCATTCTGATGTGAAATGAAGGCTCGGTAGCATAATTCATCATCAGGGAAAACCTTGGAGCATGGCTGAGGAGAGCAAGGTGTTGGAAACAGAAACCACAATCCTGCAACTTCAGTTTTTGCAAACAAACAAAATGGCCAGTTGTACAGCAGCCTTGACTGCCTTGGATTTTAAAGAGTTATTGTTTATATGAATATTATATAAGTAGTCAGTGTATTTTAGTAATGCTAAAATTTTCTTTGAGTAAAATCTCAGTTTTTCAGTTACATAAATAAATGAAGTGCTCACATTAATGAGGTTCTAATGGATATACTCAAAGGAATGATTAGGGCCTGGCAGAGAAAGCTAATTGTATCTTCTAAGCTTATCTCTTAAAATTGTGATTGTAGTAAAATGTGACCATGAAGTGGGTGATCCTTGTTTAACAGAAAGCTGAACATTTATGTTCTGTCTGACTTGAGTTCATATATATACATATGTACAAGCGTACAAGTCACTTTATATGGACAATATGTTTGTCTGCACATGTTAGTTTCATTTTTATAATCACATTACATGTCTCTGTAGGTGTACAACTGCCCCATGTGAATTTGTACATCTGGCTTATGGGTTCTGAAAATCCTGCTTAGGAATCAGGAGGAGTTCCTTCCTGGATTCAAGTATGGAAAGGAATCTTTCATCCTAAAATTGTAAGCCTTTGTTTTCTTGGAGGCTCATGTAGTCTATATACATGTAGAGAAAAATTGAAGTCCAACTCCATGTGTGGAAATCCTAAGTGTTAAAATGAGCAGCATATGGTCTTGAAGAAGAAATGGAATAAAAGGAATCGGAGTCACAGTAAACCTTAAATTATTTAAGCTCCTTCAGTGATAGTGTTCTGTAACTGCTTTCCCTTTCTGTAGATGTTTCACAGCTGTGAAGTTTCCACATGAAGAGCTCAAGTGTTGACTACTGAGCAAAACTTGAGTCCAATTTCTGCTTGCTCCCTTGTAAAACCTCAGCAGCCCTGTCTTGTGCTCTCTGAAGTCAATTACGGCTGTGCAAAGTGGTTGTAAATTGCTACTGTTTATGAGGTGATAGTTTCATCTCATTTTGTGATCTGTTTGCTAGTCTACAAAAAGGTGCCATGCAGGGCAGAATCAGGCCCAGGCTTCTAAGCGCCAGAGGAGTTGTACTTAATAACAAAGACTCCTAGAAATAAATATACGTGAAAACAGCTGTAGTACTGGGTGAGCATCTAAAAGACTCAAAGACCAGAAAAGCAGGGAAGAGATGGACAGCAGGGTTGCTTTGCTTCCACAGGGCACTTAGAGATGTGGCCCTGCTAGTGAGTTGGGCTTTGCAGGAAGTGGAGCTCTTTCCTGCACAAGACTTCATAACTAGGCATGAATCTAAGAAGCATGAAGTGTCAGATATTTTGGTTTTATTCTGCCTTATTAATTGGTCTGGAGTAATGCTAGCAGTGGATTTCTCCTGCAGTGTGTAGAGCCTGTTTTTTCCAGGCGGGGAGGAACAGTCTCGTATTTCTTTCGCTGCAGACCCTGTAAAGAATGTAGGTCAGTGCTGAGTAGTTGTCTGGGGAGATTGAAAAAAAGCAAAAACAACAAAGCCTCAAACATCTGTAATACTTGTGTACTGGTCAACCATATGCATCCTGTAGGGAAAGCTGACTTGTTGGCCTCAATACCGTAAGCCAAAGCAGCATGTAATGCCATATGCTAGTGACATGGCTCTTCTCTTAAATTTCATAGTGTGAATTGATTGGTTTAAACAAATGGGCTTGGAAGTTGAATTTTGACCTTCTGTTGTATTTCCATTGCAAGTTTTTGTTGTTGTTGTTGTTGTTGTTTGAATTGCAACTCTTGGACCAACTGCTCATTGGTTTTCTTGCAAGAATTACATGTTGAGTTTTCTGTATGCTTCACCTCTACTCAGATTCCAGTTTGAGTCTATTTCCATTTACAATAATGAATTTATGTTATTTTTTTCTGTTAGTGGAAATTCTGTCTTGCTATATGTTAGCATTTCTAAAGGATTTTATTGTACTCTTAACATCACTACAGGGAATTTAAAATAAAATAGATAATTTTAAAAGCAATTATTTTTATTGTGACTGCATGCAGACAGTCACTGTTGTGAAAAATCAGAGAGCGTATGGAATCCTCATTAGATTGGGAGCACTCCACACCACATATCTGATTGGCTTTTATGTCTCTGGGATTTTCAGCATTAGTTTACAGTTCATCTAAGTATGGAATAGAATTTCTACTTCTTTGCTTTGCAAAATATGAACCTTCAAGTTAATGTTAAAACCACTCAGATCTTCTGAGGTGTTCAGTATCTCTTGTAGGATAGTAATGGTATTTAGAATGTTTGTATCAGATGTGGTACAGAGTTTGTCATGGCAGAGATTTTTATTGGTACAATTGGGTATTACATGGGAAGGAGTGAGAAGTACATCTCTTAGAGGAAATAGACAAGGATAATGGACTGACTCTCTTTAACATGACTTTTGGGCTCAAGAGCACATCATGGCATCTAGTTTTGGGATGAGAACATTATCGTACTTGCTTGAGCGATCTTTATAATTCTACTTTCAACTAATGTAGATTTCAATCTACCAAAGTGGATGCCTTCATAGGACAGATATCACTAGGGAGCTGGTTATGCCAACAACAAGCAGACTGGGCTTTGTTGGAGTGACTCAAATGTCACATGTAAGATCATAAGATCATGCTGATCAAAGGCAGGATCTGCTGCACAGTATAATAAAATAAAGATTCGCTTTGCACAACCCCTCTGCAACCACCGTAGTGATCACATGGCACTCGGTTACTTGTCTCCTGTGTGTGCTTTCTACTTGTCCTCAGTATATATATATATATATATATATATTTTTTTTTTTTTAATGAAAGGTGAATGATTGGTTTGTCCTCAGCATTTCTTTTACAGAAGGTGAATGGTGGTTGTCGTTTGAATTTCTTGGAATGCTTTTTGCTTTGGTTTCAGGCAAGACTAAAATCTGTAGCAAAAATCAAGCTGCACAACCACCCAGAGAACATAAAGTTATACTGAATCACTTAAATGGTTTGAAACAGTTCTCTCTTTATGAAGTGTAATTCATTGATGCTACAGAGAAAACTTAATTAGTTGGCGTTTACCACCCCCACCCTATGGCAGAATAAGCTAAAAAGCTTTACATAATCAAAGAATACTGAATTTAACGATCTTGTTTATTTAAATGGAGTGTATTTTTTTAGAGAAATCCATAGTCTACTTTGTAAATTCTTTTCAGATCATTTTATTTTTATTGATTTTGATTAGCCAACTAATTTGTACGTAATCAATAAGTGTGATGCTGATTAGCTCATTTTGATCTCTTGGCATAGAAGACTGAAATGAAGAAGAGATTAACATGGTGTTTTGCTGACATTCCAATCTATTTTAAGTGAATGCAAGCTTTCTAATAAATATTTAATGGGTAGTTGTTTGTGGTTTAATAGAATTAGATAATTCTATTAGAATCCTGTTTGGAAATTTACATGCACCATACATCACTGCTGAGGACACGGTTAATAATTTAGGCTAAGTGACTAGTAATTAGAAACACAGTCAGATTAAGTAGGGACTTTTTTTTAAGGTCATCCAGGGATTTCAATGTTATGTGTTTGCTGTGTAGCTGCAACTCTGCTCTTAGGTTCTCTCTTACATAAGAAAAGTAATTTGGTGAGCTCAGGACAAGCCTTAACAAAGCACGAAGCCCCTGGGGTTTATTTAATATCTCATACTCTGAGTTAATGAGATGGAAAATAGTTCACTGTTTATCTACAGTAGATTGAGCAGATGTTACCAATTCAATTTTATGGAAAGTAATCTCTGAGAGATTGTCTTCTGCCCATTACTTTTTCATTGGCTGCATCTCTGCTGTCCTTTTCTCAGCGTAAGAGAAAGTTTCCTGCACTGGTCATGGAGCTGACAAAAGACCAGTGCATCAGAACTTGGTAAACCTAGTCAAAATTAGGAATCTTAGCAAAGTCTGCTTGAAAATACCTTGAAAAAATACCTATGCTTGATTTAGTGCTGTAAACTGAATGGCAAGTAATGACGAACAATTGAGAAGGCACTGAAGAAGGTTTTAACTAACAAAATACAGCACAAATATTTCTCAATTGCTTTCACTTTAATTAGCTTTGATTTCAAATGTAACTATAGAAATGGTGATACAACGCGGGCAGAAATCTTCAGGGGAACTAAATTTGGAGCCATAGGCAGCTGTAGTGGGTTACTGGCTGTAGCCTGGAGCTTTTAACTGGAGTTCAGGGTATGAGGTTTGTCCAAAAGGCAGTACTCATCTACTGTGGCAGTCAATGAATTTGAAAACAGAGTGAATGTGGAGTTGAGTCAAGGAGGCATGCCTGGAAAGAGGCTTTGTATCCCAACAGTCAGCTGAGATGAGCAGGCTGATTACCTCTTGCACTGTCCAGGAGGTAAGCTCTTCCTGGACATTCCTCTAGTCATTCACATTGTAATATCATCACTTCTGTGCCTCTTGTGGGTTAGAGTGTTCAGTTACCCTCTATTCTGTCAGTGTAGCAGATGCTGACTGTGTTTCATGATGTGTTGGTTCTAATCTCCATGAACACAAGTGTTTTCCACTAGACAAGCAGAGGCTATGATCATTACTGGACTTGTTTTCATGTTGGCCCAGCACTTGTTCTGGTGGTCTTTACTGCATCAGACTTACCTACATAATCCTTGTACTGCAATGGGAACAGGACTACTCTTGTACTTGGGAGGGTTTTGTCACTGGAGCTTGACTGCTTTGCAACTTAATTTTGTAAACAGGAGAGTTCAAGAGGAGTCTTTCTGCTGCCACTTCGTTTGATTCTCAGAACTGTTCTTATCACCTGTAAGACTGAAGTGTCTTACCTACCTGATGTATTTATCTGCAGAATCACATTCAGAGAGCAGTCATGTAATAAGGCTTACATGTTACATTACTTGTAATAAGTACTTAGGGTTGTAGTTTGTGTAGTTACGTAGTAGTGTACAAGGGGACAGTGTCATAGGATTCCATAACTCTGATATTGCTGGATACTTCTGAAGGTATATAAAAACTTAAACTACTGCTGATAGGAAGCATTTTTTTGTCTCTTTTCCCTATTGTTATACTTTTCACTTCTCAAAGTTAACTAGAAGTGTTACTCTGTAGCACTGTTCATGCTGTTGCTTAGTTGTACTGGATCAAACTGGAGATATGTACTGTTTCAAAGACTGCCAAAATCTAAATTAGACACCTGTGGATTTGAGGACAGTTTCATTTATTGACAGATGCAAAGATCTGTGGAATAGCTGCCATTCCTTGAGATAAACCTACTAGAGCTGAGACCTGAATCTGACCTTAAGCTCTAGTGTATTGTGTGTGTGTGCATAGATATACATGTGCATGCATGTAGAAAAATCTTCCCAAAGCACTCTGGGCAGGTTTCGGGGCACTGCAGTTGAGTTAACGCTGTTCATAATACTGCTCAGTAAGGTGAGGTTGTTGGGCACCACACTGACACAAAAGATTGGATTAAAACTCTTCCTTTGGGTATTCTCTTTTAAAAAAGAAAACTTTTCTAGTAATGCTTGTAGCCATTTCTTAGATAAAAGAGTGCCATCAGCCCAGTCCTTGTGCTCATCTTGAGTCCGTCCGCTTTGTTTCTGTTTTATTCTTTACCAGGTACTGATATGTATTGTGTTCTCAGGAGAACAGGTCTATTACTGAGAGCTGTTAGTTCCACTTGGTATTCACCCTTTGGAAGCAATGGTGTGATGGGCTGCAGCATGGATTGTTGTATTAAGCAAGAAAATAACTTGAACTTTGCCTGTAATTACTTCGCATGCAGTCAGAATCTCATAGAGTTTCTGGCAAGCTCACCTTCAACTTCTACATAGACATTATTACAGCACTTAACATTTCTGTAACATGGTTTTATAACTTCAAATTGTTTTATAATTATTAGCTAATTAATTTCATACCATCCCTTTAAGGTCTGTTTGTTTCTGCTTGGGTGGCTAGAGGATAGAGGATAATATGTGGCTTGAATGTTAATAAACACTGGAGTGGCACGCCAGACTTGTCTTTTGATCAAACTTGCTTTGCTCTACTTGATTTCTGCTTAGCTAAAATGATTATTTTCAAAAGTGGTGCCAAAATGTAAGTTCTGAATTTACGTGGTCTAATTTTTCTGTTGTGTTGATGAACGCTTTCACTGTTGTGATAGTAAGTCAGAAAAATGCTAATGCTGCAATTACAAAATCTGATCATAATTATTAATTAAAGATATTATTATTTATTGATTAAAAGCAGTTAGATATATTTTTAGCATAAATGGGAACTTTAGTGCTTTTAAGTCACTTCTTTGAGAATTTGATGGATGATGACAAACTCCCTCAGATTTGTCTTTACACTATTCAGTTCCTAGCAGAATCCACTGACAGCATACAAACTATGCAGACATTCTTATACCCCTCCATCACAGTCAGTCTCTCAGTTGTAGCTGGAAGGGATATTGAGCAGAGACATTCATGAGAAAGCTGAGGTGAGGGCAGAGTGCTGGTGGTGCTGATAGGCTTGGTTGGGCTTTAACCCAGTGGGCAGCTGACAGCCACGTGCTTGCTTCCCCCAGTTGGACTGGGAGGAGGGAAGTGAGAACACTCTTGTCTTGAGATGAGAATATTTTAATGGTAATGTAAAAGTTGCATGTTCAAGCAAACTAAGGAATTCATTGACTACTTCCCATCAGCAGGCAGGTGTTTAGCCATTTCCAGAGAAATAGGGCTTCAACACATGGAATAGTTAATTGGGAAAGCAAATGCTGTAACTCCAAAGGTCCCTCTCTTTCTTGTCCTTTCCCACAGCCTTCACTGCTAGGCGTGATGCCATGAGGTCTGGGATGTCCCTTTGGTAAGTCTGCGTCAGCTGTGCTGGTCTTCCTGTGCACACTCAGCCCTCTGCTGCCAGTGTGGTGTGAGATAGAGAGGCCTCAGTGTTACTCAGCAGTTGCTAAAATGTCACTGGGCAACAGCACTTTATCATCACAGATTCATGAAATAGCACCATATGAGCTACTGTGAGGAAAATAAACTCTGTCCCAACCAAAACCAGTACAGGCTGGTTCTGTTCAGTTACTGCATTATTCTTTGTGATTGGAAGTCAGCTTATAAGTCCTTGTCTTTTAGAAATAGCTGTATATGTAAAGAAGTAAACATCAAACTCACTTTGATACATTCTGTCAACATCTTTGTGCTTTTAATATAGAATATTGACTTGCATTCAGCCTTTAGGGATTGGGAAATGTGCTTTTATACAAGTGGGTAGTGCTGTAGTGCTGCAGAGGTCAAACTGCCACAGCAGCTGTGTAAGGAAATATTAATTAAAAGAAAAAACTAAATTCAAACCCTCATGAAACGTACTGCTGAAATATACCTATAATTTGCAGGAGATTTACAGGAAAAAAAGTGATTTTATATAAGTGGTGGTGTGGGTTTTTTCATTATTTATTATTGATGTGTGTATATATGTATGTAAATATATGTATATATCAATAGTAGGTAAGTTTTTTTTGTATGATTAGCATGAATTTTATCCTGGTGTGTCCCTTGCCCTTGAAAACTGGCAGTGTTTTTTATTCTTCATGTAGAATTTGAACGTCCTCAGAACTTGAAACATTGTAGTCTTCAGCTTTCTACAGTGCAGTAGAATTACGATTTCAAACAGGCATTTGAGTTGGTAACAGTGAAACTAGTGACTATTTTTTCTAAGACTTAAGATGACAGGAAGACAGATGCGCTACTTGATAGGAAGAGAAAAGCTTAAGGCACTCAGTGAGACTAAAAGGAATTGTATTAAATGTGTTTTAACTATGGAGGAAAGACAAGGGAAAGCAAGAGGATGTACTGACTTGAACAAAGTGATTAGGCAGTTGTGCTTACTATTGAAAAAAGTGTTTTGGCAGATGAGCTGCAACTTGAGTTTCTGGGGAGTAGTTTGAGTAGGGACAAAGCATCATTTGATATTCTTCTGTCACAGGTTTTTGCAGGGTCACCATGTTGTGAATTTGGGTCAAGGACCTGAGTGAGTAAGGAGGCCTCGTTTATCTTCAGCCAAGGTTGAGACAACAGTCGTCAGTCCACTTGACTCCAGCTGTGAAGTGAACCATTTACTTAGTTTTAGTAATGATTTGAGAGGCTCATCTATAACATCACCAATACTTTTCAGTGCAGCAATCTGTCCACGTCTCCAGGAAACTATCAGGAGAAAAGAGAAAGGAGTCCAAAGTGAGCAAGAAGCCTCCTTTTGTTTCCTCTCAGTTCCTTCATATCAAGACACCTTGGAATCTCAGGGCTGATTCAAGAAGGTCGTGTGGTTGTGATTGTCTTGTCCTGCAAAGAAGTCCTATCTTGTTACATTAAAATAGCTGAAATCTATACATGGTATGCACATGCTCTGATCTCGTGCAGAAATTCTTCTGTGAACATGGGTATTGATTATGCTGTCCCTGCTTGTTTTGTCTAATTATGTACAAATATCTTCCTCAGAAATATTCCCAGTTCACGCTGACATAGGCAAGAACTTATGAAGGTCACCTCAGCAGGGCACAGCTTTTTCAGACATAGCTGTGGAAATCCCTGAGCAGATAGCCCCTGGCTGGTTTGGAGGAAAGGCAAAGCAAATCTGCGTTGCTGTCTGTGTAAGCTGCCATTATAGTTCGACAGCATCCTTGTTGAGTTCTAAGCAGACAGAGAAACACTTAGGTTGATTTGAGCTAATTGAGTTGATCAAGTGTTGCCGATTAGTTCAGTTTGCACAAAGTCCCACTTGTCCTTGTCTTCACTTGGAACAACAGCAGTGCTAGCAAATGAATTACTGCATCAGAGCTCTTGTTAAAGATTGAGAATAGAGGGCTGTACTTTTCTATGTGAGAAGACTGACAGGCTTTTTAAAAAATTTCTTGCTTCTGAAGTTTAAAGGATCCTTAAGGCCCTTTTAACTTACTTCAGAATTGTTTCTTTTCTGTAGGCTACCAGTGTCCCAGATGAAGAGCTTGCTGCTGCCGAGTTGCTATTGTATGCTACATTTGTCTGTTCTGCAGGTGTCAGTATTTTAGTGTATGCTAATTTTATTTTTAATTTATGTTAATTTTGCATTTATACTTTTTTATATACATGGCTCTGTTTGCCACATTCTAAAAACTTCACTAAAAAAATCTTACATTTGCAGTATATTCTTGCTCTTCTGAGCTAATGCATGCAGAAAGGAAGTGAAAAGCACTTTACAGATATTAATGAGAAGCTGTACAACACCTCAAAGCACGAGAGAGAGAGAGTACTAATGCTCCAATTTTACAGATGGGGTAGTTGAGTCAAGAAGGCTTGAGTGTTTTGCTGTAAGTTATGCAGGAATATGAAGTTGAAGATGGAAACAGTGGCAAAATATATATTTGGATCAGGTTGCCTAGAAAGGCTGTGGATGTTCTGACTCTGGAGCACTCAAGGCCAGGGTGGATAGGGCTGTGAGCAACCTCGTCTAGTGAGAAGTGTCCCTGCTTATGGCAGGGGTTTGGAACTAGATGATCTTCAAGTTCTTACCAAACCATTCCATGATATTATCCAACTCTAGTCCAAGTCCTGTTGTGATGGACCGTGAGTTCATGATTTCCTGGCTAAGACTGCCTGGTTCTGATGTCTGCATTCATATATCATGGACCTTCTGTACAAGTTTAATTTTCCTGACATAATTCTGAATAACAAATAGCACAAAGCATTGCTGTTTTTAAAGCTAGAGCAAGGGAGGCCTTTAAAACTTGAGTACATTAAAACCAGAAGTATCCATACGCATCAGAGAAATATTCTTTCAGAAGCCCTTAGCTGTGTTGGGATCATCTGAGGAGAATGATGCATGGGTGTTTGCCTGGGCTGCCTTACAGCAGGTGGGGTGCTTACTTATCCTATTCTCCCTTGGCTAAGCTGGAATTAAAGAGTTTGGGTTGCAGCTGTCTGAATGCAAAAGCAAATTGACTGAAGTAATTTTATTTTTGTCCTTGTTTTTTTTTTTTTTCCGTGCAGATTCCTCTAGATGATGACAAAACAAGCTGTTCTACAATATTTGAAAATTGAAACTTGTCTTGCAACCACAGCACCAATGGAACAAAGATTCTGTTCCGAAAGCACCTTTCAATCGCCTTAAAAACCTGTAGTGTTTTTGCAGTGTAGAATTAGCCTGTCTTCACTAAGGTACAGATAAATATATAAGTGCTTTTTAAATCTGTAGCTATGAAAGGAGCTGGTATGGAAATAGGTAAATGCAGTAAAACTCTTCTGTAGGTAAAGAACAGAAATATGGTCTTGTGCATAAAGCTGGATTTTTGTGATCTTTACTCGTGATGATAAGAACCTGTGTGTTGATTTAAATTTGTCAATTCAGTGGGACTTCCAAGGAGACCAGTACTTGTACATGGGACCTAGTTTTGCCTTAATTCAGATAAGCTTTGAAGTCATTAAAGAAGAGCTCAAAAAATAAGGCAAAATTTTAACTTCTACTTTGGAGAGGAAAAAACCCATTCCAGTAAAAATGTTATTTTTTGATAAAAACAAAAACAATTGCAAAGTGATCCATACTTCATGTACTCCTTTTTTCTTTAAAAAAAAAAAAAAAAAAAAAAAAGAGCTTCTACTCCTTTGCTACCAAATGTTTCTGCTGAAAATAGAGATATATTGAAGCCTCATGAGAGCTAACATTTGGTTATTTCACTTTTTCCTACTGCTAACTGTGTTCCCCACGTTGCAAAATGTTTAACCACCATTAGCATTGTGGGAAAAGCAGTCTATGCTTTTAAATTTTTGAGAAATATTTTGATTCTTCTCCAGTTACCTATCTGGATAACAATAATATCTTGGGGTGTTATTTCTCCTTTGTTATTGCAGTACTTCTTCCTCTGTTTTAATCTCTAAAAAGTTCTGCTTCCATGCTTATGAGTAGTGCACTTCCTTAACCTTTTCTTCAAGTTCATTGCCTTTGAAATATGTTTTTTCTTGTTTTTTAGCATTTTGACGCATTCCTTGCATAGGCACTATTGCTGTTTCTGCTTTATGTCATCAAAACTTCTGTGGGTGCTTTTATGTCATCTTTTGTGTGGTGACATGGGAGACAGGAATGTGTAGAAAAAAGTAATGCTCATCCATGTGAGCGGATGGGACATGGCCACATTTCTGCTGAGAAGATGAAGGAACCCTCAGGGGTTGGCCTTGCCCTTGTTACTGCTACAGGAGAATGGGAAGAGAGGAAGTGTGCCTCCAGGATTCTGGTTCAGGAGGCAGATAGACTTGGGTGTTAGGACTATTTCTGATCGTCTTTGACCCATGGAAACGGCTAACTTTGCCTACCTGAGCAGCATGTTGTTGCCTATGTAATGCTGGGAGTAAAACAAGTGTACTGAGAATTTGGAGAAGAGTTGAGGTCTGCTTAGAAAGCCGTAGTCCAGGGTCTGAGAATTCTTATATTGCTTCTTGCTTGCAAAGACAAGTTTACCCAGCATATCCTCTTACACTTCTGTGAAGTATGCGTAGTTGTATCTGTTCAAGACTAATTGAAGAAGACTTTGAAAACATATGGGTTTAAGCAATACTTTCTGCATATAACTGTAGCATGCTTCAGAGCGCTGTATGTTGAAATCACCATATTTCCTTCTTGTGGTAAACATACAGCACTCCAGATTACCCTATAAATAGAGCTGTCACTGGACAGGAGACGTATTTAAATTTATTCTAAGTTTGATCTTTCTGTGTTTTGGAGGTTATTTCTTACAAAAAGTTTTTATTAAGGTCCAACAAACTTATTATGGGAGAAATAGTCTCTAACAGCAGGGAACTTGTCTAATCTGGTAGAAGCACTGTCTTACATATCACTGTGCCTAGTCAGTACTCTATTATTGCAAGTTAAGTAGTTGGCTACAGTGTCCTGCACATGGGGTATTAGAAGGGTTGTTACCTAATTTCCTCAGCAATAATGGTATGAACAGTATGCATTTTTTTTATTATAAAAAGCTAACTATTGCTTCCACTGAGTTAATATTTCTTCTATATAAAGTTAGCACCCGGGGGACTGACTTATAAATCAACATAAAATTAAATGGAAAATGCAATGTTGTGGAAATCTAGATTTTATTATAGAGCTGGAGACCTTGACTCAACCTGCACACCAATTTCAACTTAGTAGAAGTCTTAGCTTAGAGAAGAGAAGGCTCTGGGGAGACCTCATTGTGGCCTTCCAGTACTTCAAGGGAGTTTGAACAGGAGGGGGAACGGCTGTTTACGAGAGTGGATTGTGATTGGATGAGGGGGAATTGTTTTAAACTGAGACAGGGGAAGTTTAGTTTAGATATTAGGTGGAAGTTTTTCATTCAGAGGGTGGTGAAGCACTGGAACAGGTTGCCCAAGGAGGTTGTGGAGATGTTCAAGGTCAGGCTGGATGTGGCTCTGGACAGCCTGGTCTGGTGGCTGGAAACCCTGCCCATGTCAGGGAGGTTGAAACTAGATCATCATTGTGGTCCTTTTCAACCCAAGCCGTTCTATGATTCAATGACTGTCATGTTCTTTATTAAAGTCAGTTGATGAGTGGGAGTACAACAACCACCAATATGCAACAAAGAGCACTAAAATAGAGTGAGAGAAAAATGAAATATATACTTCTATTAGATATATTTTGTTCCTTTGCTTCATTTTTAATTTTCAGATGATCCATCCCATGTGGTAAGCACATTGGTGTGTATAATATGGAAATAATGTGTTGGTAGCATAAGGGTAAAATAATTAAAAAAAATAAATAAACAGCCACAAACTAACAAAATATCCTGCTTTAAATATGCAATTTTCAGAACAAATAGTTGTTTTTTGGGAGAATCCAATAGGTTTTTTTGGGACATTGGCCCCAGTGAATTGGTTTGATTCACACCTTCATATTTCGGAGCAATAATTTGACTTGTGAGCCAGCTAGACAAATGATGGTAAGCTGCTGATCTTTATGGGAGCTTGTTCTTCTCAGTTTACAAGTGGGATGAAAAGTTCAATCCAACCTTTGTGTTTTAATAAATAGTAAAAGCAAATAGAAAAAAAAAAAAGATAAATCTATATGGGAATCAAGAGCTTTTTGACATCTCAAAGAAATGCCAATAATGGCAGTGGAAATGTCATAAGTCAAGCCTATAAAACAAAAATTTGACGTTAGCTGAAGATATCTAAGTTAGCCTTCTTTTCCTGGGAAAAGTAAGAAGCTGCTGCTAGTAAAAGAAAACATTATATCTGCAATGGAAATGCAAGTCATGGCTTGGACCACTGATTGAACACCTGGTGGGAAGGCAGGGCCAAGCCAGGGAAGCTCAGGTGTATGCAATGCAGCTGAATGACTGGAAGGGTTGGACCCGGATCCTTTCCAGGCCTTATTTAAGGGTTGGCAGTGATGTAAGAGTGTTTTGCTGAAGATCTCTTTGTACCTGAGGCCTTCTGAAGGTAAGCAGCTTCTTTCCTTTATTTTTGTTCCTGCTGCTGTTGTGTTTGAGTGAATCCTCACTCACTGCTGCCTGGTGCCTTGCTGCTCTGCTTTCATTGTTGCACTTTCCATTGTGTTTCACCATCACGTCTACCTTTACAGTAAAGAAATTAGTTCTCTGAAGGCCTGGGTGCATTCTCTAACTGGCTTTTAGAATCTACACCTGAAGTCAGCATAGTAAAAATTTATTATCTTTGAGAAGACCTTCTAGGGCAAGGCCTATGTGCAGCATGAGAACGCTCAAAGGCTTTCTCTTGGATAATGCCATGGCTTCAAGTGGACTTCTTCATGATGCAGGACTGCACGAGCTTGCCATAAGTTTAATTACCTCTTCTGGTTGCAGCTTCTTGATTAAAATATATATATATACATACATATATATATATACACATACATTTGTGAAACTCTGTATTGATCAGTCAGCGGCTTGTTTTAAAACTGCCCTCATCCAGAGGTTTAAAATAATCTTTAAGATCTGTAAGGCAAGGAGAGGAACTAGCATGTAAGAAAAAGTGTCAGCATGATGAACTTTGGAGACTTTTAACTGGATACTCAGGGGAGCTGAAGAGGAGGAACTTAGTCCAGAATTATAGGACTGTAAGGCTGGGAGAACCAGAGACCAATAGGAAGAAGTGCACAGTGCTTCTTAAAATTATTTTCTGACTTTCAGTACATAAAACTGTACAGAACAGAAATTCTTTCGCAGTGTGCCATCTGTTTTTTAGCTGCACCAGTGTGACAGGTTGCTATATCACCTGAGCATTAGATCGGGGAATTCTACATCAATTCTAAACCATCCCGAAGTGCAGAGAGGGAGACAGACTTCACCAGAAGAGACTGTCCTTGGCAATCCTTGCCCTCCTGCTATGCCAGTAAGTCTCCAGAAGCCCAGGAAATTCTCAAGAGATTGTCTGTGGCAGTAGCCACAATAACAAGCTTTTATACAGAGGGAAAGTGTTTGGGTGACATACTCTGGTTTAACTTGAAGATGTAAGCAGTCCTGTATCCTGTAGGAAGGAAGAAATTCTATCCAGATGCATACAGAAGCTGAGGTCTGTGGTTACTTCCTTGCATTTTTCAGTTAATTACCAAACCAAATACCATGATTCTAGCTTGTGAGAACAGAATAGGATAGCAAACAGGGTCTTGAAGGCAAAGCTGCTGAAATATTGAAGGTGGATAGCCAGAAGGCAAGTCACGTGCCTGTAAGGACATTGCTCACTTGAGTGTACAATATGTTAACTACATCTGGATTTAGCATAATCATCCTTGACTAATATGAGGAGAAGGGAGAAGGTTTAAGTGCTGAATAAATAAATTACTTAATTACATGTTATCAGAGAGGAACAGATGGTCAGTTTAGTGTGTTTTCTGACTGCTTACACTTTCAAGAGAGGATAGATTTGCATTGATTCTTGTACAAAAGATTTCCCAATGTCAATAACTCATCTATATATACACTGAACAACCTGCTACTGTTATCTTTGAGGTGTGTCTTGCTAGTGCCTGTTTTTGGTGTCTCACTGTTATCAGGAATTTACATTTCCTGAAGTTTTTCTCTTTTCCTCATACAGTAACTGTGTTTAATGCTTGTTATTCAAAAAGGTGGAGAATGGCTCAAGATACCACATCAGAAGATGGTGGATGGCCGTCATGGATATCATGTAAAATAACATCATCCTGAAGCTGTGTTAAAATAATAATTTGCAATTCAGGTTTCACTGAAAGAAGTTGATTTCTTGTTCTTTGGAATTTTTCTGGGAAAAAAAATCTGACAGCCGCCAATAAGTGCCTTTCTCAAGTTCTTGGATTCAGGTACCAGCAGGCCTTAGCAGTTGGCTTGACCTACTCTTGTTACAGTTTTTAAGCTGTGGTTACAGGTGGAGGTTTCCATATGAAAAGTGAGACAGGGACATGGTCTGATGTTTTTCTTTGGAACTGATATGTATCTCCCCTGCATTTTTGGGTGAAAGGTTTCTATGAGTTTGTTGCAGCATCTGCCTTTCAGAACTTTGCTGTAGACTAAACTTGGTGTGGTAGAATTGAGTGCAGTTGAGTTTTTTCTTCAAATCTTTTTCATTTCACTTTACCAATCTTTTCCTTATGAGAGATAGTATGGGAAAATTAAGTGGAAAGAGTGCTTCAGTTTTAACACATTATTCTTCCTCTAAATGAGGAGGAACAAACCAGGATTTATTTTTGTATTGTAGTACTTAATTAAGAGAAAATAAACAGCAAAATGGAAATTCCCTCATGTTTTGAAGATAACAGCAATACAGAACAGGATCGTCACTGTCTTCTCCCACAGCACTAAATACTTTTTTTTTATCACCTGCTGCTTTTTTTGAAAGTAGCACTTGTACCTCCTTGCTCCCTGTGAGTGAACATCAAAAGTGAACACAGTAACAAATGTTTGAGCAGAAATGTTCAAATGCTGAGTTTGAATTCAGAGTCCATTCTCAGAACTGGCTTGGTTCATTAATATTTAGCTTCCTAGTATTAATCACTTCTTTGCTTAATATTTGTTTCAAGATTTTTTTCTATGACATTTTTTAATAGTTTGGATTCAATTCTGAGCTAAAATCTGATACAGAATTTAGAAAAAGGAATTAATTACCAGGAAAACATTGGGCAGGAATAAGCGCTAATACCAGATAATCGTACTCTTGTCAGCACCCTTAACTCCCCTAGTTCTGCTCCTTGACATGAGTATGGTGGCCCTGAACATGAGGGAGGGCCTTAATATTCAGGACTGATGTGTGCTAGGTACATGTGGCTGGTATATTCCGGTTGTCTAGTGTGCCTCAAGACAACACCATAAACACAGAGTAGCATTTACTATCATGAATTAGATTAATTCATTTGTGTGATGGACTCTTAACTGAGTTTGTGTTCCTGCATTAGCCATGGGAATTGGACTAGATAATTTCCAAAGGTCCCTTCCAACACCTATGATTCTGTGAATTAACTGAAAATGGGATTATATCAATGAGTAACAGGAAGAGGAAAGCTCTGTTAGCTACTGTTTGCAACAAAAAGTTCTTCAAATGCCTTGCTTGGTATTAGATAAACATTAAAATAGAATTTGCTGTGACTTTTAATTGGATGACACAGTGGATTTCTGAGTTGTATCCAAAGGGCAGTGAGGAAGCATTCTGTTGCTTGCTACTTTTCTCTCCCCCTCCAGTTTTATATAACTGACAGCCTTCAGTCTTGTCAATTGCAAAATACCCAAGTAGGGAAGGAGGTAGGGAGTGTGGCAACTTTGAGTCGCAAAACAGCTTTTGAATGGTGAAAGACAGATAGGTTGTCTATTTTTTGATAGGAATGTGTTGAGGAGAACATACTGAACAGCTAATGCCCCAGTGAATCCACAAGGACTTAGAGTGACTTGACATGTCAGTGAAAGCTGTCAAACTCCTATCAAAAGGACAGATCTCTGTGGGATTTGTATTCCTCATGCCTGCCTTGGTAAGAAGGCTTCACAGCACTGGAAGGATAGGAGTAGTGGAAACTAATGAAGAGAACACAGACACCTAAAATACAGTGAAGCATTGATAGTAGTCTGTGAACTCTAGTCTTCAGGACTCTGAAACATTTTTTTTATTCTAAAATTCTAAAAATCTGCATACAATTTGAATGAAATTGAATATTTTTCAGAGCTCAAGCAGCATGTCTTCAATCTGAAGCAAAATGGAGATGAATTTCAATTAGATGTTCCCATTATAATCTATCTCCACCTGTAGTTTTCATCAAAATTGCAAGTAAATGTGATAAAAATACATGATCAGGATTTGCCCACTAGCAGCAGTATGCCTATTCTTTTTTTAAAAGGAGAAAAGGAAAATAATTAGCCTGATGCATGCGTACACTCATGCAAATAGATGTATATAAGAGCTTCTAACAGCGAATAACTTCAATTGTGATGGGTAATTTGTATGGGGCTTATAAGTAGATCTGTATGTATGTGTTCTGTGAATGTAATACATCCAATGGTTTACATTCCTTTCATCTTTGTGATAATGATACAGATTACTAATTAGGTTGATAAAGCAAAGCGTTTCATAAGAGGTATTGTGATGGTTGCAGAGTAGTCAGCTATGCAAAAATGTTGGTTTTGTAGTGGTGATTTGTTCTGAGCTTCATTTGATGGTAATTTCTTACGCACCAACTCACAAACTGAATTCTAGAGTAGCAGTGTTACCTCAGGCTTACTGCCTGCTCACAGTGCATCAATGGCAACGACTTGCTGCTGCAGTGCAGTTCTTCTGCCTTTCTGGAGCAATTGGTGTACTGGGATGTTGTGATGCTCTGCACTGAACATCGCCCTACTATGGCTTCACGTGCTTCTGGTGCCTAACACGCGTCATTTTCTCAGTCAGGAAGCTCCACACAGATGATGATAAGATAGATTGTTTTCATCCTTTATTGCTGATTTAGGCAAAGATCTTAAAGATCAGTGTGCACATGACACACAGTTCTTAAACGAGCTGTTACCCAGGCTTCTGTTTCAAGTGGTACCAACTTCAAATACATATTGAGAGAACTTGGTATCTTGTATTCATAAGATGGCAGTTTTGTTAATTGGTTTCATATTGATTAGGTAAAAAAACAACAACAACAAAAAAACCAAAAACAACAACAACCGAAAAACAAAACTTCTATCAGTACCAGGAGTGCTTGCTTGTCTGTCGTCTTTTTCTATGAACGTCACTAGAGGTGTAGCTTACTGCCCTTACCTTGTGTTAGGAGTCTAGGAGTGTGTAAGTGTAGTATGTTAATACTGTTGAGTTTCTGCGTGATTTTGGTTGGAGTACATGGGACTTAATAGTACTGTCTATGACACAATGTTTAAGGAGGAAAAAAGTGAATTACTGAATACTACAGTGCTGTTCAATGAGTGTGGTGTATTCAGATCAGCTGTGGTGATAGGAAAGAAGGGTGAACTTAGCTTTGGCTCTGTGTTGAGAGGAGAAGAGTAACTGTTGGGCTGTAATGTGTGGAGATGGAGATATTCAATTAGGTTAATGAAGTGTTCCCTGTTCAGAGAGACTTGACAGAGCTCTCGAGTTTGATGGTGATTTCTGTTTAGAAGGATGGGGAGTATTAAGTGGAAGATGTAAATTGCTGTATTTTGGGGAGAGACTCTGGATAACTTTGGAGTGCTGCGTAAGCGCTGCATGGGAGACTGCATCACATCTCACGTAGGAGTAAGTTTTTGGATTTTAGTGTAGTTTGTTTTTCATGTGCCTGATAAGGAAGATGGAGCTGACTCTCTCTGCTTCTGAATAAGCTAGCACTTAATTTCAATCTTCTTCTCTTTTCATTGTGGAACTTAAGAAAATGGCGTGTCCTTCTACTTGATATCACAGGATGAATGTTTAGTTCTGGGCTGCTGCTGTTGAGACACTAATCTTTCCATCCCTCTTTCCTTTGTGATAAATGCAGCAGCCCCACTGATGGGTCACTTAACTGGAAGGTCTTATTTAGAGGAGGGGCATGGTGCAGGTGCAGAGTGCTTGAATCATGGCTCTGCCAACTGCTGACACACACTGATAATAGACTTCTTGTCAAGCAACAGCTGTTAGAGAAAAATCAGGTAAGCTTATGTGAGTGTGTCTATCTTTAGTTTAGGCTGCTGTGAGCAAAATTCACCTGTGGGATTGTGGATTAAATGAGAAGAATTCACATTCCAGTGTATGCATGATAAACTTTTAGAGATGACAGGAACATCAGTAATGGGGACTGGGGAAGCAGGAAGATAAGGCAGGCGTTCATCTTAGCTTTGCCATATGGAATATAGATGTTCAAGTTGTGACACACTGGCAGAGGGATGTTCGGGGTTTCTTTTGGATTCCAGGACTAATCAAGTGATCCCTCACAGAAGACATACATCAGGTAAAAGCAGGAAGGAGAGAAGAAAGGAATGAAAAAGTTAAAATGAAAAAATAAATTGTAGTTCTTGACTGCACCTAAGTAAGTAGTGGCAACCAAGTAGCTCTGGGGGGCCTTTCTGCTGATAATGCAGCTGTGTGTCTATCCTGCTGTGAAGGTTTTTCCCAGATACCCTCTGGGTGCTGCAGCCAGGTCAGAGTAAGCAGCTGCTCTGCTTCTACTGGGCAACAGGGCATCCTGCTGACAGTGGGCTGCTGGCCAGCTGACCTAAGTTGTACGCTGGGGGCAAGTGATTGCTGCTTTTATACCTTTTCGTATGTTAAGTTTGGTCACTTAAAACTAGTTAAATGTGAATCTGGTTCATGATGAACTTGTGGATATATCACCTCATTTTCAATGCCTGCTACCTTGTTGTCCTTGAGTTTATTCAGAACTTGTATTTCTTTTGTCTCTGTGAGTCGCTAGTATCACTGGAGTTTCACAGGGGTAGGGGATATTGCCAATCCCTAGTCTGTTATAGTGGGACTGGCACCTCCTGCATGCTGCAGAAATGTACATAGGGATTCTGCTCTTGGAGGACACCCCCAGCCCTGCCCCCATTTGTGATGTGACTGTCATCAGCCCATTTTCCTTAAAGAATAATGCGTCAATGGCGTATCTTCATTGAGTCAAATGTTGCTTAGAAAACCCTATGCAAACCAATAGTAAGGAAGCAAAGTATGAAATCAGAGGCCCTGAGGCAGCACTGGTAGTATATAGTGATGGCTTTCATGCTGCCCTTCAAATTAAAGATTTAATAATAGTAATAATATATAGCACAATCATCTGGCTGAGGGAGAGAAAAGAGCATTGCTACAGAAGCAACGAGCAGCAAGATTTTTCTGAGGCCGGAAGCTTAGTGGGAGTCAGAAAAACACTGGACAAATCTTCCAGAGTTAGCAGAGAACATATTTAAAGGATAAAGTGGGGCTTTAGAAGGAGTAGTAATTGTACACTTTAGATCAAATTTTATTAGAGTTCATGAAGATCATGTCTGTACTGTTGCCTTTGAGATGTTTTCTATTCTCACCGGTGTACTGTTGGTATGCGATCAAATGAAAATACTGGAATAAGACAACTGTGCATCTAACTGTGTATATCTTCCACTCTTAGCCTTGGGTTATGCTTTTAGGTTTTGATGTATCATACGGATGCATATATATTTTTCTCTTGACAAGTCATGTCAATAACTAAAGCAAAAATGGAAATCCTGTTTCTTTCACTTCATCAGTGAAAGAATGTCAATTGGAAATTACTTGAACCAAACACCCTTACACCAGTAGAAGAGAGGTGAACTCAGTGATAACAACTAACAGGAGAAAGTGGGGAAGTATTAGCAGCAGAATGTAAATTAAGGTGTTGGTAGTGACTCATAAACACTAAGAATGTTCAAGGACAAGGTTAGACCTAAGTGCTCAAGGTAAAAAGAACTTTCTTGAGTTATTTCAAATGACCTACAAGTTCACAGCATGAATCATTGTGAAATGGGTTTGATGTCTCTCACTGTTGAAAACAAATTTCTCTCAAATCACTCTCAGCTATTAATATGCAGAATAAAGGGTGACAGAGGATGCCCCAGACTGCTGGCAGTATGACCTGCCTTGATAGTCTTAGCTTTCTCTGGAATGCATCTGAATGGATTTTGTTTAGGTAGAAATGGTTGGGTTGGGTTAGCATTTCCTAAAAATCCTACTAAACTTTGTGTTATCAGAATAGGAACGGTTCTGTCTGGGTTTGGTACACAGAACTTATAAAAATAAGATCCAAATTTTGGTTGTTTCATTTTCTGTCATTCCAAAATTGTGGCTAGTGAAAAAATGGATTTAGTGGATAAGCGTTATGGTGGTTTTTTAATTTTTCAGATCCTTAATCTGATGTGTTTTTGCTACTAAGAGGAGAAGACAACTCCCAGTGAGAAAGTACAGGAAATTAAGTATGATGCTATTGAAATGTTGGTACCAAGATTTTATTTCACTTTCGTCCTCTTCTCTCTCCTGGCAATGTAAAAGTAGATGATGTAGAAATATTTCAGACAGTTAATTTCTAGGAAAAAATTAATGCTTCCTTTTCTTTGTCCTTCATTTGGGAGGGGGAAAGAAGTTGAATGGGAGAGATTTCAGTGATACAAAATTTTGAGTCTTCCTTCCTAAATACAGGTCTCAAGGCCTGTGCTGTGTTCCTCAGGGGTTGGTGCTGTGTCCAGTCTTGTTCACCATCTTCATCATTGACATTCATGAGGGGATAATGTCCACCCTCAGCAAGTTGGCTGATGTTATGAAGCTGGGAAGGATGGCTGACACACCTGAAGGCTGTGCTGCCATTCAGCGAGACCTGAAGATGGTTGGGCAGAGAGGAACCAGCTGAGGTTTAACAAAAGCAAGCGTAGAGACTTGCACTTAGGGAGGAATAACTACATGCATCAGTACAGGTTGGGGGGTTACCTGCCTGAGTGGAGCTCTGCAGAGAGTCCTGGTGGACAACAGATTGGCTGTAAGCCAGCAGTGTGCCCTGGTGGCCGATAGCCAATAGCATCTTGGAGTGCATTAAGAGCATGGCCAGCAGGTCGAGGGAGGTGATCCCACCCCTCTGCTTTGCCCTGGTCAGGACTTGTCTGGGGTATTGTGTCCAGTTCTGGTCTCCCCAATACAAAAAAGACAGGGATCTCTTGGAGAGAGGCCAGCGGAGGGCCACAAAGATGATAAAAGGGCCTAGAGCATCTCTCCTATGAGGGAAGGCTGGGTGACCTGGATCTGTTCAGACTTGAGAAAAGAAGACAGAGTAGATCTGATAGATATTTTTAAATATCTAGGATGCAGAAGGCAGAGGGAGCATGGCCAGACTTTTCAGCAGTCTGTGGGACAGAACTGGGGGAAACAGCCACAAACTGAAACGTAGGAAGTTCTGCACAAATGTGAGCAAGAATTTCTTCACAGTAAGAGTGACAGAGCACTGGAACAGGCCGCTCAAGGAGGTGTTGAAGTCTACTTCTCTGGAGAAGTTTAAGACCCACCTGTATGCCTACCTTTGCAACCTGGTTTAGGGAGCCTGCTTTGGCAGGGGAGTTGGACTCGATATCTAGTAGTCCTTTCCAACTCCTTCAGTTTTGTGATACTGGGGTTCTGCTTTTAAATCTTCCTGCCTATAGTAAGTAACAAAAAAAAAAAAGTGGTGGTTGTGGCTGTTGTTTGTTTTACATAATTCAGAAAGGCAGTTTCTTGATGCCTTCTGTCCTGCATGACAAACACAGGTCTGTTGAGAAATTCATTATGGGACCTAGTTCAATATAGCCTCTTCACATCTTGCAGTTGTTTTCAAATCCTTTAATCTCAGCACTTCTGAAGAGTTGATTTTGGCTCATGGCTCTTCTGCTGCAAGGTGTTTATTTAAACTGGCCAGCTCCAACAGTTAATGCAGCATCTCTGAAACTGCCAGTGAGCCTAAATTAAGTTGTCAGAGTCAACATACAGATCTAGTGAGCCTATTAAAATCTTAATAACTTTTAAAATTGAGCTCTGGGTAGCAAATGTTGTCCTGTGCATTAGATTTTGAGTAGATAAATCCATTAATCTGTGTTTTATTGTTTTCTTTTTTCTTTGTCTCCAAAAGTTGGAGATAAAAGGAATTTTTAGAAATGCATTGAGGGCCTCTAATATTGGAATATCACAAAGGGCTCGTCCTCGAACCGTATGCTGCTCATCCAAATAAAGGAAAACTTTCTGCTTTTTGTTGGTTCTCCATACTACGGGTGTTTGGATTTTTGTCCCTGAGTGAGCGCCTGTTGGTTTTAATGAGGCAATAGTGTGGAGAAAACAGCTGTAGTGCTTGTTTGTTGCCTATTGCTTCAGAGCCCGTAGTGCATTCTGAAGTTAGGAAAGGAGCTGTCAATTGCATTTATATTCAGCATTTTATTGTCTCATCTCAGTTCTGTGTGTGAGGACATTCTTTGAGTCCAGCAAAGTTATGTTTTTTTCTTCCTCTTCTTCTTTTCGATAAAGTGACACATAACTGACAGGTGGCAATGTCTATGATGCACTGCTGTAAATTAGAATTTCCTCCTTCCATTTACTCTGAACTGGAAGGAAAATTCTTTTTCTGCAACAGTTCTCACGTAGCACTTAAGTTCTCCTTCATTAATAGATGCGAGTGGGAGGTCAAAATTGAACTTTTTAATGGGAACAAAGTTACAGCCTTAATTATGGAGGAAATTGTAGATTACTCATAATAATCAACTGAAATTTGAACGTTAAGTTTGACTGACAGAAAAACATCTGTCATTATTATTACTATGTGTAAGACCAAATCCATTTGCAGACAAGTACTGAGTGATTAGACAGTACTAGGGGAAGTAAAAGGACTTTTATGTGAAACTCCTTGTAATTCTTTTCTTTCAAGAAGGATAATTAGTGGCCTTTTGGATTTTCAGCCAGTTGCAAAGCTCTCTGAAAGCAAATTAAATAAAACTGAACGTGGTCATTTATGACAGCAGTAACTAAAATGAGCCCTTCTGCTCAAGTATACTGTGATCTTGGCGCTGTCTTTTATCTCAGTGTGAAATGAATATTAGCTCAGAATCTTTTATTTGTACATCAATTAATAACTAAAGAAAATGTAAAAGATGTGGTATGTATAACACATGTTTGTAATGAAGAACTAGAAATATAAATGTGATGCAATACAGTTGTCAGTTCCTCTAGGGTGGCATTTCAACGTGTGCTCTGATCTTTGCAGAGAAATGTAAAATGTAAATTCATTGCAGATAGCCAACAATGTGGTGACTTGAGGGAGTCAACACTGCTAACTATGGAGTATAGGCCAGTCTCCATGATAATGGAGTAAATGCTTTCAGCTGTGGTTCAAAATGCTGCTGATTTCTCAGAGTTACTTAAAGTAAATTCTTGTTCTTTAGTACTAAAGGATGAACTTGGCTTCAGGTCTTTAAAACAAGCAAGTATTGTCCACTAAGCAGTCCAGATGCCAGCACTTTGACGTAATTAAAAAAAATTAAAGCTCATTTGTCAAGAAATCTTAATCAGAAGATATTAACAACACTGCCTTTCTATGGTTTCTAGAATGGCAGTATGCTAATCTAATTGAGCACTAAGATATTTTTGTGGCTTTTTTTTCCCCACATTTCTTCTAGTAACTAAAATAAGAATATCTGCAGCATTTGTTTCTTAGCAGACAGCCCTACCCTCTGCTTTCTTAGTTTTTAAATTTGTGTAACAATTAGTAGATAGCATGGCTCCTTAGATTGGGAGCCTGTTTTGGGTACAAATGCACTACCTGTAGCTGATAAATTATGTCCAAATCTCTTAGAACCTAAGTATAAAACACTCTTTTGGTAGTGAAATAGGGCTTGACTAGTTGACTGGAATTGAAGGAGACAGAAGTGATTAAGCAATTTGCCTCAGTATAGCTGTCCAGACACTTCCTTTGCTACTTTTTAGTTATCCTCAAGTTCGGACACAGAAAACTATTCGGTATGGGACAAAGTGAAGGCGGGGGTGCCACAGATGAGAATAGTCTTAGCTTGACTTTAAGCATGAGTGAATTAGCTTGAGTTTAAGTGTGAAATGAGATATGAGAAATTTTAGAAAAGTTAACTGTGTAACGGTTTGTGAAACAGAGTCTGCTAGCATTGCATAGCACTTGGGGCTGGGGGAGGGGAAGTCCACAATTTATTGGAGGATCTCCAAGCAGCTTGCAAATATCCATTAATTAACTCTCAGTGGGTAATGACACAAAGATCATTTCACTTGTTTTGGAATCAGAAATGAGTTGCTGTTAATTTGTAGATCAACTTTGCTACCATCTGTTAAAAGCAGAAAAGAATGTAGAGCTTAAGGAAAAAGCATTTATTTGCTGTCAGGACACCCATACGCAGAATGTAACCAACTGAACTTGATTTTCAACTGGAAAAAAAAAAAAAAAATCCTTAGATACTTAGTTGTTGTGTGTTTATAAAGATCTTCATAGTCCAGATTTTGCATTGTCTGACTCTATATGTGAAGATGGGGCTTTCCAAACAGACCACACAGCCAGAAGAGGTCAAAAGTTACAAGGGACTTCTTTGGCTTCTTGAACCTCTGAGCCTTTGCTGTTTTTCAAATTACTTTATGGATGTCCATCCCCAGCTGCTGTTTTGGGCTGTCATCTTTACACTACTGACATGTCACACATAAACTTGCCTATCATTACTGTGATGCTTTGTGCATGATGAAGGCTGGCTTTAATGAGGCTCTATTTTTTCAATTTATTGTTTCTCCAGAACTTTTGTCTGTAAATATTGAAATCTTTAGTGAAGTATGTAACTGACTGTGGCTTTCTGATTGCAAGAACCTGCAAAGGCATGTGCTTCTTGTCTCTTAAGGACGTGATTGTGTGTTAATCACCCTAATTTTTTGCATATGTAAGGCTGTTTAGTCAGAATTTGTTTTAGCCACTGTTCCTAGAACCATCACTTTACTACTCACAACATATCAATTAAATTGGATGAAAGGTAAATTCTTATTATTTGAAAGTCTGTGTCAAAGAAACCGAAAAACGTTTAACACAAAATACTGTGCACGTTTTTAGTGAGGACTTAGGTCAGCTGCCTGGATAATATTTGATGTCAGCTAGTGTGAATGTGCAATGAAAACAATCTAATTTTCTCTAGAATTGAAGAACTCATGTCCTTGATATAGGTGAAGTGTTTTTTTGTTTAAATTGAGAATCACAGTACAGAAATATGCAGCAGGTGTATGTTTTCTTTGTGGGTTTTTTTTTTTTTTTTTTTTTGGTTGGTTGTTTTGTTTATTTTCTACAGTCATTCACAGAAATATACATCTGCCTTCCTCTTCTCCTCTTCTGTTTCTCCAGGTTTGATTAGAAGCCTGCTATACTGTGGGGAGAACAATTGGGATGAAGTGTACGGTTATTACAACTAACCACAGGGGAAAATCCTGTTCCTGATATGATCTTTGAAGGTACACCGTTTTTTTTCTTGTGGTTTTTTTTTCTTCTTCTTTTTTCTCTGTGCTGCTAAGAGAAGCATTGATGTTCAACACATTTTAAGAATTGGGAGAGGCACACACATCTCGAGTCATTGAAGAAGGCAAATAAATATAAAGGTGCTTTCTTCAGGAAGTTAGAAAAATATGTAATAGCTGAAAGGGGGAGGATTGAATAGCTGTGAAAGTTCAAGTGAAATGATATGATAAAGATTCTGACTGCCTTTTAATGATGACAGTTAAGATTTATGTTATCACTTTCTACTTGCATTCATATTGCATTCATAACATTCATATGCTTTTTGTCAACTTAGTAATTCTCAACTTCAATCACTTAAGAGAATTTTATGAAAAGATCTTCCCCTTGTTAGTGTGTGAATGTGTGAAGTTGGATTTCTAATAAATCTACACTCCACAGTAGAAGTAAGCTACCAAGCCATTTTGTTTTTAGCTCATACTATGGCAAATGTGGCTTGTTAAAATATTTTTTCAGACTTACAATATCCAAGTTCACCCATTCACCACTTGGTGCCACTCTAGCTTTACGAACTGCACTTTCACTGGCATCACAGATTTTTTTTTCTTCTTAGTTTTCGATGTGTTGTCTAAAATACAAAACTCAGAACAACCCTCTTTCAGTTATGTTTCTCTGAGTCAAAATGAACGGCGGCTGATGGACAGTTTTCTGATATTGCTCAGAATGGGAAGGATATGGTGGTATCTGTATTAGGGATTTAAAACTGAATATATGGAGAGATGAGAGTACAGCAGGTTTTTGTTTTCTAATGCTGCTGTCACTTCAAACCTGAAGCTAGACTAAAACATTTCAGTGATTGCTCCAAGTCTGTCCTTTTCCTGATGAGGAAGAGAGAGAGCTGTTGAGTGCATACAGGCATTTACATGTAGATTTCAGAGAACTATAGCATGTGTTGCTTACTGTGTTTAATTACATCCTGTATATCACATATGCGTTCTTGGACTTTAGGATCTTGATCAGCAAAGTGTTGTGCAATAAGGGTCTTTCCTCTGCAGACAATTCCATCTTTGTTTTGTTTCTCAAGGTGTACAATAATGTGTAAGGAGATGAGTAATCTTTTTCAAAGGGTACAAAGCAGTTGGAAGCCATGCTGATGCAAGAAATGTTTTCTGCACCTATGAAGTGAACAGTGGTGGTAAAAAAGATGATCAGTTCTTAAAAAGTAAATGTCCTTATTTGCACATTGAAGACAGGATTCCGCTATCTTTTTAAATGGTTGAGGAACTGAACTGGAACAGTTTGTGACAATAAGAAGCTATTAGACTAGCTGGACAGGAAGTGTCTAACTTTGTATGGGAACATTAGAAGAGTCAAGAGAAGGGTGGGAGAAAAGCTGGTACTGTCATGCAAGAGGCTGTGAGTTCTATGTGTTTGGAGTGAAGAACTCAGAAAAAAAATTGCATCTGGACTTCGGAGTGCAGGCAGGAGAAATGACCAGATTAAATTGAAGAAAGGATCGTGGTCAGGAATAAGAGCTTACAATGATTTTATGGCATGTCCTCTCACCCTCTTCCCTCTGTCCTATCCTTATCAGTCCACTCTGTTAACCTTCTCTCTGTTTACTTGGGCACTGCTTTGTACACACTTGATGTTAAAAGAGAGAATCTGGATCATTTAATTTTCCTGTAAGGTGAAGTACTGAGATCAGGTGTGTGGCTAATGAGCAGCAGGAAGTAATATGTTCTGTAAAAAGATGTGAAATAAATACGTATGGGAACAGAATAAAGTCTCAGAAATAACCTTAATTCCCATATCTGGCTGAACTTGCCAGAACTCCAAATCCCCAAAACAACAAATCAACTTAAAAAATCAAATTGTAAATCTTGAACCTGGATACTAGCTTAATAGCACTATTCCTGGAGAAACAACAAAGGGCCATTAGTGGTAAGAGAAATTAAGTTACTGTAAGAGAAGAATTGCAGTTATTCTTTTTCTGATACTACTCAGAATTGATGGTTCTGTCATAAATGCTTGTCTCTCTTGCGTGCACTCCTTTACAGTTAAGGCTTGATTGGAACTGCTTACGTCAGGTGAACCTGTCATCCCACCACATTATTATTACTTGTTCTACACATTATGTCACATACAACATTATTCTGAGACGATATACCTCCATTGCAGATCCATGCAGAAGGGAAGAGAAATGTGGTACAGAGTAGGTGTCTTGCACAGCTAGAATTTTTTTTTTTAATTTTTTTTTTTTTACTTTTTGGATTAAATAAGTTGTCCTAGCTCATTGTGCAAACTGATATATACAAGTTGGTGATAATTACAATTACACTGGGATGATCCACACAAGAAGGCCTGAGATTTTAGAACTGGAGAGCAGCTGTTGACGTAACTGGTGTATCAAAAGTTCAGCTTTAATGGTGAGCATTACAGAAGAGTGAGGTTCCATTTGGCAAACACTCAGGGGAGACACAGGGTGGTAGTGCCAGATGGGTAGACATCTGCTCTTAAGGCCAGTGCTCCGATTATCTTTTGGAGTCTTCAAATCCTTTGACCACTTCCTTTTGACCTTACTTCACCATAATAGTGATGTAAGATCTTAGCATGATTAATCTTAATGGCCACAGCTGCACCCTGCTTATTACCACAACTACATTATTGCTTAACATCTCTCATGACTGCTTCCACCTCTGGCTGTTTTACAATTATTTACTCTTAGAAAACCAGACCTAGGCTATCTTTAATATTTCTCCCACCTATGCAAAATAATAATAATAATCAGGAAAAAAATATGTCTTAAAACTAGTATTATTTTGCCAGTTTTTGGAATAACTGCCACCATTCTGTGCTTCCTCTGGCTTTCTTTGAGAATCGCTTGGAATATGCTAACACCTAGAGCAGTAGATGTGTTTTTGCAATGCTTTTTCTTGTTCTGTATGTACTGGATTTCACTTCAAAGAAGCAGAACCAAACTTCAACTTGTAGAAAACTTTAACAAAGAAAACACTAAGTACCATCTAAAAGATTATCCTTGGTCTTGCCTCCACAAATGTCCTTTAGCTAAAAGGAATGGAAATAAATTATAATTGTCTTATTTTTTTTTCTATTTATTCTTTTACTCCTTCAAAGCTTTGAAAGTTTTCCTTTCTCCTCCAATATCTTGAACAGGAAGTAACAAGTCTTTCGTGGGCAGATGTTGCCATGATAGCAGGGAGGCAGGAATCTTGTTTTTTAAGTCATTAATCATCTTAGACTTTTTAAAGTTGTGCGATGACAGAGCCACATTCACTTGTTTCGGGCTTCCTTTTTGCTGAGCGAGTTAGTATGTGTCTTATGGAATGAACTATGGTGTGGGAATGGAAAGATATTCTATGTACACTGTATCCCTTTGGGAACTCATATTCCTCTGCATTGTTATGAAATGATGTCTAACAGAGTAGCTAGCAATATGTACATACGTTGTAGTCTGTATCCAAGCTAACTTTGAAGGTGTTGAATGAGTACCAGAAATAATTTTTAATGCAGCAGCCTGTAAATCTTTGAGCTAAATTATCCTGCATAACTATCTTGCTAGAGCTAGACTGCTTACCTGCCTAAACTAGTTTGCTTTAAGCAAATGTGGATTTCTGTACATGAAACGGAGATGTAAAGTTTAGACAGATTAGAGTATAGGTTTGTTTCCTTCTCTTTATTTTTCTCCATGACCTTCAGTGCAAAGCAAGGTATGCACACGAAGACAAATGTGCCTAGGTAGCCATGTGTACAGACACAAGCTTTCCAGCACGATGAAGAAAGCTCAGGTTCTGAATTACCTTACTTTACCATTCTTGCATTCATCCCACTTTTCTGTACACATAGGTCTCTGTGGAGTCCTCACTGTAATTTTACAAATAAGAGCACAGCTCTGCTTTTTAAGCCACTACTGGATTTGCTGTGCTGACAATTACAAACTTTCAGGGGGAATAAATGAAAAATTTTATGTGCAGAGAGGGAGAAAACGCACAGCATGTGCTTTTGATGATAAAAGAAACTAGGTTCCAAAGGGACTCGTGAAGTCTGTCTGACTTCTTACAGTTGTGGTGACGAGACACGTGAAATAGCAGATCTTAACAATTGAAAAATAACCTTAAAGTGTTCTTATAGGGTGTAAACAAGAAGACAGGAATCTACTGTTTGAAAAAATATTTGCTACTAAATAGTTATAATGCCTTTGCAGCAAAGGTGAGTTTGAGGAAATGTGCTAAGACTCAAAATAAAACAAAGTGGTATTCTGTGAGAATGCAGTTTAACACCTGAACACCCACTGGTGGCTTATTAGTAAGTTTTATCATTGCAAAAAATATCCGCTGCTTATATTTCTGGGTACTTAGTTCTGTGAAGAACAATATCAGCAAACACCTTTAATGCTAGGCTATCAAATGATAGTAGTATTGGGTAGATATAAATTACTAATTTTGGGGTGACATTTTTTTTGTCTGGAGGAGCTGGTGGGACAAAGGAGTCTTTCATGGAGTGAATTGCCCCAGCAGACTCCCTCTGCTCCTGTGCCGCTGTCAGCACTAGTCAGGTTCTGTGTTCTGAGATGTTGCAGCACAATGTGAACTTAAAATGAGAGCTCTTGGATCAGTATGCAGGGGAGTGAATCTGGCTCCAGTTGTACCATGCATGTTATCTTCAGCACATTTGTTTTCTTTGTTCATTTCTCCCTGGTACTGGCCTGCATTGGCTTCAGAGCTAATGGTAGGCTCTTAAACAGATAAGTATTTGGTTCCATTATAATAGAAACATTAATGTTTGCTCAACATAAAAAATGCATTAGTAATCCTTATTGGTCAATATGAAATGTGATATTTTCTTTGGTTGTTGAAACTTGATGCTGCCACATTGCCACATTCAAGTATCGCACCACAAAGGTCAGAAAGGGATGTTACTAGAGTACCATAAATTGAGTAATTTCTCAGGATTCAACTGTGAATGTTCTAGGGGAAGAAAATGGATTTGATTAATGAAAATTAATCAGCAGATGTTTCATTTAAACCATGTGCTTTTTTGAGTAACAGAGCCTTTATCTCTGTTAGTGTTGAGAAGGGCATTTGTGGACAAATTCATGTTTTACTGGACAGGCTGACTACATATTGAGTTTACACTGGGGATTAACAAAGTGCTCTGATTACAGTTCTCAAACTGATTAATTCTGGTTAGCTGAATTGTGTAATGTTATGTATGAAATTGAGGAAGACTGAAACTACGTTTCTGTACCAGAAGGTAATTATGAATGTTAAATTGAAAGATGTGATTTGTAATACAAATTTAAGACCTGTTAAACTTTCTCCAAGGGACAGCATCTCAAATAGAGCCATTGGAAAGGCTGTGTTGTGATCCTTAATAAAGAGAACAAAGGAAATTAATAAACAGAGTAATAAGTTATTACTGTAAGGCCAGAATAACTCAGATAAGTTGTAGAGTGAATGCAGAATAGGATAGGCAAGAAAGGACTAGAACTTGAGCTGTCATGTTTAAGGTAACATGTTTGACCTCTCAGTAGGAATTGATGAGCTTGTACCCTTTACTGAATTATGCCTTGAATGGGTAATGAACATCATCAAAGGTACAGCTGAAGAACAGTGTGGGTGGGAGACACCCATCAGGGAGCATTCAGAAATGCAGGGACAGTCTAATGCTGTCTGAGTACTTGAGGAAATTGTACTTACTCTTGTAAGTACTGTTACCTCCTCTTAGAATTACTTTTTTTTTTTTTTTTGTCTATTGCTACCGTGTTGCTACTTGTTCTCCAAAATTAGTTAGATAGCAGATTTGGGGTTTAAGATTTAGATTGGAAACAAGAAGGATCTGATGGAAATGTTACAGCTTCGACTTGCGAAATTATTGCAAAGTCAGAAATTTTTTTTTGAGAGACAGGCATAATTTTTCCTTGTTTTTATGAGAAAAATTGAGAAGATGAAGTGAAAATTTGATTTAATTAAGGAAGAAGTGCCATCCAGAGGAACCTTGCTATGCTTAAAAACTGGACCCATGTGAACTGAATGGAGTTGAACAAGATCAAGCGCAATGTGATGCACTTGGGTCGGGCAATCCCACATATGTTTGCAGAATGGGAGAAGAACTCACTGAGAGCAGCGCTGCAGGGGAGGACTTGGGGGTCCTGGTGAACATGAGCCAGCAGTGCTTGTGTGGGGGGTAATTCTTGACTCAGAGAGTGGTGAGGCACTGAAACATATTGCCCAGAGAAGATGTGGGCATCTCAGCCCTGGAGGCATTCAAAGCCAGGATGAATGGGACTTTTGGGCAGGCTGATTGGTAGCCAGACCATGGCAGGGGGTCGGAACTGTATCTTTAAGGTCCCTTCCAACAAATGCCATTCTGTGATTCAATGAAATGTTCTGTTTCAATTCCTTGGTTAGTTTATCTATGAACTTCTGGTAGTCTAGAGAGAAACTCACCTTAACTGAGCAGCGTTTTTTCTATTTTGACTGTGTTTCTAGCAGTGTTCTGTGAACTGATCATGTAGCTAATGCAAATTTCTGTAGTTCTCTTTTCTTGTTTGTTTTAAAAAAATATTTTTTGTGCTGTTGATTTAAACAGCTACAAGTTCTCAGACAATTTCATGGTCAATATTCAAGGTTCCTCTGAAACCTTGTGCTGTAGTATTGAAGGTGTTGAGTAAGTTGCATATGAAGTAGTGAGGTAGAAATCTCATTTAGACTCAACTACCCATTATCTCAAATTGACCAAGCTTTGTTTATAGATTTGCACAACATTTATTTAACTGGTTGTAGTTAAGCTTGTGGGAACTAATTGTCAGCAATTTAATAGAGAAAGGCTGTAAAAACAGAACTTTAATAAAATAGCTTAATGATTTTTTACTTACTGTTTGATCCTATCTGGGGGATGTGTCAGTGAGAAACAAGCCCTGCTGAGGTGTGGTGCTACTGTTCTTTTTGAGGATGATGGTGTCTGTGGCCCTCTGTCTTCAATGTGAAGGACATGCAATGTGCAGGCAAGCTGTTTTATTACTCGGTGATTTGTGCTTTTCTCTTTGCCATGAATGAAGATTTATCTTCTCTATCTTCAGTCTGTAGTTGTTCAGAAATGCATTCTAGTGTTTCACCTCCTACTGTGTCTGTAGTCTTTGGGTTGAGATGTTATGGTTAGCAGCAGTTTTTGTTCACTGATTTCTTTGTTCTGAAGTTACTTCATTAAATATTTTGCATGTATGTTGGTAAGGGTTTATAATATGCAGGATAAGTAGAAATGCAGAGATTTCGTATCAAAAAACAAGTGGAAACACCCTTGAATACCCTTTGTTACTTTGCTAGTGATTTGCTTCATAACCTGGGCTACAAGTATTTTTAAGTTGGTAGCTGAAACCAGCTGAAAGCTGGTTCAGGAATAGGAGACATTAATTCAAATCCTTACTCTATATCAAGTTTATGATTTTTCTCTGTTCTAGAAGAGTGTTGTAATGAGAGGCAATTTAGCAGAATTCTGACATGGGACCACTTTGGTCTCTCTAGGAGACCATTCCTGTGATAAGAAATCCATATCCAGGTCCTAAGTGGGAGAGTCAAGTGAGGAGAACAATTGACCAAGGAGCTTTGAGGTATAACTAGTTATACACAACAGCAAACCCTTGTTATTTATTTATTTATGCAGTCTCTAACTCAACAAACATTGGGAATCCTCCTTGCAAAATTGTAAAGGAGAGGATTTAGTGTGCGGTAGTTTTCCCTACCAGTGCATCTTGTATATGGGGGTGCAAGCCCTGTCCCTGGTAAAAGCAAATTGAAATAAAAGGAGGCTGTGTTTCCCACTACTAATTAGTTGAAAGGGAGTATTAATTTCCTTTGTATTTCTTTCAAAAGCACAATCGTTAAATATTCTGATACCGTGTTAGAGAGAAGTTTGAAGGTCAAGTGGAATACTTTATGTTGGACAGATTACCTGTGGGGAGGCATTCCTCCTGATATTCGTTTACATTACCTTTTTTCTTTTTTTGTTTCAGCTACTGAGCAGGTACAATCCGTAATTGTAAGTGGGCTTAAAAGGATTTGTTTTATAGCAGATATGACTTTATACATCCCCTTGTCAAAGAAAGCTCTTTCTTGATTTCTAAGCAAGTCTCAGTGCTTATTGATTGTACAGGCATTCTGCTGGGTAGAATGATAGCTGCCTGCCTGCTTCAAATCTTTGGCACTTACGCCTTTTGCTGGCTCAGGCAGTTTAGTGTAATTAATTGTAATAGCTATATTTATCTTATATGGTTTCAAGTTTACTCTCTGATATCATGACATTCTTAATGTATACAGTTGAGCACAGTTTCCATTAGGATCAGCTGAATGTAATTGTTTAGGCACCTCTGAATTGACCTGGGCTGAACACTGGTACTCAAACCACAGCATCTTAAGCAAAGACTCTGAGTAATGAGTTTATATTCAGTCAGCAATTGTGTTTAAGGGCTGAGTCATCTGCATTCTCATCCACAAGAATGCTGTGAACAATAAAATAATATGGGAAGAACATGTATGGATGTAAAATGCTATGTAGCTCTAGCAGGAATATGTCTCAATCTCTGGTTATTTGAAAGAAGATGTTTGCTAAGAGTTAATTCTTACTGTAGTAACCACTGGTAGTGCAGCAAGCAGTATCTGAAGTAGCTGATGAAGGAGGTGGTCTATAAGTAATTTGAGTTGTTTTAGAGAAGATTGTTATGTCTAAAAGACATTTGCTTTTCCATGGGAGCAAGAGCTACGTTTGTTTTCCACCTCAGGCACGCAACAAAGTCCTTTACAAGAAGCAGTGTCTCCTTGTAAGGTTCAAAATGATTGTGCATAACACAATATGTGGTGAGATAATGTCCACAGTCTAATAAAAGAGATGATGAGAATTGAAACTGCTGGCAATGGGATGAGTCCAGAATCTGTTTTAAACTCTTGTCATGATATTTATACTGCAATGGACTACATCTAAGGAAGTTCACATGAAAAGGAATTATTTCCCATTTCATCTCAGTATTTGCTGTTAGTTAAAATACACTATTTTATATAGTAACTTCAACAATCTCTTCTTTGATCCCTACTTCAAAAAGCATGTGCCAGTTTCAGTATCTAAAGCGTCCGTAACATACACAAAAGTGTGTGTGAATGCCTACTTAGGTACGTATGTGAGAGTGTCTTTCATGCTGCTTTATTTTATGGTGTTCTTGGTATTACTGGGAGAGTTGCAACTGAAGTCTTTAAGGTCACTTCTAATCCAAGCCATTCTATGATGGTACAGACTTGTTTACAGACAACCTCAAAATACAAAACAAAAACAGAGGGGAAGATGGATCAAATGGCATCATGTTAACTATTTCCTTTAGTGGACTTTAACCATATACAAACTGGACTACTGTGAGGACTGATAACAGCATAATATTTAATTATTTGAATTAAATGCATGTTCCAGTGTTTCATGAAACAGAAGCCCTTTTGGTCTTGTATTTCCTGTATGGTCATAGCTCCTACTGTTCAGAGATCAGTCAGAAAAATTTCTGCTTCTTGTTTCCCTTCCTATCAAAGTTTAGGTCAAAGTAATTAGGATAGAATACTCATTTATTGCTATTTAAATCCTGAGTTTAACTATCTCATCTTTTGACAAATAGGTATAATTAGTTCTTCTGCATAATTTATTAACTTTCTTATTAAGCTGTGTACAGATTATTGAGGCACCAAGCATGCTGGCAGAAAGACTTCCAATTAGAAGGTGATAGATGGGTTTGTTGCATTTGATAAACCGGCTTTGTCACAGTTTCAGTTGAAACTGAAAGGAGCTGTTTTAGTTTAAATCTTCTTATATCATGAATCTGAGCAGAGTTAAACTAGATTTTGTCATGCAATGCCACCTACCCTTCAGAACGCTTAATAGTAAAATATTAGCTTTGCTAACAGAACACACTTCAATATATTAATATCTTATGAGAAAATTTTGAGACTTCTTAAAGCAGTGTGAGAGAAGGCTAAAACAGGAGCAAAAAATGAGGTCTTGATCCTTGTCTCGTGTGACTTTCTCACCAAACTGAAGTCTCATTCTGAAGCTGAAAAATGCCCAAGAAAGTTAGTGCTCTTTGAGGGCATCTACCTGAATGCAGCTTTTGGCATGACTTTTGCTTGTGCTGGTTCTTAATCCTCAGTGTGCTGGAGTGAATGGAATGGAGTCTTTATGACGTGTATCGAAATGATGCTTACAGCTGCTTAGTAGAAATGCCATCAGATCACTGCCATTTTTGGTTTAAAAAAAAAACAAAAAACAACAACAACAAAAAAACCCAAACAAACTGGCAGATGACAGCTTTTGAAACTTCCATCAAGAAGAATAAAACAACTACTTGAAAGATGCCTATAGGTAGGATGTACCTAGCCTGCATTTGTAAGGGTGAGTCTGGCTATTATCAAATAGTATGTAAAGGAAGAACAGCGTTGAAAGAAAGAGAAGCTGCAGCAGAGAGCTGTGTGATTTGTGATTTTGTTTCCTTTTTTAAATCGGTTGCCTTTAAATTGACCGTAATTCCTCCAAATATGGCATTCTATTAAGCATTGTAATTCAATCAAGATAAGCTTATTTTGGCCTTAAAAATTGGGTCTAATGGCTCAATTTCATTTGTACCTCTGCTGAATTTTATAATTCTGCTCCTTTCTCATATGCTTCTAATTCAAGTGAGATCTTAATCTGCTTTGCCAGTTTGAAATAAACACCTTTAACCCCGTCAAAAGCATCATAATCTAAATGGTGTAGAACAGTTAATAAATTACAGTTTCCAATGGTAATACTTTTTTCAGAAACATGTTTTTGGAGGAAGAAGGCACAGTTGGTGGGTCAGAGTGTTCATCCTGTTTTCGATTTATTAAAACCTGTCATGATTTCCAGTCTTCTTTTGTCCTGCTACTGTCTTACTGCACAGGAGTAAATCTGGCTTCCTGAGATAATTTATCTTTCTGCAATTTCACTTAGCTCTGTGTCATTCCCCTTCAAGGGTTTTATTTACTTTTGAGATGTTTATATAGGAGGTAGGGCTTTTTTTTTTTCTTTGGCTTTCATTCATATACATCAGAGAGAGGTTCTTACTGAGCTTACAAGAACTGTTTTTCCTTTGACCTTAAGGATGAAAGGTTACTATTTCAGGTAGTATTTCAGCTTGTTCCCCTAGGAATTTTTTTAAAAGAAATGAGCTTACAGTATGACTGCCAAAATTAAATATCCTACTCAGAGCGGTACTTAAAAGTGAAGAACCCTTGGCTGCCACTGCTGCTTATCTCTCTTTCTCTTTCTTCAAAAGATGAGATAATAGAAGTGCTGCCCATTTGACTACCTTCAAAAAATTAAATATCTGACTGAGCTGAGGTACAAAAACCAGAGTGAGTAATGGCCTGGGTGTGGAAGTACCTGGAGGTGATTTAGATTGCCATATCCTAATAAGCTTACCAGCGCCTTTTCTTCACACTGACACTTTATAGCAGCATCAATTGCCATGTGTAGAACTCTTCCAACTTAGTGCATGGAGAGTAAAAAACTTAATTAGACCTTCATCTTCTATGTGATGCGTGCTTAACGCTAAATACAGATTTTGCAAGACTTTTTTTATTATCTGGAGTATTAGATGACAGTGTGGCAATAAGATATCAGTGAATGGGAGGAGTTCTCGTGATTATTCAGGCCCAATATTGTCTCAGATAATTTGTATTTATAATACTTTTGTAAATACATATAGTTACTAATTGATAGTTCAGAAATTTCTGACTTCATTTGTACCGTGCCCAATAAAAGCAAAACTTGAACACCATTTTTCTGTATGATGCAGATGCTGGCGATGTACATGTTGATGTACTTAGAGATGTTGAATGGGCATTTGTTACAAGAGTTTTGGTTGTATTTTAGTATTTCTCCTTTTAATTTCTAAGGGTCCCTTGCTAACGTATATGCTTTCTGTTTTATACTGTTTAGTTGCCATGGTAATGAGCATCCATACACTTGGTTGTGCTGTTGCTGTTTTGACTTCTGTTTTTCTGGGCTGTGTCCATCATTATTGTATTCATTCACCTAAACAGCTTAGAACTGATTAATTCTCATATGAGACATTCTCACAGTATCTAAAACTTTGTTCTCTTTTTTGTCTGCTGAGGCTCTTGGTCAGGAAGAGAGAGGAGTCAGCCCTATCTTTGATCACCAGGGATTTTTTAATAGTAATTATCTGATAAACTTTTTACAAATATATTTTGTGCAAAAATAAGCTATTTGCTCACTTCATGGAGACCAAAGGTTCAGGGCCTCGTCCTACTGGAAGCTTCCCAAAGTATGGTGTCTCAGCTCTTGGCCACAAGGAAGGCACATGTTTGCTCATCAGTCTTGGAGAGCTATGATTCTGAGATAAAAGAGGCTAAATAAAAGTAATGATCTTCCTAATAATTGTAACATGGTGAGTTCATAAAGCAAGGTTTTTTTGTGAATTGAGTCACAATTTCATAAATATATTTTTTTGACCAAAAGAGCATTCAAGACTCTTGTGAATAGATGGTAGAACTAAAAAGGCAAAATGGCCTCATGTTATGCCTGTGAACATGAACCTGCTTCTGCCTAGAGTGCTTTTAGTTAGCCTGCTAATGATCCTGGAAATGAAGTGTTCACTTCTATTATTAAATGTAACATAATTCAGCTACCATGAGGCCAACAAAGCAGCTGATAGCTGTGTTCTTAACTATGCAGTGTTTTTATTATTTTCTTCATGCTCCTAGTCAAACATATTTAAAGATTATGTGGTAGAGATTTCATATAAATAAAAATCATTATAATATCATAACAAATCATTCATTTTTAAGTGTATTTTTGCACGATATCATTTCTTCATATGATCTTTGAATGGCTATTAATAGCATTAGTTATTCTTCTTGTTATCTTCCAAAGTAGTTCTGCCCTCCCTCCTGTTTCTTTGGCTGTTGCTTCTGTTACTGGTGTATTGAAAACACACGAACCACATGTACACTGTGGTCTTCCTACTGCTTGAAGAATCAATTCAATCATACAGATTGGTTCTTGATACAGTGGGGGAACTGTGGCTAAAACATATTGTTAGGTACACAACATCTTTGCATGTAGGGAAAGAAAGAGGATTGTGTTCTTGTTCTGGGGGGCCAAACTGACAGATCTCTTAATGTAGCAGCTGAGCTTGGAACAAAGAGAACAGAAAGTAGCTGTGGTGATACGTGGTGCTTGAATGAGTGATGGAATTGTGAGATGATGAGTCTTGCCAACTCTGTGAACTTCAAACATGGGATTGGGTAGCTATGGAGGACTGATGCTTATTGCTATACCAGTAGTCCTGCGATTTATTTATTACCCCAGGTAACTGGTGTTCTCAAATCTATCTTTGGGGTAAAAATACCTTCATGCTACCTTTCAGTCTTCATCTTTTAAATGGGGAACTGGAACACCAGGAGACTGATTTGTATAAGGTCTTAGATCATGATGAGATCTTGTCCAGAACCTAAATTGTAACATTGACTTTTCTGCCTCTTTAAATGCAACCTGAATTTCAGCGATTCTAAGACAGCCCATCAACTGGTGTTTTTCTAGAAGTTGCTTAGCTGTGGTTCACAAGGAGATATCCAAACAGGGTTAGATCACATCATTAGATACTAGCAGGGCTAGATATTTTCAAATACAGTTTTCTGTCCTGGGCAGACAGAAAGGTTTGCTTTAGAAATAATCCAAGTAGCAGAATAATAGTGACCAACAATTGTTGTCACATAGTAGCTTTTATATAGAAATTTTTATTGTTTTTTTTTTTTTTTTTTTTTTTTTTTTTTTTTTGCTTACATTACTGAATGTGTTTGAAAAATAGATGTCTGTCTGGCTCTTGTGGTGAGTCAAACATGAAGATAATCTGGGAATAGTAATAATAATCACAGAAGAGAGTGAGTTTGGGATTGGACATGTTTGGACTCTTAGATGTGCTTTAGATATGCATTTAGTTGCACAGATGGGTCTGGAGCCTTACATTCAGAAGAATTTCATCTCAGTATCACCAGGTACCTTAGTTGCTCTGATTTCAGGGGCAATGAGAATTCTTGAATTTTAACACTGATGATACTGTGTATGTTTAGGGAAGGTCTACAGTCTGCTAAGAAGACATTCAACATTCAGCTTCCGTTTTGAAAGGAGGAACCAAAAAGAACGGCAACAGAACAAAAGCTCAGAATGAGCCACCTTCACCCATTTCTAGCAGGGGCTGCTGTTACTTCCAGAGATGACTGATTTATGTTTGGGATTTTCAGTGAGTATCAGCATTATCTTCAAGATGTGTGGTGTTTCAGTGATATTGGGAAATCAAATATTCAGGCTTTAAGGTGAGATTTAAAAAAAAAAAAAAAAAAAAAAAAAAAAAAAAAAAAAAAAAAAAAAATTGAATATCCCAATTACTGTGGGTGCCAATTACTGCAGCATGCCTCCATGGAATTTTTTTTTTGTTGTTGTTGTTGTAATTTCTGCAAGTATTTAGTTTGGTTGTTTCCCTATGTATTTATTTATTTAGTTAGATGCAGCTTCATTTCCCATGCTTCAGGCCAGCCCGACATGCTCTAAATCATTAACCCTCTGCTCCAGGGAACTTACCCTTATGGCAGCATCTTTGATATTAGATTAGATCCCTTCCGGGCAGAATTTAATTGAGTGGATTTCTAGGGGGAGTGCTGGCTCCCTCAGACTCTCGCTGCTGCATGAGGCCATGATTGTTTCAGCAGTTGATTTAGAAGCCAGGTTTCTGCTGTTACATGGTAGCAAAGGGAGAGCAGGCAGTGAATCAGAGGGTACAGGCTGTGCTTTGAAGCGTGGGTTGGTATGTTTCTTCATTTAGGGATACGTTTGCTCTAAGTGTACTTACTGGCTCTTCATAAGCATTCATACCAATAAAAGCAGCATGGCATGGATGAATACAGTTTCGTAGCACTTGGTTGTACGTTGCAAGGAAAGCTGTAATTCTCTCCATGGTAAGACATGGAGGTAACATTGCAGTAATAAGGTCATATATCTTACCTTAAGCTTAATTCATGTAATTGGGGTTGCCATTGGCGATAGGTTAAACTTCAGTGACAGAGAAGAAATGTAGGATATTGATGGCCTTGTTATATTTGCTGTGGCTGTCGAATTGCTTCACAGATGAGCAGTCTCTCTGAAGTCAACAGAGCTGCGTGTGCGAATAGATATTTGCCTATTCATTGACTTCACTGTCAGTGAGCTCTTTCCAAAAACCTTAAGGTCTTCATTGTTAAAATACAGAGAAGTGGTGATCAGAACAATGGTTCTGGGTATCTACGTGCAACTTTCATAACAACCAGGGAGTAGTACGCTTTATTTGGTGTTCTGAGTATCCAAAATCAAATGTTCCCTCTTCAGTGATTCAGGGCTTCATAGAAAGTGAGGCTTCAAGCTACATTATTCTCTGTCAGTTAACTTAAGTCAGGTGTAACGAGAAGGGAAACGCTATGTTTTGTCCTCACATTTCAGGAGGCTCATTCCTGTGTTGAGCTGTTCACAGCTGTTCTGTGTAGTGCGGGAGGGAGACTTCTGGGTACCAGATATGTTCAGTATCAGTCTACTAAGATTTCACTCATTAAATTTTGTTTTTATGTAGGGGAAAGTGCTATTTATCTATTTAGTTTGGTGACAGTATGAATCTAGTATTGGAAAAGCTGGTGTGAGATATTACCTGTGCTTAGTTTAACATATAAACATATAATAATAAAATATTACTTTTTCTAGAGAAGATAAAAAAAATGACACCAAAAGTAAAACATTAAGTAGGCAGAACCTTCCACAAATTTCCTGTGACTGTTCAGTGTTCAGGTATATTCAGATATTTATAAATTACAAATACAATTAATATTTATCTCCAGTAATTATTTAGTATTTCACTTAGCTGCTTTCTGTAGTCATTTGAAGTCATTGCAGAACTTGATAGTTTTGATAATGTATTTACTAAAATACTTGTGTTAACATAGGATTTTCTGAAGGCTCTTCTTATCTGTAGGTGTTTTTTGATGCTAAAATTATTTTCTGTAAAACCATTTCAGTTTGTGACTTGAAGTCATTAGCCAGTCCTAAAATCTAATCATGCTGACAGCAGTGGTAAATGTATGCAGATGGAGGGGAAAGCAGGGTACTCATCCTTGGCCTCTATTACTTCATACAAGTGAACTCTTGCTTCATTTGTCATGTCAGGTTGGAAACTATTTCTTAATCCCAGTAAATCCATCAAAGACGGAAAGGGGGTGATACAGGTACATGAAACATGTCTGCATGAACCTTGAACAGTTAAGAATGATGACTGGAAACTGGCTTTGAAATTTGGGTACCAGATTTTAACACCTCTGTTATGAAGTGGGTTCTCAGACTAGTAACACATCTCTTGCCAAACTTGGCATCATCACTAGCATCAAAATTAGGTAAACTGGATTCTGCAGCACCAGACAGTAAAGAATGATTGTTGTTTAAGTCACGTCTTTACAGCTACACGTGTATGAAACATAACTTTATTGCTGAACGTTCATGTCTCTGAGATGACCTGCATCTCTGAATTGCTAACAGTTTTTTACTCTTTCCTATCTGTAGTTGGATTAACATCCTTCCTTCACTGCCTGAATCTGAGGTAGTTCCATTTCTATCTAAAAGCACTTCTTATTAGAGAACAAATGGCTTTATATTTCTCAGACAGTAGTATGTGCAGCCAAGTAAAATTTCAAGTTGAAAGAGTTGAGCTAGAGCTGGTTGCATTGCTTGATCTCTGTCTGAATGTTACTGGCATTAGAATCACAGTGCGCTGACTCAGTGAGGAGGGAGGATGCATAGGCAGCAGACAGGAATTACATTTGTTTTGGGTGTTTTATTAAAAAAAAAAAAAAAAAAGTGGAAACTTATCTCTGAAATTACTTTGAGCCCTTTCTAGGTTTTGCTGAATGGTGCAAATGTAATGCTACAAAGCTTTTCTTGATAGCTCAAGTTCAGTGAAAGCAGAATATGCGGAGGAGTGAATATGAGGCAACCTTCAAATTCCTCTTTTAAAATAGTCTGAGGTTTGGAGGAGCACATAAATGGAAAATAGGGTTTCTTGATTTTTTCTTGCCCGGTAACTCCTCAGAAAGATGAGAGCAGAATCTGATCCCACAGTATCTAACATCTTTTTATGTTCTGTCACTGTAGTCAGTGATGAGTAAGCAATGAAATAAAGTGAATCCACAAGGGAATCTTTGCTCTGCGAAGATAACTTCAAGATAATGAAATGAAATAGCAAACAGCACTAATCAGAGCAACAGTGGGAGGATTAAAACAAACCAAACAAAACCCACTGAACAATTATTCAGTATGTTCATTACGAACAAAAACCACGCTCCTACCTAAGTGGAGTCTGTCTCCCTGGACGTTGCTGCAATGTGACCTAGGCTTTATGCATGTGTAGTTCCTGTTTTTCATGCTTTTCTGCTTTCTTTCATCTTTTGCAGCTATTTTTCATTGACTGACCACAAACCACCTCTTTGTGATCCTTGCTCTGTTTCAATTAGACTTGTCTTAGAAGAACAAAATGGGCTGGATGTTTTTAGGCGAGGGACAAGGGAGGTCTGGCAGGAATTATATCTCCATAATGTCTTTTAGAACTTGCTGCAGTGTACCTGCCAGCACTATGATTATCTCACCAGCAGTCAGATAAGAAAGGAATATAACTGCTATCTTATTTTCGAAGTTCTTCAATGGAATCTCCTGGGACAGTTGAAGTTCTTCAGTTAGCAAATATCTGACTTGGAAAGCCTCAAGATATTTTCCCCGAATATCTGAGAGACTTAGTCTATCTCTCTTACCTTCCCAGTATAGCAAAACCTTAGAAGGTTCTTTGAGGCTATCACTGCAAGTTCAGTAACATGAAATTTTCTGAAAGTGTCGAAGTTACATGTTTTACACTAATATCACTTTACACTAATACTTATGCTTACTCTTACGCTGTGAGATACACAGCAGGAAAGGTTGTCACATACAGAATCAACTAAGTGAGATATTTAATATTTTATGAATTTAAGTCTTTTGTGCTCATTTCTCCTGTTTTCCTAAATAAACAGAAAAAAAGAGGAGTCATATTGCTTAATGTTTTACAGCAGCAACATCTGTCATATTTCCCCTTTTTTGTTTCAGAGGATGCGGGCATATTGTGTGCAGCACTTACAGCTGCATTTAACATAAATTACAGTTGATGTGCAATTTGTATTTTTCTGCCTGTCTTTTAAAATAATTGTTAGAGATTAATCCATGTTCAGCAGGGTTTTTTCTTCCTCCTGTGGAGTTTTCTGCTCCTTATGTTTATTTTCCCTCTGGTATAAGGTGAACTCAGCAGCATTTGAATCAGATGAGAAACATTCCCCACTGAGAACTGGGCAGTCAGTATATGTTTGTTTACACTTTTGATTCTCTACCTCTTGGACTCTCATACATGTTCTCATAATTTACTATGTAGATTACTGCTGCATGCTTGCAAATTGTTTTCAAAAACGTATTGCCTTCTTCCAGTGTGCGTGAAAATGCAACTGCTCTGAGCATCCTGCTTATCTTTTCATTAGATGACCTCCATTTTTATGCTTCACCAGCTTCCTGTTTTGTGTTTTATCCTCTTCATATCTTGTGCTACTCAGCAGCTTTTCTTTTTCCTATCTCTTATTATGTTGTTTGTATTTCTTCTTTACTAAGAGTTGTATTGTTTTTCCTACTTTTTCTGCCAGTTGACAGTAACTGCCATACTGTTCAGTTTGGAGGCCTTCTGTGCAGAATCTGTACTACATATCTCATCATGGAAAGTGTGTAGTGAGACGCAGTACTTCCTCATGGAATGTCTTCTATCTGTAATGTTTCTTTCAACAAAGATGATAAAACATTACAAAATAATCAACTTCTCTGGATGAGCATTCTGCATTGCCATATTATTGAGAATCTTCCCCTCTGATCTTCTAAAGTTGTCTTGTTAGCTGGCACACTGAATCATGCCTGTGATTCTGTCATGGTTCTGAGCACACTGCAAATTTTAGCTCTTTGTATTGAAGTCAAATTGTCACAGTGGTCATACTGATAGCAAGTTTGCAGGTATGTGTCTTTATGGGCTCTTTGTTATCTGAATTATGCATTTTCATCTGCATTATGCTTTTCGGCTCTGAAACTGAAAACTGATACAGATAGAGAGGATCATGTGTTTTAGTAAAAACTGAGTTAGACTCATGAGGTGGTAATATTGAATAATCTGAAATGCTTTAATGGAGAAATTATATTTGTAATTATCTATGTTTCCAAGCTCTGTGTGATTTCAGAATTTGTAGCACACCATTGATGTATGCAGTTAAATCTCTTGCTAAGGGATGAGTAAAATCCAAATGTTCTTCTGTGACATGAAATGACACCATCAAGAGCTGTTATTGGCAAAAAAGTGCTCTGATTTTGTACTCTCTTCAGGAGAGAGTATGCGAAACTTTTACCATTGCTATGCAGGACTGCCCTCAGCTAACATTTGTCAGTGAACTTTATAGCTCCACAATCTCTTCTGCTTGGCTGTGAAATTGGCACTTATGTGCTGTTCTGGTGCTGCTGCCGCTGCCAATACCGTTGAATTGGCTTTCATTGTGATATGAAGTGAGCGGGAGAATTTCTCACTTATTAAATCTCTTAAATTCAATTAGTGCCCCTTATACCATAGGAGGCCATTGCAATATCTGAAGTGGAGAAAAAAAATTCATGCAGCCCTTTCTTGTTTGTACTGCCTAGCATTTGCCTAGAGCCCTGCTCTGAATTTCAATTCTGTTCGCTGCAAGTGTCACAAATCAGCAGTTGTTAGAATGCATTATGAAGAAATAAACATTTATCAGATTGCCTTTTGAGAAGGTGAATAATTTAGCTAGAAAAATTCCAACAACAACAAAAGCATGCTGCTGACTGACAATTTATTTTATCCCTTTGAGATGCGAGGAGTTGTTGCATGCTGAGTGAATATTGATCTGCTGTATACAGATAAATGAAATTCCACTTATAATTCTTTGGTTGCTCACTTGCCACCAATTAAAACTTAAGAACATGGTCATGCACCAAAAATATTAACTAACTCTCTTCAGATGTTGGTTATCTTCTGACCTGGGAGACTGACAGCTGCTTGTTTGATTTGCCTGTGTCTGGCCTTTGCACTATTCAGGGGTTCCTTTATGGCACATGTTATTCCCTTTCCACTGCTCTTTGTGATGATAAGTAGGGGGGTGTAGTCAGGTGGGGGAAAAAAAAAAAAAAGGTAAAAGGGAATGAGTAATTTCTTTTACTTCTGTCTTCCTTTTAGGCTTTTCTGATGATTTTCTCTGTTGGCTAACCTATGGCCACTTCCCTGCCTCCAGCAACTACAGTCATTTAAAATATGCTTCTTTCCTGTGCAAGTATGCAGTCATGTTATGAAGTAGAAAATGAAGAAAAAGTCTGCATTTATGAAAAATGAACTTGTAAGTAAGGGGTTTGTTCTCTGGAGTCATATTGGGAAAATAACTACCACAAACTTGGCTAATATTACAGAAAGAGGAGAAAATGACGGAATGGAAGCTAAGCAGTATGATCAAAAGGAGCACTGAGTCGGTTGGGAAGAGTATCTGGTCAGCTTACCAGCTGAGGCACACATCTGCTCCTTTGATGATGTTTCAAGCCACTGCTGCAGCAGAAGTTTGACAGCTTGCAAGGAAGCTGGTCAGAGAAGAATTAAGAAGCTGTAACAGCTGTCTTAATAGAGTCAGGTCTGTGGCTACCTGCCTTTCCTCAAGATGAGGTGATCTAAAAATAGTTAAAAAATAAATAGGGTGAGGAGACTTTATTTTGAGCAGTTTCATCTGCAAATCCTGAGTGATTCTGCTGACATCCAATTATACAAATGTAATGGAGATCATCATCTAGGCCTTGATTTGAAAATGACATTTCACTGCTTTGGCAGCTCTAAAAATACTGACATTTCTAGTAGCTGGAGGCCATAAAAATATTGATTCAGCAACAGAATTGTTTTGTAAAGCAGTGATAGTTGGCTGGCTTCTGAACTGTAGTGTGTTGCTCCAGGCTCTACAGTATATTGCTAACAAGGAAGGAGTAGGGCCATTGAAAGCCAAACATGTGTTAGTGGGGGATATTGCTGAAGGAATCAAATGTCATATACCACTTGCTAAGTGTTGTTGCAGCTTTCAGACTACACACCCCATTGTTAGGTAACTTGGCTAAAAATCTGCGTTGGTAACACTGGATTTGTGCTGTAGCTTAAGCTAATACCAGTCAGAGGAGAGGATTCCAGATCCTTCTTCCTACGGGGACTTATTGATTCAGCATCTGTTCACTGTAAGAACTATTTACTGAATGTTAAAATATGAAATCCACGGTATTTGGAGAAATTAAAATAATAAAGTATCACTGGACAGAATGAGCTTGCCTCTCACTGTCAAAATGGGCATGAATCTGAGCCGTAAAAAACAAAGTAGAAGCACTTATTGTTATTTACACTATGTGGGCCATGTAGTTATCTTTTCATTAGGAGAACAGTGGGGGAAAAAACCTTAAGAAAAATGTACTTCATTAATAGAGGCTTTTCAGAAAGAGCTTATTCAACAACCCCTGCCATGCTCCAGCAAATACTGAAATAGATCACTGCAGTACAAGAAGTGTATTTGGGGAACTGACATGCCTTAGAGTCTGAGCTGGGCTGCCTCTATTAATTCTGCATATATAACCTCTAAAACAGGCAAGTTTTCTTCTGTCTTGACGTTCAAAGAAATTAGGGAGCGTTGAGAGTGAGGAAGGAATTCCTTTTCTCTGCTGTAATTATGCTGTTCTAACTAAAAATTACATGTGCTATTGACATTTGGTGTATGTATGATAGATTCTTTGCATTTACTGTTCAAGAAAATGTTTTGTCTTAAGCCTCTATTTTCTCCCTGCATTCTGCACCACATTTCGACCGCTTTGTTCCCATTCAGTCCCTGTGGCAATGCATGCTTCATTAGCATTCATTATCCTCTTGGGGGATTGCAGTTGTGGGGTTGTTGTTTGGTTTTGGTTGTGCTTTTGTTGTTGTTGTTTTGTTTTTGGATTCACGTGTCTGCGAAAATAGTAACTCTCCCTTTAATCCAAAGGGACTGGCATTTGTTTATTCTGAGACGGCAAGTTAGAGGTTTAGCATCTCTTTTCTTCTACTTCAGTCCTCCTTTCAGGAGCTGTCAGTTTCAGACAAGGGAGATAGTTCAGATCCATGGCAGTGCAAAACTGATAGAGTGCTTCAAAAATTGCTGGAAACATAGGACCAAGTGTAATGCTGACCAACACAGCTGTGCTGGAGCCTGATCAGTAAAGCAGCTGTCTGAATCAATCATTTGAAGATGGGTATTAAGCAAGTCTCTGCAAGCCGCTCATCCAAACTTGAGCATTGATAATATCTGTAGTATGAGAAGGTTGGAGGTAAGAGAAGGGGAAGGAAGGAAACTTTGATTCATTTCCTATTCCTGTGGTAATAGCTAATCTTCCCAGTATCTGAACAACATGATTGCTCCCATACCTATAATTTAAAACTTGATGAGGCATCAATGAAACTGCCTTGCAAGTAGCAGACAAATCAGAAGTCAAAGCCAATGATATTACTGATCATTTCTTTTCCTCCTAGAAGTTACTGTATTTTGAGGACAAGATACCTCTGTTGCTGCCATTATGGTTACATAAAAAAAACCCTAATGGTTTTGATTAATTCCATATTTTATGTGTTGGGGGGTGTGGGGAGGGAAGCAAGAAGTTCAACTCTCTTTGAAACCAAGTAACATCACACCTTCAATAAATAGGTGGTCTGAACTGAGGTTAAGGGAATCCATCTGAGCGGCATCTGAAGCTGTAAATGACTACATCGTGCTGACAAAAAATTTCTTGCATGTACATAGGGGGGCAATTTTAGGAGATTGTCTATAAAATTTTATGAAGTTATGCTTATAGGATGTTCTAGAAGAATGTAATGGGCACAAATTGCAGAGAATGCAATCCACGTGAGGGAAACTTGCATATCAAGCAATTACAGTTTCATCAGCTAAAAATTTAAACTTGCATCTAGTTATTGGAATAAGCACATGAAAACCATGAGAAAGAGTTTAGGTCATAAAATCTGCTTCTACATTAACTACAACTAGAACAACAGTTTTCCTTTTTTTCCTTTTTCTATTTTTCTTTCTTTGTTATTTTATGGAGAAAGAAATCACTGTGAGGTCTGGAAATCATTGGAAAACAATCTGTAAGTTGAAGGCCTTGGTATCAAAGCTCCTTCTGTCCTTGTGAGCTGATCCTTTCCATTAGGTCTCCTCTCAGCTCATTAAGGACAAACTCTTTATGAGACTTTGCTTCTCCTTTGTCTTGCAGCAGGTTTAGCTCTTGTCTGTTTGGGGTGATACAGACTAGTGATGATTTTAGAATCAAGATAGCAAAAGCTGCATTCTGGAAAGAAAAAGCCAAATAATGGACCTCCTTGACCGCTTTGGTTACTTTGGTTACTTGATTTTTCACACGGTTCTTGTCCTCTCCAGTGCACTAATCTGTTGGGTGTTTTAACTGCAGAATAGGCAGTCTGTGTAAGGAAACGTGGAGAGATCATGAAGTATTTTTTCCATTTCTATGTACCAATGAACTTAGTCCAAATCTGCTAGTGTTCACACGAATACCATAGTTTGGAGTTCAGTTCTGATTATTTGTTTGAGAATATATTTATCTTATCAGATCCTTCAGCTCAAAACATCAGAATATGAAACTCGTAGGTGACTAGAGAGCATAGAAATCCCAAAGGCTGTGCTCTCCTTTTTGGGGTTGATTTTCTTTTTGTACTCTGAGGACTGAGGTTAGGCTGGAGTCTTATACCATCTTTGACTCTTTTGCAACTGGAATTGGAAACCCAGCATTTTTTTCCGTATGAGAAATTTTGTTACTGAAGTTTCAATTGAAACTTTGTATCAAAAGAGAAGAAAAGCTCTTTCAGAAAAATAACTGTGTTTTCCCTCAGATGCAGAGGAAGGGTTCAGAAACATACCATGAAATTGAAATTTCTCAAAGTGCCTCTTAAATCTTTGCTGCAATTACTGTAATTCACAATAATAGATCCAGTACTATTTTTAAAAGCTTTTGAAGGTTGCAAGTAGCATCCATAAATTGTGGGTTGTGGGCAATCTATGAAACCATAGGTTTCCAGGGCTTTTATTTAAATGAGAGAATGAGAGAGAAAGATGTAATAAAAGTAGTAAAGAAAAAACCTGAAAGTTTTCTTTGTGCTGAACAGTAATTCTGAGGCAGGAAATACCTCAGTCTTCACAAAAGTTGTTTTCTTGTTGAACAAGATTTTGCAAGTCTGGAATAAGTATCTTTTAATGCAGTCGTATTTTTATAGAGACTGACTAAATTTGTAGTTCACTGGTCATATCTCCTAATGATGAAGAGAATATGGAGAGAGATATACAATAGTTGGAGAAACTTGTTCGGTTTTCTCTAAATTTATATAGTCTTAAGATGGGTGAGTTTCAGCAAACTCATCAATTTAACTAGGAGCATTGTCTAAAATGCCTCTTGAACTCTGGTTGCTTTGGGCCATGCCCACTGCTCTGAGGAGCCCTTTCCATGCCTGACTGCCTCTGGTGCAGGACCTTTTCCTAATAGCTAACCTGACCCTTCCCTGATTCAGCTCCATGCTGTTCCCTCAGGTATTGAGGGGTACAGAGAACAGGTCTCAGACCTGCCCCTCAGTTCCCTGTGAGCTGCAGGCTGCCCTGAGGCCCCCCCTCAGTCTCCTCTGCTCTGGGCTGAACGAAGCCATGGACCTCAGATGCTCCTTATACATCTTGCTCTCTAGACCGTTCCCCATCTTCATAGCCCTCCTCTGGGTGCTTTCTAGTACTTTTATGTCCTTATATTGTGGCACCCAGAACTGCACTCAAGGTGAAGCTGTACCAATGCAGAACAGGACAATCCCTTTTGACCTGCCAGCATTTACTCTGTCCTTGTAAGGCTCTGTCTGGAGTGCTGCATCCAGGCCTGATGTTGCCAGAATAAGAAAGATGTAGATCTCTTGGAAAGGGTTCAGAGGAAGGATGTGAAGGTAATCAGAGGGCTGGAGAACTTCTATGAAGAAAAGCTGATGGAGTTGGGTTTGATCAGCTTAGAGAAGAGAACACTCTGGAAAAACTTAATTACAGCTTTCTAGCACATGAGGGGACCTTTGTAAACGGGAGTGAGGCCAACTTTTCATGCAGTGTAACAGTGATTGAACAAGGGGGAATGGCATTAAACTAAAAGAGGGGAGATTTAAGTTAGATCTTAGGTAGAAATTCTTTATTCACAGGGTGGTGACATTGGCACAGGCTGCCCAAGGATGTTGTGGATGCCTCATCCCTGGAGGCGTTCAAGGCCAGGATGGATGGGAACCTGGGCAGTCTGATCTAGCACCTGATTTAGTAGTCGGTAACCTTGCCTCCTGCGAGGGGCTTGAAACTTGATGATCTTTTAAGGTCCTTTCCAACCCAAGCTATTCTATAATTCAATGAACAGACTGGAGAGGAATTTGATCAGTGTGTATTTAAGGAATGAGAAAACAATGGTTTCTGTATTCTAGTGTGTAGATGTATAATGAGATACACGCTCAGACTTAGAAATAAGGTGCATTGCTTTAGCAGTACAGGTAATTAACCTCCTGAGTAACTCACCATTCTCTGTCGTATTTTCTGGCATCTTAATTTAAGTTTAGAAGCGATGTTCAAGTAATGCTTATTTGGGGAAGTATTGGGACCTTACTCAGGCAGGAGGTCAGACAAGATGGATTGTGTTTGTCTTTATAGTCTGTATGTGCATAATTCAGGTACATCATGTATGTGCGAGGTACACTGTGGTTAGTGAGATAATGGGAACAGCTCACAAGTTGGAGCTAAGCCAGCTGTTCAGGTTCTGAAGCACGCTTGACACTTCTTCCAAGAACAGAGATAATTAAAAGATACGTAAAATGCCATTCTTTTCTCTTTCCCATTGTTTGAAAGCTCACTTCTGGTACTTGGGAAAATATTCTTAGGACTTTTGCTAAACAAGAGCTTTAAAATCTTCGGTGGCTCGTTAGGGAGAAAACACTACTAAGTAAATGTGTTTTGCTTTTGATAACTTTTCAGCAGGGAAGTATTCCTATATATGTGGGGAGCTGTTCACCACAGGGAGAAATTCCGATCATATATGGATGCCTGTAGCTGTTGAACTTGTATTTCTCATTCTATAGAATGAGTGGGGCCATTAAACTTCTCAAGGAATTCTCTCTCTTGTTTATTTTAGGGTCTTAGTTGCAAGCAGAAACCTTTTAAATTTCCTAACTGGAGTTTAAAAGCACAAGTGTTCTGAATGGGTCCTGCAGATCTTAGTCTTTGGGCCACGTTTGAAAATCAACAGCAAGTACAATTTGTTTTCTAGTAAATCCAATTAAAGAAAAATAAATTGTTAAAAACAATATGTTGAACTTGTGTGAGTCTTTTGGAGTCTTTTGCTGATTTTGGCCATTTGAGTCCCCTGGCTGCTTTTAAGAAAAAATCTTAATTTGTTTAATTAAGAGTTAGTATATTCCTGTAGTATTCTTGAGAAGTGATGTTGTATTATACGTTTTTTTCAGACTGGAAAATTGAGACAGGGAAAGATGAAGTGATGTGTGGAAGACTATATAGGAAACACGAAAATAAAACAACGGCACAATATGAAACCCTGGGTATTGTCATGCCTTTTATGTGTTTGGAAACATTGCTTAAAAAGCCAAGAAGGAATAACAATACAGTGTACGGTACTGTGGTACCATCCACAATTTTACTTCAAACCATCCTGTGCCACATGACTTATTAATAGGTAATACAAGGATGTATGAGTCAGCGTGGGGCCAACCGAGATACATTTGAAAGATCTGTGCAGCCTTCAGTAAGGAAAGCCTACAGAGCAGAGAAAAAGGAAAAAATCCTGTAATGACAGCATGCTTCTGAAAGCAGTATTTCTCTGTACACTTCAGCTGATGCATTGTGTTAAGGTCTGTCTTGTCAAGTGGTTGCAGTCGTATGGAAAAGTATAAAAGGATGTGACATAACTCAGTTGTTAATGAAGCAGCTCCTCACTGAATGCTACAACGTTATCATGTGTCTTTTCTGACATGGCATGAAAGAACGCAGCCTTATTTGAGAATGAAAAAGCATCAATAAGAAATGAAAAAGAGAAGCTGTTGAATACAGCACGCGTTCCTCAGTGCCACTTGTTTTGCTGTACCAGTGCACTGCAGGTAATTAGGCAACTCATTTAAAACTGACCCCCCTATCTCTTTGAGTGTTTTGGTGGGTGGGTGATTGCTCCTAGGCTTGTAGGTGACTGAATTTCTCATCAACCATTTGGCATCCCAGGCAGTGATGTAGATCTTCTGACAAGAAAATCGATTGCATTGCTAAGTTTCACAATTTGATTACTTTATAAAAAGTCTCTAGAGCAGCTCTCAGTGTGATTATATAGACTTACTGCTGAAATGAAAGCTCAGTCCCACATGCTTCACAGTTCTAAACAATTTATAGTAATTATTTCCATTAGACATGTACTGAAATGCTATTTCAGTAATGAACAAGGTGATGTGCAAATTGTAGAGGGGAATATGCACAAAAGCCTTAAAATAAACAATATAGGGCAAAATTCAATTCTGAAGTTACTAGAAAGAGCTCCCTGAAGCTTATTCTCCCTGTTCATGAGTTTAAATCCCACGTCAGCTCGAATTTCTTTGGACTGAGTTTTGTTTTGCAGATGAGACTTCCTTTCAGTTCTCACATTTCTGACATATTTTGGATGATCAAGTATTAAATAATAGTGCAAACGCGTAAGAAATTTAAATTGGTTTACTGTTAGTGATGACCCCATAAGAGCAGAAAAGTTGTAGGCGCACTTAAGCTTGCTTAAAGTAGAATACTGACTGTGTTTCAAACGAGGCATCTGGCCATCTGGATTTACTAAACTGTTTGATGTTGTGTCCAATGTAACAACATGCTTGAAATAGCATGGATTAAGATATACTGTAGAGCTGATATTAAAAGGAACATCTGCAATGGCATATAGATAATGCCCCATGCAAACGCTTAAGTCATTCTTTTATTAAGAGCAAGAATTGCTGAGTTTGGACTGTATGAGTATAGTAGAGATGGGGCTTCAAAAGTCTGTGTGCCTTAGGAAGTGCTCCACCCCTCTGAGATACACAAAAAGAGCCTAATTTACAGGGATATCAGTAGAATGGTGTTCTATTGATTGATTCTGTGCTGGGAGCATGGAGCGTGGCTAGCTCTTGTGAACCATGCTGCTTTATAAAGTTTAAGGTTCCTGGGCTAGATTTGCAGAAGAGTTAAGAGGGATGGGAAGCATAAGACTGAGAGTTTCAGTATGCTTTCCCCTCATCTGTCTTTCAACCATTTTCAGTCCTTACCCTCCCTGGGTAATAGCTCAGGCTAGGGTTTGCACCAGCTCTGGGTCATTTCAGGTTTGCAGAGGTAAGATTACTCTTTTACAGCATAACCTTGGGAGCAGGAGGAATAGGCTGTAATCCTTTTTTTCACTTAACAGCTCAATATTTCACAGTCCCTGCAGTGAGTGCTTCCATTTTATGTTAAGCAGGTATTGAATGACATTCAGCAACTGTAAATGAAACAGGAACTAGGCACCTAGTCTTTGCCCTCTTAGTTCCCCTATGCAAAAGCAATACTCTTTGCTGTTCTTTCTCTTTTTACTCAGTGATTTTGATGAAATAGGAATACCTTCCATGTGAAGGGCATCTTGGCTCTTTTCCTCTCATCCAGCAGTAATTGATGACTAATTAGATTGCTGTTGCATGAGATTTTTCTAATAGCAAAGACAGGAGCCAGAGCTGAAAGGAACCCAACGTTTTGTGTGGATCCTGTTAATTAGGGGTTCTATGGAAATTGGCTTCAGGAATCAAACTCATGAGCTGGGCGTGGGGTAGGTAGATGGAGATATGCTATGAGTTTCTTAGCTCTGAAAATGCAGGGCACTTCCTGAATATACCTGGTAGCACAATCCAAAACCAGCTTATGCTGAAATGCGTGGTGATTGGTTTCATGTGAAGGTGTAAACATGTTACTTTAGCTACTGGCATCTTCGCTAATTTTTTTGGATGCATGATTATTGTTGAGTGGTGGATAGTAATTTTGAACTTGCATAAAACTTCTCAGAATTTATCTGAGAAAATACACTCTTCACCTTTATTCTTTCTCTTCAAAGATGTTAAATCACATAAATGGAAAAGAAATAAGAAAATTTCAGGTAAATTTGGTCCAAATAAAAATGCTCAACTGTACGAGCAGTGAGGAACTGAAATGAAAAACTGCATTTGTGGCATGAGTTAGACTGCAAAACAAAGTAAGAGGACTCATTCTGCGTAACGTGCTGTAATCCTTGGCTGGGAGGCAAACTGTGTGTGGTGCAGGAGACGTGAGAGGTGGTAATTCCTGGGAGGCATAGATCAGCCAAGGGATTGAATGGAAATTGTTTTTTTAAGTAGTCCTAATTCAGCACAGATAACAAATTCAAACCAGTATCATGAAGTGAAATGTTTAATGTAGATGCAAGATTTTCGTTGAGTTTTGTCTGAATAATTTATCAGTTGACATATTTGCTACTTCTTATGCCATGGTGGTCAGTGCAGTTGTATATATCTATGCCCTTTGTTCTCATTTCTCATTTCTGTTTACGTCAACAGATTTATCCCTACAAATATAAGGTTATATGTTTACTCTGGTGAGATGATTACCGGTTCTGTGCTATTTTCATTCATGCTTTATTGCAATCTATATGAAAGTTGTAGTGTGTCATTGGCATCAGACTTCATTCTTGTGTTTTAACACCATTGAGTTTCAATGCTACAGTAGGAAAGCAGATCTCAGCTGGTTTGGTGAAAGCAGTGACCATAAAGTCATCCACTTGTTTGCATTTATTTTCAAGTTTTTGTGCAATTAGTGAGATAAGCTTCACCTCATGAAATAATGACTTGGAACAGTTTTCCTCTAATCAAACTCTGTAGGAAGAAAATCAAGTTTGGTGCTTCTTGTTTTCTGTTACTTCGAACTCTGCATTTAGTCGATACATTGAATATTCTCCTTGTTCGGTTTATGATGAGAAGATGGGAGAAAAAAGCAAAGTGAAATCCTAAAAAGAAAAGCAGTAGGAGAATCTCTGAGTATTATTTATATGACAGAATAGAACATATTAAAGAATCACTGGAATCTTTCTTTATTTACAGAGAAGATGAAGCAAGATTCATCATAGAAATGCAAGAGATAAGGATGAATAGCAATGGACCATGCAATACAGTTTAATCAAGCTGGAAATAAGAGAAAAAGAAATGATTACAGGGATAGTCAAACACTGGAATAGGAGCAAAAAAGAGATATTGGAATGAAGTTTAAGTAAATGGCTTAAGTAAGGGAGGAAGACAAGAAAGGACAGATTACTAGTACAGCTTACTGTTCTTTTTTAGAATTCTTAAATATTCCATTCTCTCAGATTACATATACAGAACCTTACCTTAATGAAAAGAATCTACCAAGTAGTTTTAAATAGTACGTGACTATTCCATTGAAAAATATTAGCAGAAATGGCAGGGGCTGTGGGGCAAGGGGGATATTAATTTTGAGTCAGGTCAATTTGTTTGAGAAATAGGTTTTAATGAATACTTGTTTTTCCCCAGTTCTATTTATTTCCCAGTACAGATGCAAAATTCACACTATAAAATAAAAAACCAACACACCTACAAAACCTAACCTTGGAAGTAAGATGAGAAGTTAGAGTATGCAATGTGGGTTTGATACTGTATGGAGAATGGAATAGATTTTCAGAAGCCAGTGGGGGAGCATTAGTTCTCATTGTAGGTGACAACAATGTTGCATAATTAAGGTCCTATTTTCTCAGCGCTGTGGGGAAGCGTGGATATTACAATGCCTGCACATTTTCTGTCTCCTTTGCTTGAAGGTTGCACTCAACCTTTATTTTATGTTTAAGTGAATGAGCCTCGTTTGAATTTATGACAAGTTCTTTCTTCATAACAGTCTGGCATAAGGCGTAATTTTTGCCTTCTCTGCATAAAATTCTGTATCTATAGCTTCTATTTTACTTTTTCTTTCCACTGCCTTGTGAGAAAGAGCAACCATTGTTCTTTGTATAGAACAAAGTTTGAAAGTTTGAATCCTTCTCATTTTTAAAGGTTGCATTGGCATTGGTACTTAGTGATTCAAGAGTGGATTATTGTGATGCAGCTTGACTATCATGTAAAAGATTTTTAAACTATCACTTGAAATTCTTTCTTGACACTTTTCCACATTTGCATCTTAAGGTTTTTATTTTAGCTCTAACTTTAGGTGGGGCTAGACTTTCCTTGGGCAATTGCTGTCAAGCAGTTTGTCATCTTTGCCATCTCCCTCCTGCCCTGACACCCAGTGTGCCTGTAGTTCGAATAGTGATAAATTTCTGTTTCCACTGATTGTCTTCAGAATGCAGTTATCTCCAGTAGGAATGAGTTAAACCCCAGTACTGCATGTTCTGGGACTGTCAAGCTGGCATTCATAGCCCTTTACCATTTGGTATATTGCTTCTAGCACCAAAGTAACATAGTTTTAGTGACCAAAAATTTTGGTGTATGAGGAAATATGGACATTAACTTGGATCCAGGAGTGGTCCATCAGATCCAGAAGTGTATCCTGTAACAGTGCGGTGTCGTATAAAACAAGAAGAGAACTGTAGGAGTCCGATCTCGTTCTTTTTTTTTTTTTTTCTTTCTGTGAGATAAATTATTTGGACAAGAATATGCATATAAAAGCTTAGATCTAACCAGGTTAGCATTTTCAAATGTTTTTTCTCCATAGGTTCTTTTCTGGACAGTTCAACTGCATTAAAGCATCAGTCTGCACTCTATCTAGTAGCAAATCATTTTACAAAACTCTGCCTAGTAATGTGCTTCCATTAAAGTCTTACAGAAGATATGGGAATATCCTGACACCAAAATGCTAACACAGAAGAGCATAAGGTGAATATATATTTAAAATTTCCTTTCTTCCTATGAAGATACCTGTTTTCCTCTCTTCTATTTCCACATTCTTGCAAAGGCAAGGGGAGAGTTAAGGAATTTGGCAGGTGCAGCAGTATAAGCTGTAGTCTGGGCTTTAAACCATTATGTGCCTGCAAAGCATGTTGTACATCCACTAACAAGGCTGCCATTCATTTTTTCAATAAATCCTGCACAGGGGTATTAGGGTCTGTGAACTGACAATTGATTTGCTGCCTTGAAAATTATTCTTTATTGATTTATATTACGTGGAGGCAACCACAAATCTATAGTGGTCTTAATCGGAGAGAAAATGCTAAAGTTAGTGTCATTCTTATTTAGTCAGGCAATTACAAGTAGGAGAATTGGCTTAGTACCTCTAGGTGACATCTACATATTATTCAATTATGAATTTCAGTAATCCATGAATTACAATATATAAAAGCATGTGAGATCAAGTTAATTTTTGTGCGTGTGTGTGTAATAAGAAGAGTGCCCTTTGTTCAAGAAACTGTTTCAAATAAAATGCAAGGCTGGCATTTAAAACTTGGCAGTAGGAACCAGGTTTGATTTTTAATGAAGGTTCTTGGGATCTTTACACAGTATTTTTCTGTTGTGATGTTTAAATTAGAACTGAGAATCTGAGATACTACACTGCAGATCTGTGTACAAGGTATACATCCTATTTTAAAAGTGAGCTCATGCTGCATGTTTCTGAGATTTTGCACAGAAAATGTGTGCTGTGTGGCAGCACAGAGCTGTACCACAGGCACAGGGACCAAACAGCAGAAGGGCTGACCTTGTGGCCTTAGCTGGCTTTGGCAATTGCTTTTACTATCATGGGTGAGGATACTGTAATTACGTAGACATCTCAAATACAGCTGTATGTACATGGCGATCTTTGCATCCCTTCTGTTCTGTGAGCTCAGAAACTGGGGGATGCTATACAGATGCTGAGGCAGTGCAGATGTACACAGTGGTTAGTGCCAAGGCAGTGGCAATGAACTGGTGGAGGGGAAAAAGATCTTCAGTGGGGGAGTTCTCTGCAATTTGACTGCAAAGCAATGGGAACACATTAAGGAATATTAATTTAGCCACTGTAGCTTTTCTCAGAAGAATATGTGAAAATAAATATACCTCACTCTAAATACTTGATGGTAACACAGAAGTCCTGATGCTGTTTTGAGATGTGTGTTGTTCACAGGGCTTATCCCTTTTCAGGGAAGAAGGGGGGAATTTAGATTTAGAAAAGGAAAACACTGTATTGTATCAAGTAAGTCTTTGGCTTTTTTTTTTACTGTTCCTCTTGTAGTATTAGTATAGGATCCAATTTCTGTAGATGAATTTTAACTCTATCATTATAGATGGAGAATATTTTCTTATTTAACGAGTAATGATAATGTGTACAGCCCAAGTTTTTTGTGGACCTGGTCCTATCAGCATGGCACCTTAAAAATGACATAGGAAAAAAAACCAAACTGGTTTAAGGGAGTGGACTACTTGCCACTGGCTCATCGTACTGAGGAATGCTTTTCAGACATGATGGGAAGTGCAGCAGCTTTTAAGACTATTTCCACTAGATATTTAAAGTCTTACAAGTTTCTGACTGACATAATTGTGAGTCTTGAAAATAATCTGGGCCCCAGCTGTTTTATCCTGCTGGTTTCTGGGATGTCCCTGAGCAGCAGTAGAAGTGATGAGTGGGGGCTGTCTGCATGCTGGACAGGAGGAGCACAAAGGCACCAGGAGCACGAGCCTTGCACTGCTAGTGATTCCTGCTGTGCTAAACAAGTGGGCTGCTGCCTCTGTGCTATGCTTGGCAGTAACAGCAGATTCTCAAAATCTCACTGTCCAGGCCTTTTACAGCACAACTTGCCACTATGTACCATGTTTTTTGTTGCAGTACTTATTTCAGACTAAGAGGCTATGTTTTTAGAAAGAGATTTGGAAGGAGGAGTGGTGGCGGTTGTTGTAGACAAGCAGCTTAATGAAAATGCTACTGAAATGCCTTTTCTTCTATGAAAACTAGTGAATCAATTACAAAAGCAATTTTCTAACTCAGTGTGATTTTATTGTGTTTGACCAGGACATTTTATAAATATTACTTCTTGCTGAGAGCAAAGAGTCAATTTTATTTCAAGCTTTACTTTCAGATTTTTGGAAAGTACCAGAAGGGCAGAAAGTGGGGTTCATCACTTTGTTCAGGACTCTCCATGGCAGCCCCCATGGCAGCAAGAGGAATCAAGCTGCTGAGAGAGCTATCAGAGGGTATTTGGACATCAGGCTACAGGAATTTATTTACAAATATTTCTTATGTATTTGCTTATTACATCTTTTTCTTTTTTGGGGGGAGGGGGAGCCAGGCGAGGTGTGTGGGTAGAGGTGTTGGAATTCAGTGAGCTGTTATTTATTCTGCTAGAGTTAACTGTAGGAAAAACTACTTTACCTTAAAAAGTATATGCTATTAGTCATGCTCCCCTCCATCAAGGAACATCTTCAAAACAACAGAGACTGCTGAATAGCCGTTTTCAGTTAAACTCTACTGAAAGATATGCAGTAACTTCAATGTCAAGCAAGGACAAAAATAACACGTGTATGCTCTGATTTATGGCAGGTATGCAATAGGAGCGCTGGTAAGAAAATGTAAGAAGGCTGTTTTTTCTGGAGAAGTACAATGAGAAGTCACTGGAATAGTAAATACTCATCTATACTGGACCTCAAGTTGATAAATATAGGTACCCGTGATGCACCTCTTGCTAATGGTATTAAAACCTGAATGGTTTTACTTACAATGTTGCTCCGTCTCACTCCATTAACACACAAATCGTGAAATCACTGAACCTCTCCATCCTCTGTGCTGCCCCGCTACCCAGCCAGCCCTGGCTAGCAGTACCCTTACCCTACTGCTGTCTCTTCCAGGGAAGTGCCAACAGATACGTGCTTTAATGTGAATGTCTTTGGATACCATTTCTCCTAGTGTTGTTTTCCTGGTAGATTACCTGCTGTGTAAGAAACCAAGTTGTAAAACCAGCCATTCGTTGTTCTTGGTCTTGATTACTTTCAGTTTTTAAGGTGGTAATTACATTTCTCTAGCTTTTGGAGTTGACTATTGCTACGGAGACTTTCAATATCATCTGTCACAAAGTAGGATGATAATGGGACTGTGTAAATACCTTAGGTAGGAGAACACTTTCCCTCCTGTATTTTCTTCCCATTCAGACTTCACTGTAGGAGCTTTAGGCAAATACTTCTTAGGCAAATCCTCTTAGCAACTTCTTCCTGTAAAGTAAATCATTAATTTACCAGACTGTGGATTCAATAAAGGAATAAATATTAGAGATTATCCTTGGACCTAAAAAGCAGACAAGTAATGGTTTTGTCGTATGCTGCCTGGACTGGAGTTGCATTCCTTAATCCTAGACGGAATTACTGCTTGCTCAATATAGGAGTTAAGCGTTGGCAACAGTTCACAGCATTTTGATGGATGGATGATGCAGATGGTTACTGAGCACAGGCAGAACAGGGATGCTGTGGAGTCTCCTCCTTAGAGATCTTCAAAACCTGGGTGGCCCTGCTTGAACAAGGGGTGTTGTCTATTAAAAATATTAAATTCTTAGATAACAGTATTTTGACCTCATTAACACAGATCTTTTTTTTTTTTTAAACTCAGCTCTGTAGTATAGCAGCATAAAGTTTCTTCATATCAATTAATTTTTTTGTTTTGACCTGTCATGTAATTAAGATCCTGTTTATTGAAGTTATTAGAATATTAGAAAACTAATTGCATTACACTTATTTCTGGACTGTTTTTGATTTAATTGACTTGTTTTTACAAATTTTTGTGTCTCTTTGCAATTAACTCATTAATTTAATTTGTTTACACATACAAGTACTGATACATCACCATGTTGTACTAATAGAGTTTAAAAAAAAAATAAAAATCATTTGTTTCCCAGTTGAAGGAGTTCTCTGGTATACATCTGTTCACTGATAACACTGCAAGTTTGCTAAGTAAAAACACTGCCTTCGTGCACACCTGTGTGTTATTCAACATATAGAGGTTTGCACAGGATGGCTGTTGTGTATGTAAAACAGTCCTGTCTACAATGAAATATTAACCTAGAACAAGGGAAAATTCTGGCAATTTTACTATTTTAATGAGGAGATCCTGATTTTACTTGGTCAGTTTTCTAATTTCTGTTGAGACACTAGATTGTAATAAGGCATCATAGAGAGAAGAGTAATAGGAAAACGTGTCAGGGGAGAATAGTTAGCATTTTGTAACATATAAGGGAAGATTCTTGTACGGTTGGATTCAAAGCCCAGCACTGTCAATAATTTCTTTCCACTGACTTAGTGATTTTAATTTCTGATGGAAATTCCAGTCATTTCTTTATCCTGAGCAAAAGTTCTTTGCTATAATAATTTGTTTAATTCGCAGTGAAGCTGGAGGAAGGAATGCATGGCTTCAGCACGTGCTGTGTTGTAATAACAGAGGAGGTGTGCTCTGTGGGCAGTGACAGCTGACGATAAACAAGTAAGAGATGGGGCTGAGAATTGTTGCTTTACATGGACAGGTTTTGATCTTGTGAATTTTCCAATTTTTACTGAAATTGTTTACAACCTGAGAAATTTGCCTTCTTTGCATAAAATTCCTTTCCAGAAAAGGTTATGTTCTACTACTGTGATTATTAAGTTCTCATTTTCAGTATTGTTATACAACCCATCTGTGTGTAACACTGATACCTTGATCCTGGTAATATCTCGTGGCAGTGGGCTTTACAGGCCTATAATTTGTTGTGCAGATGAGATAAAATACATGATTTTGTGATGGGTGATTATACCTTTCTCATTCAGATGAAAAAAAAAAAACCCACAACCCTGCTTCTCCCCCACCCAAAAATACCAGACCTATGTATACCACAGGGAACTCTTCCTTAGCTTTTAAATTCAACTTACAGAGGGAAATGTGCCAAATAAGAACAAGTGCTTTAATTATAAGGAACAGTTTTCTTAGGTAAGACAATTGCTAAAATTGCAAAATGAATTGAATAAGTTACATAGTCTAGCAGAGTTTTTAATGAATACTAAGTCTGAAAACATGGCATGAAGCAGCTATGGTTGTATTTGCCTATTTGTTCAGGATAATTGATAGAATGGTTTAATTAAATATTGTAAAAGGTAATAGACTAAATACTCTGTGCGAGGAAAGTAAAACCATGAGATTCAGTAATTTATCTGATTGAACCTTTTGTATATTTAAGCAATAAGTCTCAATAGGCTCTGCACTTCTGGGTAATTTTAACTCAGCTTGGATGGTAATGGAATACTTCATGACACAGAAATCTGAAAAGGCTTTTGTTCGATACAAGCTTTGACCAAACCCGTAGTTCCATTTAAACATTAATCTAAACTGAAGCTTAGTGCTAAATACAAACTCCTTATCTAGGATTAAACAAAAAATAGACTTTTCTGGGGAAAAAAAAAAAGGAAAAGTATCACGTGGTTTGTCATTATATATTCACATAAGTTAGGATATATAATAGATGACATGTATGCTAGTTACCAAAAAGTGGTATCTGTAAAACAACAATCCTGAAGAAATGGAAGAGTGATACACACTTCAGAACATCCTTGGCAATTGTTTGGTGGCCCTAAAATATAAAAATCGTAGTCCTTGTTTCATTGCCTTTTAATGAAGCCAGTAGTCCAGAAGAGTGAGGGAAGAGGTTGTATCTGGCACCAGTGAGGCTTCAACTCATGTGCTGTGTTAAGCTTTAAGCCCCTCACTACAAGGGGTTTGAATTGCTGGAACATGTTCAGAGAATGTGAAGGGACTAGAAAACAGGACTCATGAGGAGCAGCAGGAAGAACAGCAAGTTGAGCTGAGATCTCACTACTTGACATCTGCCTGCCAGAAGGTTGCAGCGGGTTTAGTGTTGGTCTCTTTTCTCAAGCGACAAGTGATAGGACATGAGGCAATGTCCTCAAGTTATACTAGAGAAGGTACAGATCAGATATGAGGAGGAATTTCCTCACAGAAAGGGGGGCAGGCACTGGAACAGGTTGCCAAGGGAGTATGTGCAGTCCCCATCCCTGGAGGTATCAAAGAGATGTGTGGATGTGACACTTCAGGGACGTGGTTTAGCAGTAGAATTGGAGTGCTGGGTGGATGGTTGGACTTGGCGCTCGAAGTTGGAAGGTCTTTTCCAATCCAAATGGTTTTATGAAAAGAAGTGGTAGTACAGGAGCATTCATAGGTCGGTTGATAGAGAATTTGACCATTTAGCATTATATAAAGCCGAAGAACTAAACATGTATGAGTGATGAAATATCTATAGGTTATAAAGGAAGGATATTTGAAATGCTGTTTACAATCGGTTATTTAAGTGAGGACAAAATATCATTGAAAAGTTGAAATAGCATTTGATGAAATGCTTTTCTCGGTTTTGTTTCTGGAGGGCTTCGTGTTAGATACCTTGTAATATTTAGTTACAGACTTAATTTAAGGATGCTGATAATGCATGAATTATATGTAAGGTGACCTACTAATAACTTGTGATATAGTCTAAGTAGACACTTCAATATTCTCAGAAGTTTACTAATGATAACTAGTTAATCTGATGTTTATGAAAAGTTTTTAAGTTTTGTGTAATATTAGCATTTTAAATTGTTATCTCTTTGGTATGCAACAATTGCAGCTACAACAGAGGTTAAAAAAAAAAAAAAAAAGATTATTTAAGGACCAAAAAACTCTAGATGAATTGACTTCATGATATAAACTTAAAAAGCAAACAAAACAAAGACAATACATGATTACAGGAGGGTTACGTATATGTGACAGTGATGAAGTCAGAATATATTTCTATTGATTCAAAATATAGTTTTTAAAGGCTCAGATAATGAGTTAGATGTTCCAGGAGCCTTCAAGCTTTTCTACAACACTTGATGTACAGTCTTTTGTAGGCAGCTATTTCCTGTATTTGTCCTATAATCTTGCCTTGATCTTGGACACTGTAAATATGTTTCTGTCTCTCCTTTGTGTTTTCCCAGTTCAGTTTTTTGCATGGATGCAAACAGCAGTAAGGATTGTTTTAATCATACACAGTATTTGTTTCTGCCACCTGAAAAAGCTCTTTGCTGGGAGAGTCAGCTGTGTGGGTAGTTTGAATGCTGTAGCTCTTGTCAGAGGTAAGAGTTGTGATCCTGCACTGCAGAGGTTAATGCAGGTTACTAGATAGTCTTGGAGAAGCACATAATTTTGAGTCTGTGCAAATGTGCTTCAGTGCAAGTAAAGTCTTAAAAAGCCTTAAGAATGTCTGATTTAAATTGTAACAGGTATCTAAATATTTCCACTTCACACACATGATAAGCATGAGTCAGCATTAGAAATGGAGATTTTTTTTTACAGGACAGTAAGAACAGGTCTGTTTAATTTTATGAGGATATGGATGCTGAATTCAGGTTGTTGTTTTAATTCCCATATTGTTTTCTTCTCTTTGTTAAGGATTTTGCTAGGTTATATTCATTCAGTTTTTCTAACTGGCAGTTTCTGATATTGTTAAATATTGTGCTTCAACAAACTGCTAAGATGCACAGCTTCATTTCTTTCATTCTCACAGAAGCTCAGTTTTTCATCTTCTGTTGTCCTTGTGTTCCTAAAATTGGATCAACAAACATATAATATGTAGAAAAAGGAGTGCATGACCTCCTAAGAGCCTTCTGGTGGCAGTGTGTTACCAATTGTTGTGCTATACCTGTTAATGTGTTTCACCTGGGATTTAATGGTTGGTTTTCATTTGTTTAAAGGTTTTCAAAATGGACTAGAGCAGATGCATAGAAATTAAGAAAAACTTGACATCACTGAGCATTCTGCATTAACATAGGATTCTTATCCTTTCTTTACCCTGCCATGTGAGCACTGTTGCACGGTCTTGAGATAACGGATCTGGACTGGCTGCTGGGTTTGTAGGAAAGTAATTAAGTTTAAGGAAAACTAGAACTCAGAGGTGGTAGTGCAGTGGGAATAACTTGCTGTACTTCATTTGGCTGGGATGGTTTATGTTCAACAATACATGTGAGGAAGTGCAAGATGCAAGGTTGTAGTCAGCATTGTTTTTGCATTTCCTGTATTCTTATGCTTGATAGTGTATCTCAAGGCAACTCTGCCATAATGTACTGTGTCTTGCCATAATGTACTGAGTAAGCTGGATCAAAGGTCATATCTTGCAAATCTAGTGATTTGACTCTGAACGTAAAATAGTTCACTGACAGGTGAGTGCTTTGCTGGTAAGGTGATTGCTGAAATAAGAAGGTCAGACACATAGGTTATGCCTTTTAGAACTTGTAAAACATTTAATGCATTATTGCTTGGATGTATTAGCAAAAGATATCATGTAGGTAATGCTAGGAGTTCACGTAGGTATGTAGGAGTTCATTGTGCAGCATAAGATTTATTTGGAAATTGAAGCTACCGTGCAGTTACAAAATGGGAATTCTTTCAGAATTAAGTGTGTTTAAAGATTTGCAGACTGCTTAATAACAGATATTAGATTGAATATTAAAAAAAAAGATGACGTAACTTCTTTTTTCTAGGGAGATAAGTTACCCAACCTGATGTATCTATCAGACTTACAACTTCAAACTTCTTAGAAATATGTTTTTTTTTTAATTAATAACTCCATTTTTTGATCATTCTTCTAAACATTTAGTTTGGAATAATGAGTAAAAAGCATGCAATCTGTAATTTGACAACTCCCTGATATTATAAATATTATGTTATTACATTACTTTGCCAAGAAGAGTTACTTCACATTCCAGTGTTTTCTTAATAACCCAAGGTGAGGGAGACTTGCCTAAGTTTCTGCTGGGGCATCTCTGATTAGAACATGGAAATTTTACATTTTTATAGCATCACTAAGACACCTCTAAACATACATGATTATTTATTCTTTAAATTATAGCTCTGGAGTGCAATTGGATGTGTTGCTGCTTGATTTATAATCATCGCAGCCTGCAAGTGAATGGACACACAAAGAATACAAAAACAGCCTGCGATGATTTAAGCATTCTAAGCTGTGGGATGCACTTTCAGTATCTTTCCCATCTGTTCAATATAGAAAGTAATATAGAAAATATAGAAAACATCTCCCAGTATCTGGGCAAAAGGAACAGCCAGTGCAGCCCTACGTGATTATGAATCATTTTGTTGCATCTGTGATACTGTGAAACATATGAGTAGTGAGGAAGACCTGTTCTTCTTTTCTGGTGACCTATAGTAGTAAATAAAAAATGGTAAAGGTTATCAAGCAGTACGGAGTACTGTAGAGAAAAGAAATGCATCTAAGGAAGGCACTCCAGGAATACAATCTATTCAGACTGTAGCAGCTGGAACTAAATCTGCATCTACGGGGAAAGGCTTGAGAAGGACTAAATGGCAGTCAGTGGACTCTTAATAATGTCCCCCTGACTATGCAGGGGACTATCAGAGCTCAGGAGCTCTGCAAACCTGTGACATCAGGGAGCTGGATTATAGAAAGACAAAATGACCAGTACTGCAAATGTTGCAGTTCTGTGGATGCTGCTTCTGGAATGGGGGTAAAGGGATTTTCTCAGGAAAATCTGTATCTGACTTGGACTTTGTAAACAACGCTCTGTAAAATGCACAGTGTTCCAGTGGTGTAAATCATGTCCTTGCAGTGAAGCAGAGACATATCTGCTTTCATAGACACCCTACAATGAAGTTTCTCCTTCTGCATTCCCCTGCTCTGTCGGTCCTCTGCCTTACCCTGCAAAATTTTGTTTTCTTTTAGTACAATGACCAGCACACCAAGCAGATAACATACAATGTTATTTATAGCTTTATGTGTGTCAGTGTTCCTTCAGTGATCACCTCTGGAATGTTGAAGTAGCATGGTTGGTTCAGAAATCATTAATTTTACAGCTAGTGTATACTCTGATTTGATGTGTTTAATACAAGAAATCTCACATCTTTTCCCTCCGCTGAATATACAACCATAGTATGTGGTCTGATGCTGGAGATACTGTTGAGAGAGGTGGAAATAAAGAGAGGTGTTCATTTCTATCTAATGTTGAATTTGATCACTTGCTTGAGTGTGCAGCAAGTTTCAGGGAGATAAAATCCAAATCATGAAAGAACAGCGCTCACATGCACTGTCAGTACGTACTTGTGCAGAATGGGAGCTGTACAAACCTGTGCTGTCATTACAACTTTCTGAAAAAATCCAGCTGAATCAAAGAACAATTTTATGCAGACATACCTTGGAGAGCACGTCTAATGGACTTAATAGCCTCGCTGTGCTGTGCGGAACAGGGCTGATTATTTGTTACTGGGGACATTTTTTGGCCAATGTGGAACTGTGATCCGAGCTTAAGGTTGTGCCTACCGAAAAATAGAGATGAAAATGTAGATGTCACCAGAAAATATTTCACCTAGGTGCACTCTTTGAATGATGAGCTGCAGTAATTATGAGGTTAGGCATAGTTCAAAAATACATATTTCGATAGATTATCCCCTTCTAATATTTCTTATTTCAGGTGTCCTCATTGAAGCCTAAGAAAAAAATGGCAAAATCCGTGTTCTAGCGTTATGCTTTTCACCTGTACAAGTCATATCTATTCATACTGCTACTAGGGAGCAAAAAGCAGCAGCATGCACTCAGAATCCTAGCGAAATGTGACACAATACAAAGAGGTCTGGTTTGCTATTTCTTGCAATACTGATTAGTGTAACATTGTTCTGAAGGACTGAAATGTTTCTCTGAGTATGCTGGCAATCTTTTGAATTTAGAAGGAACAAATCCTTCTAAAAGGAAATAGTGAAGATTGCAAATTCAAACATGTTCATTTATGTCAGATTATCTTTTCATTTTGAACTGTGTGGAAAGGCATGATGCATAGCTGTGTCCATTTGTGGACAGCTGTCAGCATAAGTAGTAAATTAAATATGTAGACAATAATGCACTTTTTTAGATGTTCTGTGACATTGTATTTGGAAATCTTCCTTGCTATTAAAACCATGGCCACTGACTAGATTGAAGTGTCAGAATGTAATTATGACTGAAATATCCATGACTATAACTTTTCCAAATATATCACAGTTTACTCAAAAAAGGACTTGCAGGAGATGAATCTATACAAGTAAGTGTTGGTAATGTAAGTGATCTTACAGTGAATAAGATCAAGCAATTAGAGCATCAAGGGTTTATATCTCAACAAGTAGTGTTCCCCTAAGAAAGAGCAGAGAAGATGATCTTGAAAATAAGTGTATTTGCATTTCTGCCTCTGAAAGTACTGCTTACTAGTGAAATGGAAGAAAATTCTATGCAGTCAAATGCTGTCTTTTAATGCTGTTGCTGTCCTGTGCTAGATCTGACGTGTACACACACACACACACACACACACTTTCCTTCAAATACTACACTGTGTTTTGGGAAGGCAGTGATTAGGCTAGTGACCAACTAACCAAATCTTATAACGTAGCCTGTACCATAAAACAAGTGATCTAATGTGATGACTGATACACAGAAGTTCTGCCCTAACTCACTGCAACCTATTGATTCTTATAGTGCCTCAGGATGCACTCCAAGGCATCTTCAAGACTTCTGTGATCTGTAATTCAGCTCCAAATTAACATACTTGAGTCTTATTCTGCCCTTTTCTGACTTGGTAATATACTCATTGTCTTTTTAGTGTCATCACACCACTTTTTTTCTAATGACAGTAAAATATCTGATGGAGAAGGGCTTAATGACCTGGAAGTAACTAGAATTCTGCAAACAAGATAGCTGCCATATCACAAACAATACTGATATTTTATTCACACATGCTTCTAGCTACTGCAATAAATCTAGATCAGCTACTGTACTCATTAAGTGAATGGATAATTAGCTTGTGGGAGTCTGGATAAACTACCTGTCAGAGTAGTGCCTTTGTAAAGGAAGACATAAAGCAGGTTTGCAAGCTTTGAGAAGGCTTTATTCAAAGAAGTGACTGTTACTTGAAAAGGGTCCATACAACATAATTTTCTTTCTTATCTGAAAGAGCTGCTTATTAGAATACAGTCTAAGAAAAACTAGTTTAAGATCATCCAGTTCTGCAAAATATATAAGCTGTGCTCTGAACTTTTAGATGCTTGAGACTGATTTTCTTTCACATCCATTTTGCTGTTCTGTGGTGGCTCTGATGCCATTGTGTGAACAAATAAGTGATGAGAGGTAGGAAATTGTCATGCGACACTCTGGAATGGATTGGATCCGCTGTGTGTCAATATAATCTCCATGTTCATTTCTTTGATCTTGATTCCTTCCTTACTGAAAGGAAACAGTCAGTCTTTATCCCTTTCTCTCTTACTCTGTGTCACAAAACTCCAAATGTGACAAAATAGGAAGGACTGTGTCATACAACATACTATTTTTTCCTCAAAGCCCAATTAGTAGCATTCTTTGTCTTGATATGTGCATATAAATGAAACTGCTGAATACAGAAGTTAACTGCTGATTTAACCACGGGAAGAACAGCTTATTTCTTTATTAACTAAAATTTTTGTGTTCCACGGTAAATCAAGTGTAGCTCATGTTATTTGTGATGGAAAACATTGTGTTGCAATTACAAGAAAGCAAAGGACAAACTGATTTCATATTAATTTCAAATCTCATGAAACTGGTGACTTAACAAGTAGATAACGTAGTGTGGAGATTTATTAGGTGATGTACGTTAAGGAAAGATTTGCTCTGTAAATTAGAGAACTGTTCACAACCCAAAAGGTTATGGGAGAAAATCAGGTCAGAGACTGATGATGCTTATCCCTTCTTTTTACTTATTTACTATTTACTGGTGTTTGGTGCTGTGCATCAAAATGCTGTAGTTATAGTACAGAAATGCAGTTGAAGGATTCTCCTATTTATTGCTTTTTATTTGTGTTGTAGTCTCACTTTCTGGTATTGCTCTTGTTTCCTTAAGCTTCTCAAGGAAGCAAGTAGATCCTTATATTCTCAAAGAAAACTTAGTGATCTGGTTGAAATATTTCTGAGTTCTGTTCACATGTTTGGAGAAGTCCTTTTCTTCTGCAAACAGTTTGCTAGATGATCAGTTTCCTTTTTCAGCTTAAACCATGCAGACAAACTGAAGGGCTGTTTGGTGCAAAAAGACTAAGAAGACTAAACAGCCCCATTGCTATTATATCATATACCAGAAGGTCTTGAAAATCTGCATCGAGGAGTGATTAAATACAGCAAATTGAAAAACAGGGAGATAAGAATTTTATTGCTCAAAATGTTTCATATTAAACAGAAGCTTTAACATTTTTAGAAAGTCTGCATATAATACATGTCAACTCTCTGGTGTATTTATCCTACCTGCTAGTAGCTTGTAGTTAGAATTTAGCCATCTGTCAGCAATTAAACAGCAGGTACAGATTTTCATATACTAGGACAACATACAAAGAGAGCCATTTTCTGGGACTTACTCTTGTTAATGGCAAAGGCAAGTAGGAAATCAATCATATTTTTCACTGGATCAGTAACCATTGTAACGTGGGCTGTAACACAAAAAACAGCATCAAAACCAAATACTGTCGATGTGCAGTACATCATTGTGCCATGCTGCACAGGTGTAAAGGTGATGATTTAAGTTCCATTTCAGCAGATAAGTAATGCCACGAGTAGTTGAGTAGGATTTTATTCTTGTAAAAGATTTAGGAGTATGATTTATTAAGTTTGATTTTCTAAATGTTACGTGCTTTAGAAGTGGGGAATATAAATACTTCTTAGAAATCAGTTTTACCTTAGATGCTCACGTGAAAGTTTGATCAGGAGAAGGCAAGCAGGTTTTTTGTTTCATTCTTTCTTTCACTGGGGTTTCACAGAAATGAAAAGAACGAGATTGATAACAACAAGGAATGTAATATCCTTTGAATCAAATCCTGCAGACCACCCAAGAACTGGCAGTGGTAATTTCCCCTGTGGAGCCGTGTGTTAGTGCTTTGGTCTTTGTCAGGGAATCCTTTCATGCTGGTCTTACTATTAACTCTGTTTAGGGCTATCCAGACTAAGCTACATAAACCTGTAGACAGTGGCTGTCAGTACAGTATTGATTTAGTTATTTGGCTTGGTGGAATAGGTACTTAATGCTCAGCTCCTGTTCAGCTATTTGGACTAGAACAGCTTTGTTGACACTGTATTCTCCCTTTACTAGTGTACCTTAAAGCTTGATACTGTATGAAGATGGAAGCATAACTCTTTTGTGAGGACCAAGTGGACAAACTATTTATGGGATAAATTTCCTGCTCTGCTCTGGCTCCTTCAAATGTTCTGGTGTTCCATGGGGCTGTTTGGTTCAGCTAGCAGGAAGTGGGAGAATCCTCACGTGCCTCACTTCTGTCTTTGCCTTCCATGACTAAACATCACAGGGAGAAAAAAAGTTTGTGATTTTTCTTTTGTTGCCCCTCCCCTCCATTTCCTTGCCTTAACCCAACACAACTGGCATTATTTTGACTAGAACAAAATGCTCCCTTTTTTTTTTTCCTAGCCAAATACTATCCACCCCAAAGGTACTATCCAGTTATGCCATTGTTTCTAATAGATTTTTCTACGTATTAAGAGGGGTTAACAGCAAGTTTTATTATGTTCTTCCAGACATGCCAAACTAATTTCTGCAAGTACTTCCCTTGCTTTTACTCGGGTAATTGAATTTTAAAACCTGGTATTGCCCATTATAAAGAAAACTATTGTTAGAAGAATTATGAAGATAAGTTTCATAACATACTGTTTGAAAATATTTATTTCCTTACTTAAATAATTCTCTTTCCATTGTGAAGCCCCTCTAAATAGTAGCTAGTACTGCATGCTTTATACTTTGCCAATACGTTCATAGAACAGCACATGCAGCTGCAGAACAGACCAGAGGCTATTAGAACTTGTCATGGCGGATAGTCTCAGTGCACTTCCTTGTGCTTTGTCTGTTGCTGAAAAATATTAAATTAATAAAGATGAAAAGCACTGCAATGCATTTCTGAAATTATTGCATTCCAGGTATTTAGGAGTACTGTTTAAAACTTTGGATTGGTTCTGTGCGTTTGGTCACAGAATTACTTAATGTAAACAACTCAAACACTTCATTTAGTGCAAAATAATTTTGCTGCATGATTTTTGGCTTGATAAGTTTACCTGTATTTTGCTTCATGGCAAACTTGAAAGAAGATGCAAGAGCAGTAAAAAGCTTTTGCTCAGTTGGTGATACTCTATGGATTACAGGCAATTTTGCAAGCTCTCTATCCTCCATTTTAATCTCAAATGTTTTGATCTATCTTGGTAGGCAAGCTTGTGCATTATTTTTCTTTGCTTCCTGCTGGGTAGGCTGGAATATACAGAGAATTAACTCCTTAGAACAACAGCCCACTTATCCAACAGGGTTCAAGCTCCTCTTTGAACCACTTTGTAGTTGAAAGCAGAAAAAAAGTGTTTTATGGAAAACTGGAAAAAAACATCTCCACTGAAGAAAGCAGGTTTTCCATATTCTGCCTCCAATAAGTATGGCTGCGGGAAAATGGGAGGATGCAGAGAAACAGAAATTTTTGACAACTGTCTGTCAGAAGTTCAGAAAATGCACCATATAGCGTCAGTCACTAGAAGGACTTCTGCCTAAAGCCAGCTTGGGAAGCTGGGGAATCCATCTGAGCTCTTTTTACAAAGGGATTTACTCAAAGAGAATTCCTTGGCATTGTCTTGCACAGACAGCAAGTACTAAGGGATACTACCTGAGTACCTCAAAACTGCACCTTGTTTGGGTGTGATGGACTGGAGCTACTTTTACAGGCTGCTGCTTTTTGTTCAACTAACTTTCAAGTTTATGAAGCCGTGATGCACGGCCCTGGAGCAGAGCAGTTGCTCCTTGTTGGTCTGTGTGCTCATGGCTGTGGCAGCTTCTTCGTGAGCCTCATGTCGCTGGCTTGTCACTGGGTAACTGTGCTTTGGCAGCCTGTAGAGATGGGGAATGAACAGGACTGCTCAGGATGCTCTTGCACGTTCCCTTGTGTGTAAAGGGATTACCTCAATTGAAGCAATCAAGGGGATGGTAGTCTACTCTGTTTTCTGAGAGGCAGGCTTGTCTTCCAGTTAGCACAGAACTGAGACAAATACACCTACACCCCATTGTTAAAACAGCAATGAGAAAGTATTTTTAACAAATGCTGGCTCTAATGGTACTTTCTACTTTTAAGCCTCCTAGTGAAAGAAACCGATAGAATGCAAGGGACTTTTAAAGAGCTTTATCACATGAGGGAAGGCTCTGACAGCGAGTAGAATTGGAGCCTGGACTGCAGGTCAGAGAGAGATGGGACCAGGTGATTCCTGAAGTATTAGTGGATGAGACAGGCTTTGATACCTTGCTGCTCAGGAATAGCTAGCAGGCTCTGTTCTTCCCCAGGGAAGTTAGCTCCTGTGCTCTGAATAAATGGAAGCCTAAGAGAAGCCTTAATTAAGAATTAACTTCTATAACAGCTAAATGTAAAAATACATTTTTATTGTGAAAATACTGTTGTTTTTATTGCTTCAGGCAATTACTTTTTAGAGAAAATTTGATTCTTTCATAGATATTCCTAAAAATGAAGTTATCTAAGCTCTTCAAGTTCTAACACCTTTTTCTTTTCATTATGTACACTTCTTAAGCAGCATTTTATCATGTAAAGAACATTTTTAAAAGTTCTTATTGGCTCAGCAAGTAGGCTCCAACTTGGTTATGCTAACAGCAATCTTCTGCCTCTCTTTAATAGTAGCAGATATTGGAACCTAGTGTGAAGTTTACATATAGTAATGAGGTATATTCAGAATTGTAAAGTTTTTCCAGTGACCCCAAGTTAAATATACTTTGTTACAGAGCAGTTCACTTTTATTCCCATGAAAAATAATGTGTTTTATAAATGCAAAGGCTGCATGAACAGGTGGTGTGTGGGAAAACATAAATTTCATGTGATAGATCCTTGAGCTGTTATGAACCTTGAATTGTAAGCCTTTTATATACCATAGTTTGTTTTCCGCATACTTTGTGTAAATCATATAAAGGCAAAGCAGTTGCAGATGAGACTAGATCATGAGTGGTGCTTCTCAAAGCAGTGTTTATTCTTGATGGGATATGCAGTATGTTTAGCCTTATAGGGGTGAAAAAAACACAGAGCCTTAATGGAAAGTCACTACTGTCTGAAATCCAACTAGATGCAATCTCTTCTGTATGCTTAGAGATGCCTTTGGAAGGAGTCTGGAAGGGAGACTAGATAAGGAGACAAAGCAAGCTGCCATGTGAGTCCTGTACTTTTTTTTCTCCTGACAAGACCTGCAAAAGCCCTCAGCTCTGGAGGATTTTTGTGAATTTTGGGAAGTATGAACACTGGCCTAGATGCCAATTTTTGTTTTAACGGCACAGGAGAAAGCTGACAGACACATCTGCCGTTTGTTCAAATAGTTTCCACGTGCTTCTGCTCTAATACACAGTACCATCTGTTGAGCTGTTCTGCAAACGGATTTCTATTCTTCAGTTGACCCGCAAACCTAATTATGAATGTGAGGATTGTGGAGGTTACCTTTTAAATATACAGCCAACATTTCTCTAAAATAAAACAACAACAAAAACAACCACCAAAAATGTCTGTGGTTCCTGTTTGAATGAATTATTTAACAGATTACGGAAATGCATTGCAGTTGAAATAGCTCTCCCTACTGTGGAGAATAGCCCTGTTTACATACGGGCTAGATTCTTGTGTTGACAGTACATGGCATTATTTCACATACTTAAATGTGATGAGGTCTGATCCCCAGTTCTTTCTACTACGTATCCAAAAGTTATTTGAGAAACAAAAGGTTTTGCTATTAGCACTACACTGCACCAAAATACTTGGAGGTTGTAGGATGTTTTCTCAAAGAGAACTGCCAGGAATTAGGTGATACACCTAATTTGTCCCACAGTAACATACTGACACATCTACAATCCTGAGATTGTGAACACTGGTCAGTCAGACTCCTTAATGTAAATTGCTCTAGTGTGATTAAAAAAACCCCAGCAAGATACTTCAAGGCCTTTGTAAAATTCCTGTCTTCTCCTTTGAATGATTTTGTCTTGCTGGATGAGTTTCAGTTAAGCTGCTTTCAGCTGAAGTGGCCAGAGTTTGCAGATGTACTGAAGCATCTTAATTTTTATTGCCACCATGCTTTCTCCTCCACCTGATCCAATCACTATTGTTTAAGCTCTAACCCAGTTATTATGTGTCTGAGGTTGACACGAGAGCTGAGAAGAAGAGAGCAGGCTGTCAAAACCAGCTGTCAGCCTGGATAGGAAGAGTGTGAAATTGAAGTAATAACTGGAATATCCACAGCATCTGTTCAAAGATTTTGAAGAATTTGACCAGTTGGCATCCTTCCAGCCCTAGCTGAGTGACATCATTTATTATCAGCCAGATACCTTTTGTCTTTCATGTGTATGCATGATATAATGTGAGGTGCTGGTGCACTGGAGAGAAAAGCTTTAAAATTATAGAGCAAGGTTTAAACCTGACAGCTGGTCCAAGGAGTGATTGGTAATGTCAGTAGTTACTGTATTCTGAGGGCAGGGATGTTTAAGATGATATTGAACTTGGGCATTTGGAAGCTAAGAATTTTATCTCTTAACATGGTATGTTTGTAAATGGACAAGCAGATAAGGTCAGCAGAGAAATTCTGCCACTACATGTCATTGCTCATTAACCTGTTTCCAACAGTGGAAGACACTGGGCAAACAGGGCATGTTTTCTTGAAAAAATTCCAATTTTTTTTTTCAAAAAAAAACGGAAAATAAAATATATGGGGTTGTGAGGCTCAGCTGTGAGAATATTTGTGGGCTAAATTCATCTCTGCCACTCATGTGACGTTTGCAGTCTTGGGTAATAGTGGACACCTGCTTTACTGACCTATCAAGAGGAAGAAGTGAATGAAAGGCTCAGAGAAATTCCCACAAATCAGCTGGCACTGCATTTTGTCTCTGGAGTCCTGGTACGGGATTTACACCTAGCCCTGTGTTAGCTGATCTTCTGTATTGCTACTGATTGTTTTTATTTTCTCCTGCTAATGTATAAGCTCTCAGAACCCCTCCCCTCCTTTTTATCTCCATTTCTTCTCTTCCATTCTATCATTTACTCTGTCCTTTTTGACACTTTTTTCTGCTCAATAATCTTCTCCTTCAGAATCAATCTATACACAAACATTATTTTCTGTAAATATTCTTTACATTTTATGCTGTAAGTTCCTGGTACTGAATTATTTTAATTGTACACTGACCTATATGAGAATTATCTGCTCTTTCACCCATAGTTTAGTTTCCTTAGTAATACTATAAAGCAGCCTTAATGTTGGCAGAGCACAAGTGTTTCTGCCCATTTTGTCATCTGAATCAGCTGTGGAGAGTTAGAAGACGGTGTTTATCAGTGTCAAGTTCTGTTCCATTCCTCCTCCTGTGGAGAAATGAGCGTGTTAAGCAAAGGGGATGGTAAGATGCTGGGGGGAGTTTTATGGCAACTGTTAAGTCCTGTAACTTGTGGACCTTGACAGGAATCAGCGCTATGTGGAAAGAATCTTCTTTTGCAAAATTCACCTAAAGGTTGACCAGTTCTCTGACTTTGTCATATGTAATTTTTCGTAGTTTGCATACTGTTGTAATACAAGAACTAGTTATTAAAAAAGTGAGTATGTGAGAAGTTTTACTGCATGCATGCTATTAAAGACACTACTGACAGTGGTCAGACTTGCCTTCAAAGCCACTACATCTTGGTTCTCCAGGATAATAGAACAACACATCTTACAATCTTGTGTGTAAGTGTTTTGTGCTTCCAATGATTTGTCAGGATTGGTTTTTGTTTTTAGAAAACAAACTTTCTGCTTGCCGAAATGACAGCTTAGTGCCTCACAGCTATTCTCGGATATCAGGAAAAAATCTAGCTGGAATTAATCTGATTCCACTGGCATCTTGCTGACAGACACATCAAAAGGACTGGAAAAGATGTCATAATCTTTGGTTATGTAAATATCTGAATCGAGATTGCTCTGAGGCAAACTGCAGAGCAGATGATAATGTAGCCCTTCTATACTACATCAGCAATCGTTTTGACAGGTGAATTTGAATGCTAATATCTCATGAATAACATTTTGGGAGGGCAGAAGGAGGCATTGTGCACAGTATGGAAACTTATCACCAAAATACATCTTAATATCAGTAAACTATAGGTATTTTTCAGCTCTCTTTAACAATTTAAGGGAAAGCAAATATATTTTGTCGCTCCTTCTTTTGTTCATTGCCACTTTCCTACTCCCCCACTGTCCAGAAATTGTACAAAAAGCAGAGAAAAAAGTGGCCTAAATTTGAGCGTGACTTAGCAGCATCAAGGCAGTGTTGGTGCCTGGGTGGCACTTCTTGCAAATGTTTGTCTCTGCAGATTTGGACTTTATGCAGCTGTTGAGGGATGTCGTGTTACTTCACAGCACGTGCTCTGCAGTACCAATCTTCTGCTTCATTTTAAAAGATGATTTTTTTTTCATGATGCAGGGCTTTCAGAATGGAACAGCTGTGGGCTCCTCAGGAACGACTTAGGAATGAGCTTTCTTTATATTAGAAATAGGACAAGTGGTGAACTTCAGTTGTAGTGATGGAGGTAGGGAGTGAAGCCTATAGCATGTTAACAGTGTAGCACAGGAAGAGGCAGTCTGTCTGTGGGCCTTTTCTTGCTGATGCACGTTTCAGTGATGCCCCCAGACAGAAAACACAATGTTCTGTCTACTGGGTATGGCCTCATTGGCTGGTGCTTCACGGGTTTTTCTGTAACAGTGGCACAGAATTGTGATAGAGCATTTCAGTAGAAATCCTCTAATGGGAGTGGAAATTGCGCCTGTTTCCTTTCTAATTTCTTCCAGTGATGCAACCAGAGTGCAAAATCTGGCACAAATGGTCGGGCTTTAAAGAGTTGAGATAACTGAAGAATTTATGATCCTACTGCAGCAATTTCACCCCAAACTTTTCTATGAACTGTAGAAATGGGAGCACAGATTCAGATTTGCTTGTTGCTGGAATCACTTGAAGCTTTGTGATTTGCATCATTGAGCTAAATAGTCACAACCATTTCTCCTCCATTCTATGTGTGTTTCTTATGCAAGGCTTTTAGGAGAGGAACCCTTTTGGGATTACACATTTTGTCCTGCACTGTTATACCTCAAGATGTGATAATGGAAAAAAAAAAAAAAAGCTCTGTAACCCAGTCACTAGATGGTTCTTGGAGAATAAGAGAAGTGGTGTTTTGCTAATATGTAATAGTGCTATTTGCAAAAAAATTTAGTGACTTAACAGGTTTTATGATTACAAATTTTGTCAGGTACTGAATATCTGAGAACAGATTCAGCCCATTTGAAGTGGGATGAATCCAGACCACCTTGTGAAGTTTTTTACAGAAATATCCTAGAAGCAAAATGCAGACCAAGCAAGTGGTCTGGAACAGGAAGTGAACCAGTTTGAACAAGAGAGATAATGCTGTTTCTGTACGAGAATAACAGTGATTTCTGTGGAAAAATGCTACTTCAGGTCACTGGCTTGATGTGGGATTGTTCAGAACTGAGCCTTTGCAGGTGGAGATGTATGCAGTAACAACCTGTGTGCAATGGGAGCAGGCTTGTAGGCAGAGGGTTGGTGGTCAGGGCATGTGTGATAGGAGTGCAGAGCAGCTTGCTTTAACCTGCATCTCTTCTGGTGCTGTGGATTACGAGCTCCTGTGCCTTTGAGCATGCTTGGCATGCTGACTGTGAGTAGTTTCTCTTCCCAGAGGGAATCCCCATTACAGTATTGGAACAGCCACCATTGTGTGAGAACCCACGTGCACTTAGTGGCACAGCTGAGGGATTTGCTTCCAAAGTGTGCTGCTGAACCAAACTAAAACTAAAGTAGGTACTTCACTTCCAGAGATCACAACGTTCTGCAGTCCTGTCCGGTGAGCTGAACACAAGGCTGGGTCCCATCTGCCAGTGAGATCTGTCTTTTTTGGTTTGTTTCATTTTTAAGATTGTTTTTGGGTTGTTTGGGTTTTTTTGTTTGTTTTTGTTTTTATTGTATTTGGTAGTAGCTGAGAAATGATATGATATGAGAAATGATATCTCTTTAATTGAATTGCCTCTGTTGCTGAGAGTGGAACGCTTTCAAAGAGCAGCCTGGAAGGACCTCTACCTCTTCTAATTCTGCCACTGGGCCTTCATGAATGAAAAAGCATTTTAATAAGCAACTTGCAGCTGCGCATCTCTGTTAAAGATATTAATGCTTTCTTGATATCCAGGCTAGTTAAAAAACTCATTTTTACCCAGATGTTTTAGTGAGGTAAGTTCTTTTTATACTAGAATTTCAGTAAGAAAATGCTATTCCCCTATGCTGAATTCAGAATCTACTGAAATGCATAATTTTATCAAGAGAACCATTACTTTTTATTTTCACGGATTTCTTTATGTAGCACTTCAGGCTTCAGATTTGCTGAGGGGCAAAAGAAGTTAAACTTGCACTTTTACATTTTATTTTTGCCATCTATTCCTTTTACTCATTGATGCAGGTGACACCACTGGGACCTGCTGAACAAACCAGGATAAATGATGGCTATTTACAAATAAGTGAAAGTGAGTGCTTACCTGTTTGGGAGATAAGTCACCTTGGATGCCATCTGTTGTTCTCAAAGGGATGTCTGCTATTTATTCCTACAGCAACTGCATTTTGTGCCTCAGAGAGCTCTTTAAAATCATATCAATAAAGCTGCTTTGTTGTGAATCTATAAAGCATCAGAGAGGTCGCTGCCCTGATAAAGCCTCCTGCCTTTTGGAGCTCATCCAGTCATCCTATGGAACAGCAAATGAAGTCAGCTACTTTGCAGGGAAGCTAAAGGGGTGCTTTAATTGTGGAAGGATTGGGATTTTCCCCTTGAATTTTTAAATGCAAATTTCCATTGATATATCGAGATAGACCACAGGACGTTTGGTGAAAAGACAGCAGTTTCTCTTCTTGGTGCACTTTTTACTGTTACTGTTTTTCTACATGCTTGTGTTTTGCTTGCAGGGCTAATGTTCGTGCCCTCCAGCAGCAGGAGCATGCAGAGAGGATGTCAAATCTCTTGCTGCCAAATGATAATGGAGATTTTCTTTAGCTCAGGAGAGAGGACTTTGAGGATCTGAATTTTTTTTTCTTGCAGTTGCACCAGGGGCAGATTTCAGAAAGAGGGGCTGCATCTGACACCACTGTGGTGTTATTTTCAGATGTCAGCATATATCCCACCTCTGTAATGATGATTTCCCTGAGGGGATCTGAACCCATGTATCACTCCACATTTGAACAAACGTATTGCTTTACAGAAGTTTGAGTGTTAGGAAAACCTGCCGTTTTCTGCTGTTTCTTTTCTGGGAGAACAAGACAAGACCTACTGCCACTCCCCGCCCTCCCCATATTCCTGTTAGTGGGCCACGGCAGCGTCTGTCAGATCACTGGCAAAGTAATGACAATGGGAGGAAAAAAAGAAAACGTTGTGACCTTCAGACTTCGTACACAGGTCTAAGGTGAAATTTGAGCACTGTGTTCCACTAAGATAACTTTAGTGTTACTGTATACGTTAGCAGGGAGTTCTGAAAGTGCATTTAGGTGTGAGCTTGGGTGTTTGTTTAGCTTATAAAAGACTATAGCCTGCATTTCTGTGGGTGTTTGTTGACTTTTGTTTTTGTTTTTTTTTTTGCTTGTGTATAATCAATGGATATCAAGATGTTACAATCACAAATAAACAAGAGTTAGGCGAAGTAGACTATGATAACAAAAGAGAATAAATGGAAGGCTTACCCTTATGCTGGGCTCACCACAAAACACCAGAAGGCAGGATCTCCAGATGAGATCCTTCCCCTCTCCTAGCCAGCTCTTAAATAGGTCTAGGAGGGGTGGAGCCTGGCTGCACCCCTTCCGGCAGCACAGCTGAATTGCCTTCACCTGTGCTCCTCTGGCTGGCTCATGGCTCGCCTCAGGTGATCAATCAGAGGTTCAGGCCGTGACTCAGCACAGCCCCATACAGCTTGTTTGTTTTTTAATGGTAGAAGCATGACCAGGCTGAGCTACTGTTTACTTTGCTATCAAAAGCAGATCCGTTTTTAATTATTCAGGTGTCTGATCTACACCAGCAGGAGCATGGTAACTAAGCCAAGTGCCCTAAAATACCATTTGGTTTACTTTTATCCACTTAAGCAACATCTGAAAATATTACAGTTTTGATACCCTTAATTTCTTGTTAATTTACTTTTAGTTTCCAGTCACAATTCAAGGAGAAGCTAAAATACATTTGACTTTGGAATGTGTTTTCTGGTTTTGTCAGCTTAATTTATCAACACCTCCAAGTGCTATAAAATCACTGTTAAGTGCTGGATATCCAGCCAATTATGTGTTTTATTTTAGTGTACAATAGTGCATGTGAAATGAGCAAGCAATTAGTATATATTCAACTATTTTCTTCTTTAAAGGAAAGTTGTTAAGCCACTGGAAATAAGAACTGGCTGTTTACATAGGCAATTATAAGATTGAAAAGGTTTTGACTCTTCCAGGGACTTAATGGAATTTGTTATGGTGTGTTTCTCTAATCTGCTTTCTATAGCTTTCTCCTTCCCCTCCCCCATCCCTGCCATCATTAATAGCAGCTGTGACTAATTACTTGCACAAAATGATCAGTGAGCAAATCCATTTTCTCCAGATAGTCTCAAAAGTCATTGTCATCTTGTCAAAATATAAACTTGGGAGAGGTAGGGAAAAATAGGGAAGAAATGTACTTACGCTTTGTATTTTCTTCAGGATATGTAATCATTAAAAGGGACAGGGACTTGTGTCTCCATTGGTGGTGGTGCCAGGTCTCTACTGACCACCCCACCTGTCTTTGTGTCTAGCACTGTCAGCACTGGGGATGGGACAATGCAGCAGAGGTGGGAGCTGGTTTCTGTTTTTTTTCTAGGTGGTCATTTCTAAAAAACACAGCAGCAGTTGAGAAGACAAATCTCTTTTCATACTGCTTTACCTGACACTGAGCAGAAGAGAGAATGTGGGATGCTTTGGCATCTTCAGCCTCTTAATCCCTCCCTGATTCCTGTGTCAGCCCTCTGTGATTACATGTTTCCCTGTAACCTATTTGCATTTTTGCCTCCAGATTGAATGTTGCAGTCTCTCCTTTCAAGAGAGAACAGCAGAAGCAAATGGTGTTTCCATTCTGGATGTAAAACGCTTCAGACCACTCATTTTTATCAATTGAATGTATGAAATATACTTTGCATAAATTATTGAACTGTTGGGGAGAATGTTCTTACAAGCTTCACTCAAGCTCCCAGTGGAGCCCATAAGATGCTGCATTTCACCAGTATGGTTTTAATGTTCTTCATTTTGCCTTTGCTTCTTGAGTGTGTTGACTCTAGAACAGTTTGAAAAAATATTCTTCATTGGTGAGCATTTGAACTTATTCCTTTCCGTTGGGTACATTGATGTGTATGTGTTCATTAATAAATAAGTATTTAGTGGAGTAAAAATATATTTAAAAAATTAAATTTCATTATATTTCTTAGATTTTGGAATTTACATGAATATTTAAGTAGAGAATGGGCACATCTTCAGCCTAATGTTAATTTATGAGAAGGATTGGGAAAAAGAGATTTGGTCATCTGGAGAAATGCTAGCTGCCTAAATAACCCATGTTGCAAACAGCATATGTGAAAGTATATGGATATCTAAAATGCAAATTTACTTGATGCTTTTGTGCTGTCTTTATTTTTATACCGTCTCTAACTTTTCAAGGATTCCTATGAAAATCTTCTGCAATTGAAAGAATGGAATTGACCAAAGTCAGATGTCTTAAATTTTGAGTCAACATTGATGTGATCCCATGTAAAATAACTCAGACATCTTGAGGTCTTATCCTCGCTAATGGGAAGAAAGCTCATTTTGGGTAACAAATTCTTTATATATCATGTAAAAGAAAAGGATCACCCCAAAAGAGAAGCTTTCATGTCCTTAGGATATGTCTCATTAGATCATTTTGTTCCAAACCCAGATTGTGATCAGATATTGACCTTTATAATAAGAGAAATAGCTTCACTGACATTCTCTGATAGGGACAAAGAGAAATCTAGTCTTCCACTTCAGCATTTGTATATTTTATCTTTGTAATTGATACTATGCCAGTCAATAAATCAAACTTGCTATTATAAAAAAAAAAATCAGTACAAGAATTTATCAGATAAGAACTGGAGCTTAGTAGATGGTACTGTTCTTCAATAATTAATAGTACTGCTGCATATTTTGCCCCTCTTGTGCAGAGGCCTTCTAGAATGATTTATGGTTTGATCCTGTTCCCTTAGAAAGTTTTGTGGTAAGAATCCAGAGCAGATATAAGGATGCCCTTTTGGGGAAAATTCAACTAGGAATTGAAGACTTTCTTTGCAATATGTTTGGTTTACGAGAGAAAATCCTTCTGTGACAATTCCACTGGATTCAAAGCCAGGGTAGCTTTTATTAATTTTGTTTGTTTGACTTTTCAGTTGTTTTGTTGTTGTTGTTGTTGTTGTTGTTGTTGTTTTTGAAAAATAAGGGTAGTGATATACAATGCAGCCAACAGTAAATGGATTTCTGTGCTCAACTATTCAAGTGATAAATGTTTTAATTATGAATGGAAAGAGATGTTCTGGGAAGGCTGTGCATCCACTGAAGATTTTTAAGATCAAATTGAAAATTTACATAGGTTGCTTTGAAAGTAACACCTCCTATTAATTTCCATAGAAACCAAAACAGATAAAAAGAGCACAATAATTCTATTTGATGGAGCAAATTCTCTGCTATAAAACACTATTTTTTCAGCATAGTCACCACCATTAGCCAATTTGTATGGATGAGCTGATTGAGATGTTCTTCATGTTGTGGTGTGGTCACTGTGCATGGCCATCTGGAACCTGACTTGTCTTTCTCTCACTGTCACTACTGCAGCACCTCACTGTGCACACATTCACTGTTTGGTCTCCATAGACATTCAGCAAGTGTTGATGAATGTCAGTGGGTGTTATGTTTTCCACATGGAGGAGTTCAGTTCCACACTTCTGCTTCATATGCACTTCTGTGTCAGATGCCATTCTGTCAGACTTGCCCCTCTGTTGCCATCTGACACACAGCTACAAAATGTAATGCAGTGTTGGTGGGACAGTTCCATCCTACCAATATCTGCCTCTGATGTCATGGGCCAACATAATAAAATAGGAGGCATCGCTTTTGGAGCAATCCTCATACATAGCTATATTTCATATTTGGATACGAATTTTCTGTCTGAGAATTTGCATGGCTATTCGGGTGCTCTGCTGGCTGGGACAGTGTGCCAATACATAATTTTAAATGGGCATCACTAATACTTAAAGATACCTGATCTGCCTTGTGTATACAGTTCTATGTTTTTGAATACGAGTTTTTGAAGACTTGTCTCTTTCTCTTCAGGATTTGATTTTGCTCTGTTCTGGTCTGTGCTTAATGAGACCATTTCATGTAATGCTGCCGCTAGAAAGGGATCTTAAATCAGAAGCAGAAATGAAATGCTAGCTTTTAAGAATTTGTCATGTGGTCAGTATAAATTGCCAAAACATGTATATGAGGAGATACTTTGGGAATAAACACTATAGAAGTGATCTGTTTTGCATAGCCCAGATATAGATCATCTCTCATACATAGCAAAATTGCTCTTATAGCTTTTTTTAGATTTATGTTGAAAATTAACATCTGCATAAACAGTTGCTTTAGATGAGTAGGTGAGTGGGACTGCTTTCCAAGAGCTTGTGTTAACAAGAGCACTGGTTTTGAACCCTTTGAGAATTAAAGCCTTATTTCTGGGGAAGGTGCTTCAGCAGCTGTTGAATGGTGATTTATAAGGTAATGCTCACTGTCATTAAAAGTGGTCTCCTTTTTTCCTACTAATACTTTATGGCTGTAGTTGATGTGATGATAAATATTAATATTGATGGAGGAAACCACCTACAGCTTTCTCTCTTCTTTAGTAATAATGATTGGCTTTGGGATTACAAACAGGTTATCAGAAAAGCTCTTCTGTCTTGAGCAGTGACTTATATCACAGCAGGGCTTTATTTCACAGGGAACATGAAGGGAGATAGTCTGATAGGTTTTGCTCCTGGCACACAGACCAGTTCTCAGAGGAACTTTTTCCTTTGTATGTTAAGTTTATTCTGACCACTCAGAATTCATGATAGCAGTCTTTTCAAATATATAAGAAAAAGTGACATTCTCCTTCTCTATACATGAAGATCAGTGCTAAAAGCGGTTGAATAATTTGTTTTTACCACCTTCCATGCTCCTGTCTGTAGCCAAAGGAATATTTGCTTGCAGAGCTTCATCTTCTGGTTATCGTTTATTTCCCCAGCACTGAAGCTATTTTGCTTTTGTCTGAACAATCTGATGTGATCTAATCTATTCTGTCTTCTTATATTGAGATTAACAAGCCATATACCTTCAAGCACAGGCCAGATCTACAGCAGCAGAGCACAAATGAACTTGAACACGAGGTCAATCAGCTGCACAAAATACATCACACAGTTATTCCAAGGCCTGTGCTGTGTCTATAATTGCCCCTTGTTCTCTCATTAGAGCTCTGCTACAAGTCATTATTTTGAGTCGGCAGAGCTGCAGGGAATAGTCAGCCTGATGGTTAGTATAGTGCTGAATAGGTAATATAAATGTCTTGCAGCACAGAGATACAAGGAGGAGGTATTTAGATTAAACCTAATAAAGTGTGGGGTTGTTAATCCCTTTTTGACTTCGAATTAAAACATTACTCATCACATTTTCACTGACTGCCTCTTTACTTGGCTCCTTGCAATGATGACTTTTTCACAGGCAGGCTTTCACAGAAAACAAATGGAAACTGGCAGCAAGTATGTTATGAGGTTATGAAAACCTGATTGAAATAAGACTTTGGCCAGAGTACCACTGTCTTTTGGAACGGTCTTAAAAATACTGCTCTGAGTTTTTGCGTGGATTTTGTACTTGTGTCAGCTAGATACTTAACTAGAAAGAAAAAATCTAAGTTGTTCAGTATAGGAGATATTGGAAGTTAATTTATTTGTGAGCTCAATCCAGTTTTAAATCGTGACATCTGCACATGGAGCTTGGTTTGGTTAGTTCCAGTTCTGTTTGTTCTGGTTCTCCTGACATGTCTGTAGGATGCTTTACAAGTGTGTACACACAGCTAAATCTCCCAGTTACTTCCTTGGTTAGATTCTCCACTTCAGGCTTCCTGAATGAATTACCTTCCATTAGTGCATCTCCATGCTCAGGCTCTGAAACCTTACTGTCCCAGAGTGTTTGTTCTCCTGAACGTGCTGTAGGGTAAGCTGTTTGCACAGAGGATCTTCAGACATGCTACAAGCAGTTCACGTGCTGTCTGAATGAGAGTCAGGAGTCCTGTGAGCTGGACCTGGAGAGGAGATCAGTGACGCTGCACAGATGCAGGTTTTGATTCTAAATGCAAAGCAGATGTCCTTGAGGGAGAGGGCACAGATGGGCAAAATACTCCAAAGCAGCTAAGTGAATGAAAAAATCCAGAGCAGACGTGAGGTGTACGTTTTCTCAGAGGCTGGTTCCCTGCTGCTGCAGCCAGTAGCTGTTTCACAAATGTGTGGTTAGGCACCATCTTCCTCTCTGACTAGGATTAGAGAAAGGGAAGTTTCCACTGTTAGATTTTAGTTTTAAATTAAGTTTTAATTTAGTTTTAAATTAAATTAGATTTTAAATTTTTCTTCAGTTTCATTTTCAAAATGAACTTAAATCCAAAAGTGTTCATTTTAGATATGATGGTATTATAGAGATTCAGGGATGCTACATGCAATTGTTGATGTTTTCCCATAGTCAGAGGAGAGGTCTGTAATGACCAAGTCCTTGCAGGTCTGTACTTGATTCTCAGCATAGAAGTTAAATTCACAGTATCAAAATGAACACTGAACATCTCTCAGAAGCACCTGGAAGGAGTTAAATTGGAGCTGTACACATTTTGGCAAAATGTTAGTTCCCCAAGGACCCTACAGGTAAGAATCATAGAATCTTCATGGTTGGAATAGCATCATCTAGTCCAACTGTCCACTTCCCACCAGTACTTCCCCACTAAGCCGTGTTCTTCGTCCCACATCCACGTGGTTCTTGAACATCTCCAGGGGTGGTGACACCACCACCTCCCTGGGCAGCCCATTACAGTACCTGACCTCTCTTTCAGAGAAGAAATTTTTCCTAATATCCAACCTGATACTCCCCTGGTTCAATTTGAGGCCATTCCCTCTAGTTCTGTTGCTAGTTACCTTGGGAGAAGAAGCTGATCCCCACCTCACCATCACCTCCTTTCAGGCAGTTGTTGAGGGTGATAATGTCTTCCCTGAGCCTCTTCTTCTCCAGACTAAACCCGATTCCCTCAGCTGCTCCCCATAAGACTTGTGCTCCAGACTCCTTATTAGCTTTGTTGCCCATCTCTGGGTACTCCAATGTTATTCTTGCAGTGAGAGGCCCAAAACTGAACACAGTGCTGGAAGTACAGCCTCACCAGAACTGAGTATGGGGGAATGATCATCTCCCTGCTCCTGCTAGCAACAATATTTCTCATACAAAATGCCAACAAGCGATTAATTTTTACAGTTGTAATGATAAAAGTGGGCATTAGGGGGAAAAATACTAAATCAGGCCATAACTTTTCAGACTGAAAATACTGATATGGATTTGCTGGTGCTGCTAACTTCATATTGTCTTTGCAACCTTATTTGTAACAAAAGGGTAAATAACTGTGACAAAACCAACTTTATAAAAGAAAGCAATCTTACTTCTTCACATAATAAATACCATTTTTCACTGGTCTATGGCAAATGATAAGCTAACCAAATCCCAGCTGAAAAACTGAAACACAAAATGGCTCTTAAGCCATTCTTCTTCCAGTGTTTTCTTTGAGCACAGAAGAAAAGAAGATTTTGTACTAAGCCTTAGCTGTTCTTAAGTATTCAGAACAACAGATGTGGCTGATTTGCAACTGGATAAAAACAGGATTATTATTGAGATAGGAGATATAAAGAAGTTTGTCCTTTCTTCATATATCCTGTTTTCCAGAGGATTTACAGAAGGCGAGGAGAAAACCCAACTTTTGGATTTTAAATAGAGCCTTAAACTGAAAAAAAAACAAAAATTAGGTATCTTTTGGTTTCAAATTCCTGACTACTTTTCCCGCTTCTTATTTCTAAAGAGCATTACTATGTACAAGTGAAAACCCACTGATAAGGGAATGTGTAACTGATTGCCTCCTGAGGTTACCCATTGTGTTAGAAAAAGTATCAGTTACCATAGGGCCATCTGCAGCGTGATTAAAACTTAGCATGCAGAAATGCTGAATGGTTTCTGTCTAAAATATTAAATTATTTTAGAACTTCAGTATATAATCCAGGGACAAACAATTTATTTTGATTGACTTTTGAAAGTGTGTATTCACAATCTGTTTCTTAGCTTCCCTCATACCAAAGGTATTGGAGGCTCACTTTTAAAATGAAGGTGTAAAATCTTGAACATAGGAAGTGGAGCTATTAAAAAACAGATCAAATACTTGACATACATGTGGAAGTTGTGAGATTAATAAGAATTGACATCTTCCTTCAGCAGTATTAGAGTAACTGTGCTTAGAGTAATTGAAGTGGATATATACAAATCATTTTTTTTTAATATGTGCATTATATATATATGTAAATTCTGACTTACAGCACACATTCAACAACTCTTATTGCAGGTCTATGCTTTAAAAAGGGGGAAAAAAACACCAGTAGTAAATTCTCTTAACTTAATAAGTTCCTATATCATGTTTTCAAGTACTCTAAAACTCCTGGCAGCTTATTTCAGATACTTGTAACTGAATAGCAATGCTATTTTTGAACAATTTATAGAATTCTTTAATTATAACAATATATTCTTTTAAAAATCATGAAATGAAAGGACAATTTTCTCTAATGTATTAACTGTTTTTGCAACCAAAGTATGTGAGAGAGTCATGCTTGACTGGAATCAGAAAAAAGGTGAAAAAAGTCTCCAAAAAAAATTAGTTACGTGTTTTTTCTGCTTGATATGAAGGATCCTTCTTCATAGATGTGTCAATCTTTCTGGAGGAACTTGGAAGTCTGGTTGTTAGGATGATGTTTTTCTTCAAAGTTTTGAACTGTGATGAGAACTTAATTGAATGTCTCCTAGAAAACCACCAAAGTATTTTTAAAAAGTCTCGTTTTGCACTATGTCCATTCTTAACAAGCTACTGAACCAGTGCTCTAACTGACTCCTTGCACCCATTGGGTTGTTATGCTATGGTCCTCTCAATATGATTGTCAGGAGATGGCTGAACCTATCCTCACATAGCAATTCCTATTTCCAAAACAGGGCATTTTAACATGACAAAGTTTACTGAATGGCACAGGAGGCTAAAGTATTTCTTAATCATTTCTGAACTCTTTAGTGTTAGGCACCCAATGCACAGAGAGCAGGGCAGGTTTTCTCTCTGGGACTCTAGTCTTGTACAGAAATTGTTGAAAGCATCCTGTATAAAAAGCAAGCAGACAGTATAGGGTTCCCAGTGCTTTGTTATGGTCTCTGTGGATTAACTTACTGATTTACTAAATATTCTGGTGGCCAGAATGTACTTCATCTCATAGCAGTGTTTAGAAATGGAGAGTAGAATGTGAACTAACTGTTTGGTCACAGTACAGACCTCTTTGAAGTGTCAAATTAGAACCACGTGCCACTGTAAATTACGAACTGGCTGTATCACAATTGACAGCAAGGCAGAAGAGATTTTGCATAGACCCATTTCAGAGTTTATTGTCTCAAAGACTGGAAAGCTTACATTAAATTGAAACGCAGTGCAACAGTTCAAGCCACAGATACTGAAGCTGGAACTGCACTTTCAACTTGTAGTGCCAAGATTCAGGAACCTGTCTTGATCTCCACATGGTCTGCAGGAAGGAATATATGGTTCAAGTTTGGCAATTCATTATGAAATAGAACACTACAAGCATCAAAATGATTGAGATGAGTATAAAACTGCCTTATTCCCCATGCGTTCGTACCACTGCCACTGAAGGCAATGTGGAAGGCAAAAGAGTGAAAAGATGAGGTATTGACAGAGGAAAAGAGGAGATAATAGGAATTGAAAGAGAGAAGATGGGGAAAAACATGAAGGACAGATAGTCCATATGGAAACTGGTTCACTGACCTTTTGTGACTGAGCTTATAATATTTCGAGATGCAGTGGGTTAATGAGTGTCAGGGTCTGCTACTGGAAGGAAAGGAAGAAAAAAAGAGGCTGAAAATGATGGAAATTCTTGCAGACTTGAATTTTCCATGATCAATGGAATTTAAAAGACAGTACGTGTCTAGGAAGACCAGAAAAGGTATTTTTATATGTGCTTTTTGGATACTTTTTTTTTTTTTTTTTTTTTTTTTTTTTTTTTTTTTGCCTGGCTGGCTCTGCAGACATAAAGCTGCATATTTTGATGTGTAAGTGAAATCTTCCCTGTGTCACGTCATTTTTTTTAAAGAGAGATTGAATAGTGCACATGTCAAGAACTGAGGATCTTCTGCATTTTCCTGCAAGCCTTTGTGTACATGATGAGCTAGAATAACCTCCCTGAACCGAATTATCCTTCCATGCTATGGTTCAGTGAATATCATTATATTTCAGCACAGCTTGAGTGATTTTTAATGCCAAAAACATCAGCAAGAAATACAAATGTTACAAAAACATTGAAACAATACCATAAAAAAAAAATAATCCAGGATCATAAATACTTTGCTTTGCAAGGTCTGGAAGGTCAGCATAGCTATAGTGTGGAAAATTAAAAAGCTCTCCATGTGAATGCCTTTGGGTTAAAAAAAGAAAGAAAGAAAGAAAAAAGTAGTGTTTTACCCTAGAAATACAGAATCCTTTTTTCAGCCAGTTAACAATAAAACCATTTTTCCTAATAGTTGGAACTGATGTAGTTCATTCATGATTGTTCTGCTTTTGTCTCTACATGTTTTAATGCAGTATAATTAAAGCAGAATTAGAGAAAGTGGAAAACCTGTGACAGCTTTGATATAAATGATGTACTGCAGAAGGTAGTGCACACCAACCTAAGATTTTGGCAGAGTGAAATCCAGCACGTTGGGGCAGGAACTGAGGTTTTTTGACTGGCTTTGAATGGAGAAGTCTTCCCCTGGCAATCAAGAATTGTGTCAGCTCATGGGCAGGGTGTCAGAACGCCCAGGAACACAGGGAGGATTAAGGGAAAGGAAAGGAGAAGTTCTGCATAATATATGTTCCTATGGTGGACTCTGTTAATATTTTACCCCATCTTCATTCCCTCTCAGTTAGTACTTTGCGCCTGGAAACTTCCTTATGTCCATTAATCTTGTATTAGCAGCTGTTTACTCCCTCGGAGATCAGTGTATGTTCCAGTACATTTGTACACGTTCGTGTGCTATTGGGGTTTTAATATAGAGACAGCTCAAAATCTACCCGTCTGTGTTAGTATGCATTCCTCCATCTACGTTAGTACATGTCAGTGACTTTTGGATAAGGTGATTTGTGCTTGTTATCTGCAATAGGGCTGTCTTGCCAGTCCTTCTGAACACTGGCCTGTGAATGCTTCAGTGTTGTGTGGGCCTTAATCTTAACTGAAGGGAAGAACCTGTGAGAAATACAAGGAAATTTTTATCTTAGTATTTTACTGTGAATAAAGATCTATATGTCTAGCAGTATCTCCTGGGGATTCTCAAAGCATAAGAAGGATTGAAGTGGTTTTGCTAAGCTTCCATGTATGATGACAAAATAATCATTTAAATGTTTGTTAGACTCTTGGTTATCACTGATGGAGTGGATGAATATTACGTTTGAATTTTCACTCCATTTTCAACACCTTTAACTCTGTTAGCTGACAAAGTTCATGTCTAGCAGAAATGAGTTAATTAATTTGTCGACGTCTGACCCGATGAGCTTTGTCTTGGTTTTTGTGGAAATGTCTTAAAGGATGATAATGTCAAACTGAGAAATACCATGCAATGATTATACAGCTATAAAATAAGCATTTTTATCATCTTGCTATCATCCCATCCATTTTTAACAACTGCCTTGCACTTCTTCTGATCTACATTTTCAACACTATGTCCTAATCAGCTCAGTGTTCTGGTTTTGAACAATGTTGTCTTAGAATGTCATAAAAATTTCCATTGCAGGTGTTTTCTTTCTGGACATCCTAAGAGAGATCTATTAGAAATGTTCAGGAATACATCTCTCAATGTTTTTATGTTACATCTTGGAACAGCAGGTTATACATCCTTCAGGAAATAGAGATCTTTATTATGGAACCATAAAAAACATCAGATTGTTATTTTTTTTCAAGTGAATATTTTTAACCAGTGTCTGCTTATTCAACCTTCATAGGCTCTGATTTCTGTATTTCTGTGCAGTGTCATTTCTGCAGTTTTATGCAGTAATATCCACAGTAATGATGGAAAGGCGAAGTTTGATCTGCTGTGGAGATGCCAACCTCCATAAAAGCTGACACCACAGCACTGGAACAGGAGCAGTGGTGGCACCAATACTGAGGACAGTTCTGTAGTACAACTTCAGGGCTGGTGGAGGAGTGACGCTTCAGTGGGTATAGTGATAAGAAGCCTCAGTAACTTGTTAGTTCTTCGTTCTTCACCTTGGTTTAAACATCGTAGGCGTGTTATAGCAGCAAACAGGAAGAACTCTACTTTGGGGTAAAAATCTCAATAAACCATACTTTTGGAATTCAGCTGAAGCCTGAACCAGCCCTCCTCTTCCCGCCCTTTTACCCAAATTTGACTGTAAATGTGCAGAACTAGCATTATTTTGTAAGTTTTTTTTTCCTTTGTATTTTTCTCAGGAAAACATAAGGTAATTTCTCCATGAATAGCAACCACATTAAAGGGAATGGAATATTGAAGAAAGCTTTATTGCCTCAGCAATATCTTTTTTTTTTTTTTGCCTTAACCTTCCTATAGTAGTACATTTTGCAAACATCAGGAACCTTCCTGGCCTTTTAAGGAACTGTAGGCAAACAGCTGATAACTGTGAAGTGGATGGGAGTTCGACTTTGTAAGTGGCTGCTTCTATGCAGTGTAATAATTCTGTTAGTAGGGATAACATTTACTAACACTCAAGGTGCAAGGAGTTGAAGATGCTGGCTCAGGGTACAGGTTGAGGAAGCTCAGCGTGTTACTGAAGACCACAGGCTTTTTCTTGCAGGTTACTCCCTCCCCTGCTGCACGACAGATAGGTGCACTGCCCACATTAGCTGGCTCTGTAGAGTTACAAGTTAAGAAGTTATTCTTCCAGGAGCACTGAGATGAATGTTTATGTTGTAATAACAACCTTTTACCGGAACTCTGTCTCCTCTTGGGCTCATATTAGAAAATTTCTTGTTTACCAGTTGTATGGTGAAATTATAACACCATCTGGTGCATGTTTCTTTGTACCATGTAAAATTCATTATCAGCTTTTTCGATCTTGGAAGGACACAAGCAATTACTTTTCATTTCAGCATTGTGGAACCTGATAAGCAAATCATTAGGGAAATTCTGCATTTTTACAAAGCCCCACATGAAGTCAGTAAGCATAATTATTTTAAAATGCCATGATGTTTATCAAAATAAGAGCTCTGCACGGACAACAGTGATTTTAATTTAATTTAATAAGCAGTCCTCACAGTTCTTGCAGATACAGAGGGATCTGGCTTTACATGTGTAATATGCAGTGTGCAGAAAATACTTAGTGCTGTTCCCTTTGAAACATAGAGGACAGTTATTAAAATTTTATAGTCCAAATTAAAATTTAAGATTAAAATGCAAGATCAAAAGAACCAATTTTTATCCAGAATACTATTAGGAGTAAGCCTTTTGGAACAGAGGGGCTCAGTGTCTTAAATGTCACGTCCTCCTCCTCCTCCTCCAGAAAGCTAGATTAGAACTAGTTACAGCTGACTACAGAAGCATAACTTTCTGTACTATTTTTTTTTTAAGGAAAGAACAAGCTTTTATTACTTTTTAATGTATTGTGCTATTGTAGAGTCATGAAGTAGTAAGTGCTGCTTGGGAACCTGTGTGACAGTTTTTGAAATATGGTTTGTTTCATGATCGGAAGGGAAATCCATGGTTGTGGATCTGTTAAAATGAGTTGGAGGATGCCAGAGGATTTGCTTCTTTGTCAAAGCAAAGGGGAGCACGGGAAGGCTCATGCAGTAGCTCAGTCTGATTAATAACTATCAGAGTGCCCATTTTTCTAAGGTACTATGCCATTAATATGTCTCCTGGTGTCAAATCTGGTTGCCATTTCTCTTGTAAGACACTTTAATAATGAACTGCAAAATCGATGAGACACAGAAGTAACCTTATAAGGAGAAAGTACCCTGCTATATCTTTACTTCTAGCACAAAGTCACAAATCCCCTTTCAGGTTTATGTATTATTTTCCTGAAACTTTACCATGGCGCTTTTCTTTCTGTGTAGAGTTGTAAGAGCCTGTTTTTGCTGTTCTTGAACAGCTATTTGTCACTGGGAGGCACAGTGAAGTCATAACCAGCTCTCTGATATAGATCACAAGGGAAGTAGCAGGCTGTTGCTTAATTTCATCATGGAACTGACACAGAACTTGTCAAGGTCAGTAGAAATTCTGCTCTGCACTTCAATAGAATTTGTGCAAGTCCTCATACGCTTTATTCTCATGGGAAGTTGCTGGAACAATGATAGTGTACTGCTGAACGCTGGATTTCTTGCATGGAACTTCAACAACTGTGGCCATTGCTGGTTAACAGACTGTAGTCTGAATGTGCTCGCAGATTTTCCCATCCTTGAAAATGTATGCATATAGTCATATAATGACTGTTTTGTAATACGAAGTTAACATTATTCCTGTGAGTTCACAAATGCTTACTCGTTAGCAAAGCAAAATTTCTCAAAGCTCTGCCATCCAGTGTGTAGTCACTCACTCATTTGAATAAATGGGAGAAGTCCCATTTACTTGCTTCATTTCTGTGCAAAATGTGTGTGTATCTTCTGGTTTTCTGCCATGACTTTAAGGATGAACTACAACAGCTATGATTCTATATTATTTTTTAAAACTAGAGAAATTATGGGATTGATATCATGTAGAGGAAATATGTACAGAACTGATCAAACAGAATTAAGCTTTTATCCTGTCTTTATAAATCGTCAAATCCTAAAGCAATAGAAAATTATTTAAGCTCCCGTTATTTCACTGAAGAGCTTAGGATGGCTGGATGACCAGCATGAAATGCAGCATAGCATTAAGTGAACAAATGCAGAACTGGATTACTCCAAATCTGTTGAGAACTGCAAAATAAAGGACTTTATCAAGATTTCAGTGGCCAATTCCCCTTTCTGACAAGCATTTGTTTTAACAATGAAAGAAAAGTGCTGCATGAAAACCATAAGCTACAGAGTTCATTAAGAAAGATCCTTTTGAAACGAGGCCTGGGAGACTCACTGTTATCACAAAATCCAAAGCATAGCCATCTGTGGTTATCAGTTTTTCAGACGTGTATCGCTGAAGCTAAATTGATGAAGAGGCAGCCTATGCCCAAGTGGGGAAAAAAAAGTTGTTTTTATACAGGAAAGGGAAAAATGGATGGAGATTAATGAAAGAAAAGGATCTGAACAAATAAATAGGAAAGAAAGAAAATATTGTTGTCTTTAAGGTGGTTAAAACCAGATTCATCTAGAGGAAGATCATTTTTTTAGGGTTAAAATCAATATATTTGCATGGCATATCTTATGGGGGTTCTCTTCTTTTGTATAACAGATTAGGGACTTCTGTTACTTTCTAAAGAACGAAGGGCTAACACGCCTTTCACAATAAATATTTTCTTTTGCCAAGAAAATATTATACCTCTTAATAGAACAGAAAAGTATTTGAAGTAACCATGGTAGAATGATTTCTCTTTATCACTGATCACAGAAAGAACATACAGTTCAAGTGCCATATGTGGAATGAGCTACAGCGCCTGGTTTGTTATGCTTCTGAAGGCAATGCAGAGGAGCAGCGGAGTTGCTTGTTTTTGTAGGTAAGGGTGCATGAAGCCCCAGGTTTGTGGACAATAATGGATGATGATGAAACCTTAATAATTGATAATGGAACTTTAGTTTCCTATAGCGGGTTGAGAATTCAGGCAAGCTGTGGTGCACCTCACCTTTTGAACTAACATATTTTCTTTTTTATAACCCAAATATCAACATTTTTTCATCAGATCATTGCTACATGTCCTACTTCAAGAAGAGAATGTTTTATAGTAATGTCACAACCTTGGGTACTTCTTTGAGTTTGATGGGACTGTAATCAGCTGGGTATAACATTTTTATTTATTTCCATTGGAATTAGCAGAGATGCCTTTCTCCACTATACTTTACCCAGCATTTTCCTCTCTCTGATCCAGTAGGAGATGTCAGGAATTCATCTGGGTACCTTTGACCTCATGATTACTTTTGATGAGAACTAGATAATCCGATCAGAAGAGCCTTTCATAAAAGGTGGTATAGGGACAGTCAGTTCCTAGTCTTCATCACTTGCTCTAAAATGGAAGTGAAAGATTTTGTTGTGTTTTAATATAGGACTTATTGTGTCTGATGAGTGCTGACTGTTATATCAGTAAAACTTTGGATACGGGACAATAATGTGTGTATTTTATTTGCCAGAGAAAATATCCATTAAAGTAATATTTGGCCCATGAAAGAGTGTTTTATGGAGTATTTAAAGAAAAAGAACAGATGCAACTGTTATTTCTATAAACAGCCTGCACACTTTGTGTTTGCCCTGTAGATTTTGGATTTAATTTGAAGTCTGTCTTAAAATAAAAATGCTGCTGAACACAGTTATGTAAATGTTTTTTTGGTCTGGGTTTGTGGGGGAGAAGTAGCACTCTCTCCACTGACAATCTTGTATAGTTTCAAGGGCTGGAAGTCCTTCCTCCACAGATAAGTGCCAGTGTACTTATGTTGGAGAGAAGCTGTAGTTAGCTTGCACACAAACAAGTAATGACTCAGTTTTAAATGTAAAGATTGGAGTAGTGCAATCCTCACTTTGTTTGCTGACAAGAGTTTTGAAATGTTTGGAAAAAAACAGATACATTGCTCTTTTTCTCAAGTTCTGCAGTACTTTGTGATGCACAAATATGTGTTGCAGTTCAGCCATAGAGACAGAAATCACACCTAAGGAAAAATGACAGTGGATCAGTGGAATAGAACCATACACGTGCTATGAAGGAGTATAAATATTGAATTGCATCCTTGCATTTACATTTTTGTACTAGCTATGAAAACAGGCAGATTTTTAAAGAGTACCTGTAGATTTGCTGATAGATCAGACAAGATGCAATGTTGCTCTGCTTTTACCAAGTATTTTAGCTGAAGTGCAGATAAGAATTAAGCTGATTCATTTAAAAGATGGTGGAAATGTTGACTACATACAAATTAGCAGTTACTGATCTTTCTGACTTGAAGGTCTGTACAAAGGGAAGATGGAAAGGGATGAGAGAGCTGTGCTCAAAGCAAAAGGCTTCAAATCCTTGACTTGCCTCAAGAGCAGCTGACAGCTTTCAGTACTCCCCTGCAGCAGTGGGCAGCACGAGAGGGAAGGCAGGACCTGAACAGCTGCGAAGTGGTATGGAAGGAAAAGAATTGTGGGTAGGTTATTTTTGTGGCAGGAACAGGTTGGAACTTATATAAGAATGCCAAGTGTTTGTATTTTGTGGCTTTGTTTAATAGAACACGAGAACAAAGGAAAATAAAAGTAGGCAGTAACAAAGGGTGTCTTCCTCAGATGCTTCTGCTGCTGTGTGTGCAGCTATTACAGCTGAAAGATGCACGTCTGCCACTTGCAGCTCTACTGTGCAGTACCATGAGCCGTTGCAGGCATTTTGTATAATCGCTGGTCAACAAAACAATAAACAATGGCCAATGCATAAGCCTAACGCTTTGATAGCTGAATTGTTAACACAGTGCTGCTGAAATGACTAACTTTATTTCACTATTTGTGGTGTGGGGGGGTTCATTCTTTTAATTTACATCTTGTTGCTCCCACATTCATAAAAATTAATGCTTTGATTCTTTCATTTGGAAAATATTCAGTGTGGTAAAATATACATTATGTATATGCTTACTTTGCATTCATCGGTTTTGCTAGAGTTTTCATTAGGTATAAATCAGTTTTTCTTTTTTGAAATTAACTCTCTGAAAATCAATTTCTCTTAAGCTATAAGACAATGGCATCTTAAATTATATATGACATTATATGCTCACTGCAAAAGAAGCTAATCAATACGTTAACTATCCCCCACTCCCTCAAGAAGTCTTTATCCAAAAAGTCTTTATACCTGAAAAGGATAAACTCTGAAATATTTTCTTTGTAGAAATTCATTTAATTTTAGAATATGAATAAATTTTAACCAAATGCATTATTAAATGGTAAAAAAGTAATTTAGATACAGCTATTACAGATGTTTAATAGAACTTTGGAACAACTGGATGGGAGTTACAGAACTTAATGCTAATTTTGATGAATAGTTGATTTAGAACTGAACGCAACTTGACAATTTCACTTAATTGGCATTTACATGTCAAGTCGAATTCTAATTTCAAAATATACAGATTTCAAAAATCCTTGCTGAGGAATTAATAGGTGGAAAAGCCAGCCCATCTGAAGCTAAATGCTCTAGACTCAGATAAGGTAAGTGGAAGACAGAGAGAAGTGTGAGTGAAAGAAATAAATTGAGATGTTTTTAGCAAAGAGAGCATTAAATCATGCTATCAAGAATTACCCCTTTTATGTCAGTGGTTGCCTGCATTGTCTGTAAAAAGCTGCTTAGAAGCGGCATAGCCAGGAGCATGATGTTCCTCCAGGGCTGGGCTGCTCCCCTGCAAGTGTCTCATAGGGAATGGTGCATGCAATCACATAGCTACAGAGTTCCTGGTGCTCGTAGCTCTTTAGATCTCGTTTGGCGTATCTCTTCAGAATGTACGTTGTGAAGGTGAGTGTTGGGGAAAAGATCAGGCACCTGAATGAGACATGTTAAATGGTACTCCTGCTTTTGCTTGCTGTTAGGAGGGAGGTGATCCAGAGCTCACAGAATGTACCTTCTGTTTGGTTTCACTGCAAATCTGAATCAGTTGGGTCAGAAGCAGTGGGCCAAAGGGTGACTGAGACAAGGTATTACACAGCAAGAGTATTCACCAAAGAAAATGGTCACAGTTTGTGAGAGGATCTCCATAGCAAGCTGAAAAGAGAATTTGATTTTACATTTTCAACCAAGGAAGTTACTTTGAATACATTTGATTAAACAGAATATTTCATTTTAGCATTTTAATAATAAATCATACACAGCAAATAAATGTAATATTTGTAGTACCATTAAAGTGTAATTTCTTTTGTACTGCGAAAGAATTATGTGATAGGTGTAAGCATACTTTTTCTTTGTTCTTAGTTAAGATTTAGCATGTATTTTCCAATTATCTGACTGTTTTTTGAACATTTTAATTATTTCTGGCAATGACACTCAGTTTTTTCAATTCAATGGGAGCCATAGCTCTAAATGCCATTAAGGTTCTGGACAGAGTCCTGTCATTTGTATAAGGCATTGTTTTTCACTGAAAAACAGCTCTGAAAATAGTTCTGAAATCTATGGCTTCTAAGCATACCAAATGACCACCTGCAGTTGTAAACTCAAGCTGATACAGCCCTACATTATTACTTCAAAGCTACGCTGCTGGTTCATGCCTGCTGATGCTGTGATAGTCCAGCCAGGTAGTGTTCTGATTTCACGGTCAACTTTTGGTGTATTTTTGAAATGCACCAAGGATTTGCAAGCATAAAAGAGAAGGTATTTCTAACTATGGAAATGTTGTAGTGATCTGACTGCTGACCAGTAGCTGCACAGAAAGCTGTGCTACATGAGAGTGAGGAGCATCATTCTTGTTCAGGTGAATCACTCATCATGTCGCAGTCTGATGCTGACTATGGTGCCACAGTGGCACTTCAGGCATGTTCTTGTGTTCACAGAGTCAACGGCTTCTCATGACTTTCTCAAGTCTGCATTCACCTTGCCAAGGCCAAAGAAGTTGTTTCTACCTGGCAGGTGATAGTTTATACAAGGCTTACCATCAGGCCTTTAGTAGGTTATAAATTACTCGATATGGCAGTAAAAGTATTACCCGCTGCATGAAGTCAGATGATTTGAAATCAGCCCGTGCTATTTCTTCCCAGCTCGGAATTTTGTAGGAGTGTGGTTGCTGACAGAGTAAAAATGATTAATTGATATATTATGAGCTTTCTAACTTGGGAACATACAGCAAATAGAATTTCTTTATTTAATCTTCCAATGAGAAGTGAGGAGAAGGAACTGCCTCCCAGATACCAGCCATCTTTTATGGCCCTCTGTTTAATTTTAGAATTTAATGCTAAGTTTGAAAAGCTGATGTCCTTTTTATGTCTTGGTGCTTGCAATGTGAACGTGTTTTGAGAACGAAAAAAAGTAACTGCTGCATGTTGTTTTCCAGTCTGATTATCATGCATGCCCATGAAATAAGCAGATTATGTTGCTTTATTAAAGTAGGCCCTTGCAATTTCATAACAGTGTAAGTGAAACAGAGCACAGTGGGGTTTTCATTGTTAATACTATGAAAATTACACATGAATAAAATAACGAAAGTCATACATTAACAATAAATGTAAGAATGGTAAACAAAGCAAGGACAGCTATGGACAAAAGAATTATATTGAAATAATAATTGTATTTGTAAAAATATCAAAGCAACTTTGAAAAGAATCAAGCTCGTCTATATAAACCTTAATGCCTTATAAACCTAAATAAACAAATGACATAACTGTCAGCATTTTCAACATCTTCTCTCATTGTCCTGAAAAAAAAAAGAAAGAAAGAAAGAAAGAAAAAAGAGATATATTTAATATCAAGTCAGTATTTTCTAATAAGTTTTTAAAAAACATAGAAATACGATGTGGTAAATATCCCAGTAGGTCTAAGCTCAGCTGTTAAAATAAGGAAAGTAAAGCAGTTTATCTGTTTATATACTTATGGTTCTTCAAAAGTACTTCAGAGAACATTCTTTGCAGTGTCCCAGGGCAGATTTTTTTCTAGTCATTACTGGGAGACGTAGGAGTCCTTCATCAATGAAAAATGAAAACATTACAATGGGATTGGCACCACCACTGCAACAATGTTGCTTAAATAAATAGTCTCCCTTATTTAGATAAGGGATCATTGACTGAGTGGATATCAAACTGACAGGTCATCCTGCTGAATTTCAGCTTGTTAGTTCCTATTAGAAATTACTTTCATTGTTCTCTCACTGTGTTTTTGGTATATGTGCTTGGTGTTTCTGATAATAGTTACACAATTAAAAATAACTTTTTTTTTTTAATTTCTTTTACTGTAATTCACACATTGAGGTTTATCTGGGTACTTGCAGTGTCTTTATTAAAACAAAAACATTACTAGTTTGTATCTCGTTTGTCAGAGGATCTCATCGCATTGTACAGGCAGTAGAAAAAGATTCTCTTGCAAAGCTGTTACTTTTTTATATCGTGCTATGCAGAAGACAACTGCAGATACTGTGAAGCTGGTTTTGCAGAATTCTGTTCTGATGTGCATTCAGACCCAAAGAAAGCTTCATAGCAGGGACCAGTAGCTTATGTCAAGAAAAAGGGTGTGATGGGCTGGGGATGAAGGAAGGTTGTATGCATTATTTTTGTACGTGTGGAGACGGCGGCGAATCTTTATCTGCAGCTGGAGTATGTACATAAATATGAGGACTTTTCCAAAAGTAGTTCCTCCTATTTTATTATGTCAGCCCATGATGTCAGAGGCAGATTTTTGTATATGGCAGCAGAGATTGAATCTTCCCACCAATATTCCATTACATTTTGTTGCCAGATGGCAGCAAAGGGGCAGTCTGACAAATTTGTCCTTTGACATGGAAGCAAATTGCCACTTGAATTTTTGACTTGAGATTTTGGAAAACCAGTCCAATATTAATCCAAAAATATATACCAAGTTTTCAAAGCAGGTAGAACCCCTTCAGCAAAGCGCACAACTATTGACACAGGATGTCCATATGTCTTGGATAAATGAACTTTATTTCCTTACATGAAAAATATCTATTCAAAACAGCTGATTTACTTCAGCATTTGAAGAGTGGAGTAAATAATCTCTTTGCAAAAGAAAATAATTAATACCTCATTAAGTATTTCTAAGCCTTACTTTAGCTGCATGTTGCTGCAAACTGATCAGGATTAGGAATGTTTGCTGTTAATCCAGACAGCTACTACAGGTTCTAGGAAAGAGTTTACATATGAAAGGAAGGAAGAAATCGAAGGATACAGAAAGTATCACTGTGCTGAAAAGTAGATCAAACCAGCACTGCCTTCTGTAAGGCTTGAAATAGGATGAGGCTAAAGACATTTAGAAATCAAATGACTTTCTTTTCAATTTTATTTTTAAAAGTTGGGTTAATACCTAAAAATAAAAAATAGAAATGTAATTTTCCCTTGCTGTTCTGGCTATTGTATCTTCACAAATGCAGGTGATGAGCTCTGAGCTTCAGGTGCATGAGGACAAATTTCCCAAAAGGCTGCTATTCTTTTGTAGGTTCAGTTTACTTACTGTTGCATTCGTCTCTGTGATCCTCTGCTAGTAGCTCAGTACTGGGAACAAAACTAGATAGTTAGACGAACAATTTTATATGGATTTTCATGGTATTCAGCTGCCAATCAGAAGCATGCAGATTCAAATTGGATGGCCAAATACACAAGTACTTTGATTTGTCTGTAAACCTGTCTTGAGCCTATAAAGTCTGAGTTTGGATTTTTATAGGTAGAAATCTTGCTTTCTTAGAAGGACACTGAACCTTTGAAACAGCTCCTCTTAATGCTTGGTTGGGTCTGTTCATTTATACTTACTTTCTAGATGATGAAAATCTTGGAAGTCTGAAACAGCCTGAAAACATATTGCTGAGGCTAAAAATACTTGCAGTATAATGTAACAGATAAAGCTCTGAAGAACCAGATTTTATTTGATGGTCTAGATTTTGTTTTTCAGTGATTGCACAGAAGTGTTAAATGGGAATGGCCTAGGGACAGGCTCTAAATCAATAAGCAGAAATAAGTTTGTGAAATCAATTTTTTGTTTTTCACATACACAAAAGTTGATGCAGCCAGTGCTGGGTAACTCCCATTAATTGCCCAGGGTGACAGAAAATTTATCAATTACTTATTTGGAGTCAGGGGGAGAAAGGAAATAACTGCAAAGTTAACTATGTAATATAAGAAGTATCCTACTTGAGTGGTTGTTTAAATATAGACGGAATAGATTCTTCAGAGCTTTATAGTTTTTCTGCCCTGAAATGTTTGCTATCCACATATTTGCAATCAGAGGAAGAACAATGTTATTAGAGTGTTAACATTTCAAAGATGTACAGAGAAAATACACACTCAACATGCAAAATGCTGTTACCATCATGAACATTATGATGATAACTGTACAGAAGAATCTATAATTATATCTATCAAATATATCTGTGTGGGAGGAATCCTTTCTTTATATGAAAATAGTCAGGCTGTTTAGACTTGGCTCTCTGTCCTTCCTATCTGGTCTGAACGCAGGCTTGGGATTTGTAATTGGGGTCTATAAAAATCATTACATAAAATCAGTTTTGTTCATGAAAACCTCTGCTTTCTGCGTTCCCATTTTTTCTTGATAGTTTTCCTTCCTTTCCACTCATTTGATATGAATGACAAGATTTCTATCTTAAAATTTGTTTCCCTTTTATTGGGCTGAATATATTCTCTCTCAAAAGCTCCTATTTTACTTCAGTTCTAAGAGTTTTTCTCATACTTCACATACTTTTCTTCCAGTTTCTCCTTTCTTCCTTCATAGTTCCTTGCTGGACTAGCTTTATTTTACAGCCTTTATGTCTTACCATTCCTTCCAAAAGCCTGAATACCCACTGTGCAAGATGTTCTTGCAAGGTAAGACTTGAAGTTGCTGAAGTACCAATGGCGTTATTTCATAACTAGCACTTCTACCCTAGACATGTCTGGCTTCACAGAGGCTGGGGTGTTTCTATTCCTTATGCCCACGAAGAGGAGAAATGAACAGTTATAATAAAATCCCACTTCCAATACAGACTTCCTATTTTGTTATACATCAGGCATCTAGACCTTGATTTATCTAATGTGTGTTTAGGGATTAATTATTTGTTCAAAAATGTTCGAGTTTATCAATATGTTCCTGGTGAGTGTTAAGATCATAGCTAGATTTGAGGTATGTATGAATTTCACTGAAAACTTTGCTCAACCATCTACTTAATTTTTCAGTTTCTACTCTGGAAAAATGGAGGCAATGCTTGTCTTTGACATATGCTATTTTGCTCTCAATTGTTCCAGATTCAGTAGGATGATTTGTGGCAAAAGTTATGGCCCAAATAAGGGCATCTCTTTGTCAGACTTTGAATGCTTTCATACAGGTTGCAGGCTTTAATCCTTCTCTTATAAATAGTATATTTCACATCTAGTATCTATAAGATGGGCTACTCTCCCTTATATGCACTACTTAGCCTTCTTACCTCTCCTGAGTATGAGGTGTGAGAGAGCTCGTTAAACATCTAAGTTAGACTAGAGAAAAAAATAAAAATAAGAATATAAATTAAAAATACACCATCTGTGGTATAAACAGGGCACTGAAATGTTATTTAAGATTTCCATAAATGTGACACATGATAAAAAGAGCAGTTGCAGAAAGCAAAAGAAGAAAAAGACTTAAGACTAATAAATTTTGTGCTGAAGGTGACACCTGACACTTCAAAGTGAAAGAACTGAGTTATTTCTGTTTTCTCTGTCTTTAACAGAATGCAAATTAATAGTCTTTTTCATTGCATTATTAAATTACTTGAGTATCTAATATATATATGTGACCTATGGTGAAGTGAGGAGTAGGATGAAGGTTTGGCATCAACTAGGTTTTATATTTTAGTCTTTTTTTTTCTTTTCCCTGCATACTATTTAAAAAATGAATCTGAGTCCTTTAGTGCCAAAATAATCCTGATCCTTTTATCTTTAACTCCTTTCTAACAGCTCTTTGAGGAAATAAATCCATCTAATACCCTTAGTGTGAAGGCAGACAAGCCTCCTGGAAAGTAAGTCCATCACATCCTTGCTTTCTCTCTGTTCTTCCCTGTTTTCTAGCATAGAGGCTAAATTTCAACAACTGATTGAAAATAATCCCCTGTAACAAGATTGTAATGGTAACAAATTGTGATTTTTGCATAAGAGTAAGATCAGGAATGCATGATATAGTGAGATAATTTATTCAGGGAAATTAAATAGATATTTGTAGGTGGTGTTTACCAAATGAGAATGAATTGGTTTAGCATCTGCTGAAAGTATTCAGTTAACCATAGCCAAACTCAAATTTAAATTTCCTAAAAGAAATAGCTTGTAAAGATGGAAATTCATCATGAATCGAAAAGCAAGAAGATAGTAATTCAGAATAAAAATCAGCATGTGATGCAACATCAGCAGAGATGTGAGTGTCCTGCACATAAACCCTGCATGTGGGAACTCAGAGTCTCTTTAAAAAGTTTCTGAAGTGCAATGAAAAGGACAGTGGAAATGGTGGGGGAGGAGGAAGAGAAGCTGGCTTTGCAATCTGCATCTCCATGATCTGTTAGACATAAGGGTGAGGAAACAAGAGAGTTGTAGCTGAAAGCGCTATCAACAGAGTGAATTCTTTCTCTCTAGAACAGATTAAAAAAAAAAAAGTTATCTTTGGTGATCACGGCTGTGTAAATAGAAAACCCTTACAGTCTGGTGAGCGCTGTCTCTCATGCACTCCTCAGACAGCAATCACGAGGCTGGCAGTGCAGTCGGTCAGTGATGATATTAGCAGGCAACTGCTTGCCCTGGGCTTGGTATCAATTTGTGTCCGAAAGTAAGGCAGGCCACAGGAGTGAACCCACACAGCTCTTTCACTGGTTGGCCTTTGGCTGTGGCTGTGAACGAGCTGTGGTGAGCCAGGCCTACCCAGGGGCCGTGCTGCAGTGGGACAGGAGCAGGTGGCCGCGCTGCTGCCCACACACGGCCTGGTGCTCAGCACCTCACCCACTGCACACACACAACCTCCTCCTCCGTTACCACTGGAGCTGCTCTGGTGGTTAAATAGAGAAGAAAGAGTAAATTAGGGGAAGCTCAGCCAGCTGGTGACCTTTCAGTGCCTTGTGACCTGCCAGCACACCTGAGGAGAAGAGGTATGAGGGAAAGGGAACAGGAGTTCGAGCTGTTTTTGTTGTAACTGCTGCAAATGCACACCTGTGTGGAAGTGTTAGGTGAGGGGAGAGATGGAAAGCTGATGTGAAGCTCCCTCTGAAAATATAGAGGGGTGCACATTCCTGTGCTCTGTCTGTTGAGGAAGTGACGTGTGCTAGCACTGGGGCTGGCGTTTCCAGTAAAGAACTGGAGTGAATCACTGGGGTCTGATGGGAGAAAGGCAGCAAGCTGTTAGCGCTTTTGCACTGAGGTATGACAGAATCTTTGTAGGAGTATCTGAGTGTTGTTCCATGCAGCGAAATCTTCAGATATGCCTTCAGCCTCTGGAACAGCCACAGTAAAAGAAAATGCGGAGCATATGAGATGTGCAGTAACCCCAGCAGCTTGGCTCTGAGAGCTGGGTCCTTGAGTCTCGCTGCCAACCTGTGCTTTGTTGTAGAGCCTTATCTGGGCCAGTGTGGGTCTGTGGAGTCTCTGCTATAGGATGCCAGAAGTCAACCTGTGCATTAGCACATGCTTGTGAGCTTGGCAGTCATGCACCAGTGTAGTTAGAGTACATGAAAAATATGGAGCATAATGTTTTAGAACTAAGGCATTATGTTTTAGTAATGGAACTGAATTAACTGGTGGAAATTTTACTGAGAAATGATGTACAATATCCATTACTTCAGTGCCTGAAGTCAAAATGAAGCATATTTTAAAAGATACAAGACAGCTGGGACATTATGGTCTACACTGGTGAAATGCATTGGTGAAAACCTGTGGTTGTCAGTATGCAGGAGATCAAACTGGATAACCACAAGGGTCCATTTTACTTCTTAGAAAGGAATGAATATAGTAATTTTGTTAGAAATGCTGTCTCAAATTGTCATTTGCACTGTGACCTCTGCACATCTATCTGGAAGTGTTAAGTGGCCTTAACGGAGATGCAAAATTTGCTGACTTTTTATCCTTTGTACACTGGTAGAACAGTAGAAAGGGATTGTGTGTAAATGGGATTCAAAAATCCATTCCAAAACTTGCCTGCAAGTTTCTGGGGATGGAAAGTGACACTGTCTCTAGTCTGGCTCCCTGTTTATCAGATTTTATATTCTAAAAATCCACACTGGAAATAGTGTATTCTACGCGGAATGTTAAAGTCAGTCATGCATTTTTTCATTGTTTTTATTCAGAGATGATGTTTTTGACCTAAAGATGAACCAATTTTTAATCTTTCCTGGCCTTCTTTCACCTTGAATCTTTTCCTGTATTCTTTAAAATATTCATACTTGCACTGAGAAGCCAAATTTTTCAAGGTGATCCTAGGTGAATAGGATTAAACAACTCAGGTCAAACTACTTACTTAATCACTGTATATTCTTTGTGCAATTGGCAAGAAATTATATTTCATACAGCATTCTTTATAGTCAAAAGTTTTAGTATTCTAAGAGAAGAAAAATGAAAGGCAAATATCATGACCTTTTGTATCACAATGACCTGTAACTGGAGATGGGTTGCAATTTAAATACAGAATTTAATCCCACCTTTACAGTATCTGTAGGCACTTGTAAAATATGTCTGGGATGTTCAAAATGGAAAAGATGTAATGTAATATCCTTCCAGGGAGAAGCGCTCTGAAAACTGCCATTTTTCCTTCATGCATTAAGGAAACTACTGATGAAAATTTAGGAATTTGATTAAGAGAAAGTCCTAATTTATCCCAAAAGCAAAGCTGTCTTCCCTTTTAATTGTTTTATTTGTTCTAATGCAGGAGAGATAAGTAATTTCTGTTTTACTCCAGAAAAAAATTCCATTTCTTTTTACTGTTTTCCTGTGCAATTTTTTTTTTCATTTATTAAATTATGATCTGTTAATGACATAGCTGTGTGATTCCTACTCAGTATTCTTTATAACGGAGTAAATTCTGACAGCCAAACATTGGAATTTAGTCTGAGCATATACTTGTATGTCACTAGGCAAAAAAAATATCCTCAGCTGAAGGATGCTTTTCTCAATCTGAGAAAAGAGAATTATACCTCTTGTACAGAGACTAAACTTCAGGAGGGCATAGGTATTAGGGAGAGATCATTTTTACCCAAGAAATATGCAAACAAAACCTCTGATTATACCGTCTGGGCCTAATAGGTTAGAGAATGGAGTGGGATGCACTTAGCAGTTCCTTGCAGAGGAAACGTGTAGCACAGAAAACCCAATGGATTCCTTAGCTTTCTGTGCTTTAGCACAGAAAATCGCATCTTGAGCATCCCTGCAGCACCAGCAGCAAAAAGTGACATTTCCATGTGGTTTTACAAATGAAAGATCTTAAAATCTGACTGTTGAATTGAATGTAGTCATACTTGGAAGAGCTTGAGTACCCTGCAAGAGGCATGGATTTTTAGTAATTGTTGAGCACCTTCATTTTAAAACCAGCTTTCCTGGAGTTTTTTGGTGTAGATGTTCAAGTTCATTATGCACATCAATCCAGAATGAAGGTAAATGCTGCTTCATCATCTCTACTGGATAGAAAAGAGATGAGGTAGCTGAGCAGCAGGTGTGTAACATAGCTATGATGAGATGGGACCCCAGTAGGTGATCCAAAGTGATGCAAATGATCTGGACAGATTCAGAAGTGTGCTTTAGGTTCTCATTCGAAGATGCAACAAAAATAAGACTGGAGGTCATCAAAATTTAGTGCAGCAGTTATTCTTTCTATCTGATGTCAGACAGAATCTTAGTCAGTGCTTGCTACCAGCTGTGCTTGCACAATTCTGCCCACAAGGAAATGAGAAAATTCTTCATGATTTCTCTCACTGGATTGAAACAGACATCTGGACTGTTGCAGCAACACGAAGACAAAGGGAAAATTACTGGTTGTATTGCTAAGGTAGTGAGAAACTTATGACAGCAAACACACAACACACATGCCATGCGAGCATGGAAACAATGCCTTCTGTAACTGAAGTCGTGACTGACAGCTACAGATGTGATTTAGTGAATCATTATGTATGCTGTTTAGAAGAGATCACTGTATGGAAGGTAACAAGTGTTACAAGTTTCTGTAATATTCCTACGTCTTCAAAAGGTAGGGGAGAACACTTTATCAAAGAAGCTATAAGCTAAGTATATTTATGCATTAGCTGTAACTCTGATTTTTTCCACATTGGAGATGTTGGCATTCCTGGTGCCACAGAGATAAAAGTTCTCTAAGTTAGTACAGGTGTTTTCTGTGAGATTTTTATACCTCATCAGTACCTAACATGTTATCACTACTATCGATGTTGGAAGGAGCAGGCAGAAAATGTCAGAGTTGAAAATGGGGTCTTGAAAATGTTCTGTGATTTTTTTTTTTTTGAGTGCTTACCAGTAGTGCTTAGCAGCATGCAGATGTCAGGGCTCACAATGAAGGATTAAGTGCAGGATCTGAGAAAAGAGGAAGAGATGTTCATCTTTGACTTCTGCATTTTCCTGGCAAAATCTGTCCCTGCTAAGGCAGTTTGACTTTATGGTTCTCTCACACTTATATCCCTACTTCTCTTTCCTTGCAGTGTTTGGTATTATTCATAAAGCTTCAGCTGCCAGACTGTCACAGTTTTGAGTACAAGCCTTAATGCCAAAAAGCAAGGGCAAAATAAAACAATGAATACCAATGCCATTGTGATGGGAACAAGATCTTATGACTTGTAAAAGTTTAGTCATAATTTGGAGAGAAAGAAAAAATGCTTTTAACACTTGAATTTAAAGCATTCCTCTGAAAGGAAGAACCAGAAGTGTTACCTCAAACCTTTATGGGGCCGTAACTGTTTTCTAACACTTTAAATGTTGGCACACTAAACTGGCAATGGCAAATTATATTCTAAGGAAAACAAAAGCAGAATCAAGTCCTTAAGAAGCAGAATGCCATAGAAAAATGGAAAAAGAATGGAGCAAGAACTTAAGTTGGTTTATTAAGAAAAATATGAATCAGTGTGAGAAGAAAATGCAAACTATTGAATAAAACATTTGTCTGTCTCAATTTAATTTTTTTTTTTTTTTTTTTTTTTGCACTATGGAAAGAGGCCTTTTCTTACAAGAAATTCTGCAGTTTTTAATCAGGTTTGATTTTTCTTATTGTAAATAGGGCAGCTTATAAGAACAGATTTCTAATAGTCCATAGAATTTTTGCTAAAATTCCTGCAGAAAGTTATGCAAATTTTATGCATTTTGGTGTTCTCCTGTTTTCTCACCAAGCTCATTTCACAAAATGAGACTTGATAGTTGGAATATGTTTTGAGATTTTTGGAACCAAAACCAATTGTTCTAGAAATACTGGCTCCTTAAACAAAGAGGAGCTTACCTCCTTGAAAAGGAACTCCTGCATAAATAATGCAGTGAAAAGGAAGGATTGAATCAATTGTTCCTGTGCTTCCTTCCTTAAAATTGAATTATTCATTATTTCCTTTAGAAATGCATTGATCTTTTTTTTATTATTATTATTAAAAAAAAAAAAAAACAACCAAAAAACCCCCCAAAAAACAAAAAACAAAAAAAACCTGAACAACTCAAGGTTCCCACTGAAGTTGCACATAAAACAAAAAGAAATCTGTGCCTAGGAAACATCCAGAGATTCTGATTAATTAGCATACGTTAGGAGTTACCTGTGACTTCTCTGGTCTTATATTTGAAAGCAAATCCTGATGCCATTTCCCAGCAGAATGGCAGCCTTATCAATGTAATTCTTTACACGTTTCTTGATGATATCTTCTCACCCTACTTTTTTTGGATACAGAGCACTGCAGGGTGGTCATGTTTCAAGTTCCCTTATGTCCTTATCAGCTGGCATTGGTGTAAATTGGTAGAGAAGGAAAATGCCAAGGAAGTGTCTTTGAAACAGTACTTTCCCAGAAATTTGTGCTCCAAATCCAACATGCCTGGACCAAGGAGTGACGGTCCTAAAGAAAGGCTGCTATTAGTGGGGAGCAAGGCAAACAGCAGCTGTCTGTCCAGGAATATAGCCCTGATTTGTGACAGCTTTGTGTAGCAGAAGCAATATGGGAAGGGTGCAGCTCAGGATACAGTTAGCCTCTTTTTGCATAGAGTATTTGTGGATGAAGAAATCTGTCTGTCCGGGCTGCTGTTAAATAGGCAACTCTTCTAAGCAGATGAAACTGGTTACTTAACCCAGAGGTCAGTGTTTCTAACTCCTAAATTTTTGCAGCATTTCACTTTGTGCGACTTCGCTTTTGTCTGTGATCTCTGTAAATTCTGTCATTTGAGATAATCTCCCTAGAGCCTCCCCTTCATTCCTCCTGTCACATTTCCCTGCAGAGTATCGGTTTCCAGCAGAACTGTGAGGCAATATCTAGGGTATACAAGGCTGGCAGCCATAGAGGGCTTTTGTAGTGGCACAACTTTTAGAGCCTTCTCCTAGGAAATACAAGGGAATAGGGACTGTAATGTTATGTATTTCTGAAAAGACATTTTCTATGTTTTTTACCTGCACTTGAGGTAGATGATAAGGGGTCTTCCAAGCCTTCAAGTGAATGTGAGCAGGATATCAGAACATGCTGTCTTGATAGCATCATTTTACTTGGCCCTCCCCTGCTCAGAGCCTTGGTGCTGTTAGCTCAAAAGCTTTTACAGCAGTGAAACTGGGAGCTCTTCTCAGATTGAGTCTTATCAGTGCTTGTAGAAAAGAGGTGACATTTAGCGTTAGAGGCAAGCAGAAGAAATATTTATTTGGCATGTTGATTTCAAGTAAATGATGGATGCTATAATCTACTCATTGATTGGAATGTTAGAATAAAGCTCCAGGGAACACAGAATTATCTGGCTGGTAGGCAATAAAAGGGCATACGTAATTGATTTATCATACGTTTCTGCAACTTCTTCCAAGGTTTTCTCCTCCACGTACAAGGATATGTGTTTGCTATCATTTATGGTAACTCACATAGGTACAATTGATGCGTACAAATATGTACCCAAAAGCTTATATACAAAGCACCACAAATATATCACGGAAAGAAAGGAAAAATATCAAAATGTTTGTTATAAATGTAGCATTATGTATGCAAGTTACTTGTTGGGGAGGGTAGGGAGTGGAATAGGGCAGTGGATGTGTTGTGAAGTCATATGTCTTCAACTGGGAAATGAAAAGCTTTCCCTGATCTGCCGTGGTCTAAGTGCAGTGGCCTCTGAGTGTTTTCTTTCTTCTGTATTTATGGTCAGAGATCATCTTGTATCATACTTTGATGTCTTAATTTATGACCTATATTAATAATAGCTATCATCGTTTTAATTAACTAATTAGATTAATTATTGTTATTACACATTATTATTATTATTTACCATATTCACCATAAGGAAAAATTTCAGTATTAGGAATCAAGAATTCTGTTACTGCCACTCTGATTCATGGTCTGCCAATGTTAACTCTGAAAACCCAAATAGTAAGATGTTAGTAATGGAATTATTTCAATTCATCATTTAGGTACAGCATTAAGAGCAGTTTCTGACTTTCAGTGTGTTCATAGCTTTTTAGACTTTGTCACCTCTTTTGTACAATTTCCTCATTGGATGAATGTAAAAGTTTTAGTCCCTTTCTTTATAATATTAGGATTAAATTTGATTTCTCATTTTCTAACAATGTTTAGGGTCAGTATTTCCTTTGAGTGGGAGAGACTCCTAATTACAAGAGATGCTTCACTATAAGCATAAACAATAATCTGATCATAATCACGGCAACATACTGTTTGAGTGCATGAGATCAGATTAAGGGCTCTGCAATGCTCAGTGGTGCCTTTTAGTTATTGTAATAGTCTTAGAATTTATTTGTAAGTGCTGTAAGAAATCTTGAAAATATTGAAATTAATTCCTTAATCATCTCTTTCAAATACCAGCATTTCTATTAAGAACAGTGAAGAATGCATTTTCTAAAAAGATAATCATCTCTCAAGTAAATCTAAATTGTTTGATGCTTGCTTGAATGGGATATTTAGTTAGCATGCATTCCTTCCATTTCTACAGTTGAACATTAGCAACATATTTTCTAAAATTCTATTTTTGTTTTTAAACTACATACAATTTCTGGCCAGATAAGCCAGAGTGATGTATACCAGGATGCCCTACATGGTAAGCCCAGCGCTTGTCAAAGGGATCATATTCAGAATTTTGAAAGCACAGATTTACTTTTCAAGTGCTTGGCACTGATTTGTTTCATTCAGTAGAAACATCCAGGCTTTCCAGACGTACGGCAGTGTAGCAGCTCAAATGGGCTTGCCAGATGTCCTCAAATCCCAGATAAATGTTAAGCATTCTTGAATTGTGCCACCCATGTTAGCATTCCGAGCAGAAAGAGGAAACATTCCAAGAGAAAAGAGTCACAAAACCTCTGAAAAAATATCATGCACTGAATGATCTGAAATGCTAGTTCTGTGCCTTTCTCTATAGGTTGTGTGAGATTCTGCTGGGTGAACTATGCGGAACATTTTTGCTTAAAATACATTGCAGGACTAAGAAAGCTTCCTATTTTTCTGGGAAACCAAATATGGCTGCTTATAGAGGTAATGACTGAAGGAACTCACCAACATGAAGGCTGTTAGCTTATTGTCAAGATAATTCAGCAGAAGTGCCTGAAGTCCTGCTTTCTTAGATTTGAATGTTCAACCTTTTTAATACAGCGAACAAATGGTTGGCAGCATTGATGGCAAAAAAGCGCTTCAATTCATCGGTCTTTATGTGCTATGCAATACATCTGACTGGAGATTGATTTTTGCAGTGGTTATGATAGTGGGTACTGCTCTTCAGTGTTTTCACTCACGATGCGTTCTTTGATTGATGTCAGAAAATCCAAATTCCCTTTTTCCTTTATAGAAACTGAATTCAGGAAAGGACAGGCTGTGGTTATTCTGCATAAACAATTTTAGACCAATTTTATCTGCTCACCAAAACAGTTCATACTGATAATGTATTTTATTTGCCTAACTGACAGAGTACAAGATCCTGCTACCACAGCAGCAGGAGCATTAAGCCAGATTTTGTAATTTCTGATTTATGGCTGCACCATTACTTGGAAACTCTAGTAAGGCAGTTGCTACCTTAATGTTCTTTTAAGACCCTTGTGCCTGAATTGATGAGGTCTTCAAAAATCAGATTTTTGATGATGTCATGGATATAAGATTAAGGAAATACCTAAGTATGCACTTTAAGAACGAATATATGCAATTCTCAAACTAAGCATGAGCTTTCAGAGAGCTCTGGAGTTTGGCTCACTGAAATAATTATACTAATCAGCTAGGAAAAAAAAAACACCACACAGTGTTCTAAGCCTACTGCTTTCATGAGATATTGTCAGATTTTCTACAAAATCTTCAGAAAACCATGTCTGAATTTGTGCCATATGTATGGCATCTGTGATGGTGCTCTGCATGTCTTTCATGTATCTTCATGTGGACAGTTAGTACTTGGCTTTGGAAATGAATGATAGTTTTTGTGTGAGCAACTTTAAGTGTGTATGTTCCACATAACTTCTTCTATTTTATTCTTCTTTATTTCTTTCCAGCCTTATGTTATGTGTTTTATTCATATAATGGGATTTCTCTTTGTCCTCTTCTTCACTTAATAATTATAAACTAGCTTTTTCAATTTTAAAAAGATCAGAGAAAATTATGGACAAAACCTGCATACAGATGTCTCAATTAATGAGTCTCTTAACTCAAAAAGCATGTGGAAATCTTGAAGAACATGCAGTGATTTTTCAGAGCCCCTTTTCAGTCTTTCAGCATGCAAACATAGCGAGCTCTTTGAAACGGAGTCTTTTGAATGGGTGCTTGTGTATGTGTCACATGGAGTGGGTCTGTGACCCACGGGTCAGAGTTTGCGGTTACAGTAATGGAAATGATGATGATAATAAGTAGGCTCTTTCCTTATGTTAACAGAGCTTTGCACATCCCATTGAGACACTGTGGTGGGATGCCAGAATATGTAAAAACAGGCGTGGTGAAAATACATGCAGGCTGACATTACGAAAGCATGGAACCAAGCAACAAGGAAACGATGAGCAACCTTCCCTGTGAAAGAAAACAAAACCTTACTTTGCAAGGAAGCCGTAATGGACGGAGTAGTAAATTCAGACCGCCACTCAAAATAGGCGTGGAGCTGTTAATAATGCCCAGGAAGAACAGACATACCATGTCTGTGGGCAGGCTGGGTGGGCAACCCTGTCCAGCAAATGTCAGGGTTGTTATTTAAAGCAAAGCAAACCTAGCAGAAAGGTAGCAGCACAGAAGCTGTGCTCTTGGGCTGCTACAGATTGAAGCAGTCAATGACATGGGAGTTTGAGTGGACAGCAAAAGTGAGACCAATTTTGTATCCCTGGGATACATATTCATAGACAAGATTGAATTGAAATGTCCATGATGTTGGGGAAAAGTTATTTGAAAAATTAATTACTTTAATTTTGCCCCAGCTCTACCTCTTCTGCACCTCTAGTGCATGAGAAAACAATTCACTGTATTTCTTTGATGGCTTATTACTGATTATATTTTAAGAGAACAGGCTATTTTTTTTTTAATCTAGTCTAAGATGTGTAACATAAACAGTGTCCTTTTTTTCTCTGAATTTGATAATCTGGATATTGAAACTAGGGAAACTGATCTTCAGATTGTTGCCCTGCTTTTCTGTTTCAGTCACACAGATTGTAAGGCCTTACCTTACTTTTTCCTGAGTTATGAATCAAAGGACAGTGAAAAAAGATGAGCACCTGGACAGTGTGTGTGAGATGGTGATTAGCAGTGATAAGATAGATGCCTTATTACACGAATGACCAATCTGTGTTTGGTTATTAAGGCACTTTCTTGTTGGAAAACGTCTGAAATAGGTAAACTGATGATGAAATCCTGAAGAAAAAAAGAAAAAAAGAATTGCAAAATTGTAGCATCCCATAATTGTCTGTAAAGAAGGCTTTTTATGTGCAATTTCACTACTACTCAATAGGTTTGTAGAACATATTTGATTTAGTTGCACTATTTTCAAATTGTGTTATCTGACAAACTGAGTACAGAATGCATAATTAGATCATACTACTGTAGTTATGATAATGAATGCTGCATTTGCAAGACTTGAAGCCTCGCATTAGGCAGATACTTAATTTTTTATAGCTGTTTCTGACAGGTAACATTTTTTATCCCAATCATAAATCTGTCAGGAATTCTATTTGTACTAAAGGCTTCTGTGTAGTAAATTACAATTTTGATTTTTAACTGACAAATCTGCACAAGCATTTTATTTTGTAAGCAAAGTAGTTTTAAATAAATTCTTTGCAATTACCATTGCCTTATTGTATGACTTCATAAACAGTATAAAGCAGGCTTTAAAACACTTAGAATAATGGTATTTATCAAAATGTTATATATTCCACAAACAAAAATCTTCTGAAATACAAACCTCTCACTTTTAAGAGTTGTTGGCAGTTGATAGAATGTAAATGAGTGAAAGCACAAAAATTGTGTGTTGCATGTATTTTCATTCAGGTTAATTTTACTGGGTAGTAAAGGAGGAGAAAATAAGTTGTAGAGAGGAAGAATAAAAATAACCCATTGAGACAGCTTGAACACAATACTGAATTTTCACGTCTAAAAGTAAATATGAAGGATTCTGACTCTGCAGGAGTTGCTCTGTATCTTCCAACTGCTGTCATTATACCATAATCTTAAATGGTTCTTGTTCTTTGCTAAGCAGTTGTTCATAAAGCCCACGTGCTGCTGCTCACATGCTCCCTCATGCTGGCTCTCTGGCCTGTTTATTGAAGGAGGAGAATATCTTGGACATGTGCATGTATGATACTGAACAAATGGATTCACATGGCAAAATTGCTTTCCTAGGGAAATAGAAAATAATCTGCCTTGGCATCAGAACTCATCTTCTGTTTAACAGTATGAACGTAGTGAAATGAAATTACTTAGAGGCGTGATGCAGGAGCAGTTTTTAAATACGAGGGTACTCTGGGTGTGCATTCAGTGCTGCTAATCTCTCTGGTTATTCTGGTTTCCAAAAAAATGTAAAAGAGCACTGAAATGTTTGGACAGTCCCTTCGGCTTCCGTCATCTCAGGCTGCATTTACCCCAGGAAGACAGTTTATAGCAGGGGAAAATAATTTGTCCCTGTTGCAATTCCATGTTTTGATTTCATGATACTTGGATCCTCTGTAGGCTTAATATTCAGGGACATGAGTGAATGCACGTTACATTTACTGGAAAGACTTCTGTTGATTTAATGCGGGTGTTGGATCAGGCCCTGAGAGTGCAGCAAATGAGAGCCATAACAGGCCTTTCTTCCTTTAAGATACTCTAGAATGCACAGGAATACACACTGGGGAGCCTGGAGAGTACACAAATAGGTGTGTGGAATAGAGGCTTATCTACAGATAAGTTCAAGAAGAGGAAGATTATATTTATCATAAAGCAGTTGGGAAAAGCTGGGTGCCTGTTAAGCAGAAACTATATCTTCTCTTTATCTATAGAAGCGATAGCTGGAGAAATACTGATGTGCCCTTGTCTGTTTGCTGCCTCAGAATGGAAAGTCTCCAAAACCTGTGAATCAGTGACACCAAAGTGGTCATTAACTTTATAGACTAAATCACCTTCATTAAGTTTCATTTGGCAAAATTAAAGGTCTTTTTATCTTTTTCAAGCATTGCTTTAAAAAGAAACAATTAACATTACTACTCTGGAGCCCTGAGCACAGAGCACAGATACTGCAGTCCCAGAGATTGGATGCTGTCAAAATTTACTGCCTGTATCATCTGAAACATTAATATTTTATTTGAAATACTTTGGATAAGGTCTTCTTCTCACGGTGCGGTAGAACTTAATGAACATGCTTTCCTAAATAATTTTATGTCATTTGGTGCTTTAGTGAAAAGATGAGGGCACTTAATTCTCAGATGCATCAAGCAAATGTGTAGTGCCAATTATTTAAACTGTTCTTTGAATCACTCATACCATATCTCTGCAGTTAATTAACTTTCACACCTGTCTTCTGTTAGAGAATCCCCCCTATTTATTTCTTGTCTTTACAATTCTGCTTTGTGCATTGTTCCTTCCAATACTGTGTTTGCTGTAAATTTGACAAAGATGAAAAACCATGATGACTGCAGATGGACAACGATGACGACTGCAGGTGGCAAATGGGGGTTGGAAGCATAATGGGAACAATTTCAAGGACTATTCAGCCATTATTTGAAGGAAACACTTAGATACCAGTGTGGAGTATGACAGTTTCGGCCTACTAGATGAAAAATAAGGAATTTTGTTTGTGGCTGCTGGGGGCTGTTCAAATAACACCTTGCTGTGTGCACTCTGTGTCAAAGAAAGGAATGATGAGGAACTAGGAGCTCCTAGGGACTAGGAGCCTGTGGAAGAAGTGACTCCCACTCTGCTAGAAAACTCAAGCAGGAGCCAGCCGTGGAGCCAGAAGGAATAGACTGTTATAGGTTTAATAGAAATAGGAACAGGTCTTTCAATTTTATTTAATAAGATTGCTGTCCTTTAAAGTACTCTGGGATGAGGGGATCTGTTTTGTGTCTCACTCTAGAGGTGGTTGGAAAGCCCCTCTCTGGGTGCTAGGGAAGGCTGAAGCCAAAGGAGTAGAGGTATGCACTGGGGATCCTCAGGAAATAAAAAGAACAACTTGTGGGAAGCGATGGCCAGCCCTTCTCATCACTGTTTCTTACTAGGCTCAATTAGTTTCTGCTAAAAGTTGCAGAGAAAAGCCTGGACCAACAGAACAGCGGCAGAACTGAACTGTGGTTCACTGAGGAAAACTATTTTTTAGCTTGCCTAATGCCAAGACATTGTCAAAACTAGAAGTACAGGTGAGTTAAGAAGTATTCAGAAAAGCTTTGGCTGTATTTTTCAAGCTTGTATAGACATGCTGTTCACTGTTATCAAACATTTCAGTAGCGAAGTTTTTAGATATCATATGCTTAATTATAATATTCAGATTTTAGTCTCTGTATAGAAACTGTTCTTGCCAGGAGGTAGGTAATTATGTATTCAAAGAAAAAAAGCAGAATGTGTTGTTCTTGAAGTTCAGGGTTTGGTTTGTGGTCTGTGTCCATATTGAGAAATTGGGCCAAGAATTAAGAGTTTCACTTGTCTATTTGATCTTAAGAAATCTCTAGGAACTGTAGGTTGGCTTTCTTTCCAAGATGTGTTTTTCAGAAAATATTTGGTATTATCAGTTTTTGATCTAACTAAAAGCTCATGAGGTATATTAAAAATATCACTGCTTAACTGACATTCTAATATTTTAAAATCTGTCTTTCCTCTGCTACACATGTTCAATAAAGCTTTATTGCTTTGTTCCTCAGCAGAGATTCTGTATGACACAGGGTGTGTGTGACTAATTTTGTTGTACTGTTTTCTGTGTGGATCTACCTAAGTGCTTATCATAAGGTTTTCCTGTTCAAAAGAGTGTCCTTTTTCTACAATAATTCCCTATTTTTAATTTCAGATTCTATTGTCTTCTGTACATGTAGCCAAGGAAATTGTATCAGCCATCTTATTTCTTTCTCCTTTGCCTTTGGAATCACTAAATTAAAATAGAGATTAGTGCTGTATTTTTTAACTAAGAACCTTTGTGCAAGCTGACAAATGAAAAATTATTTTTCTATTCTAATTTTTCACAATTCTCTGAAATGGCTGCAGGCTTTGGAGTGCTGCACCTGTGAGAGGGCAATTATGTCATATTGAGCTAAGGACCATCGGTGGAATTACTTGAAGCATTATTTAGTAGTATTGCAAGCTCTGAGCCTTGAACACTTCAAGATGTAATATGAGTAATCCTGTGCTATTTCCCACTTTATCTAGGTGCAGCATTATTATAACGGCAGCATTCTTGTTATAATTGTGCTAATGGGGAGGGGGGAAGGAGGGAGAAGAATGAGAAAGATAAATGGCAGGAAGAAACTCCTTTTCCCAGCAGGGAAAAAGAGAAGAACAATTTTTATGATCTCATTCTTGGTGTTGGTGAAAGACTGCTCAGCTGAGGACGGAGGATACTTTCCCCAAAAACAAACAGCATCAGTCTCATGGGTACTCCTCAGGGAGTCCACTTTCTGTGGACATCCCCTTCTCACATGTTCTTCCTTCATTCTGCTTACACTACTGGTATGAGAAGTGGGATGAATGGTGATCAAAGGTGTAAATATACCAAAAAAAAAAGATCTGCACAAGGCTTGGAGGGCATGAGGCAACACTGATACAGGCCTGTGAGCTGGAGACCGCAGCTCATTAAGTGAGGTAGCAGAATCCATTAGCAATTAGGAAACTGATCAGGAATCCTTGTTGTCAGTTTTCTTGCATGAGGTCCTTCTTGCTCACTTAACCCCTCATTTGGAAGGAATTACGCAGTTTGTCATATCAGTGTTCAGAGGTTGTTGACCCCTCTTATGAGGCACTGAAGGATGTGTAAGCTGTAAAGCCCTCTTTCCAAGCCATTTGCAATTTGGCTACTACAGCCACTTCTTCCTCAATTGGGCATTTCCTTGGCTCTCAGTAACGATTTAGAACCAGAACCTGTTCCAGTTCCAGCTGTGTTATGCAAGCTTAATGGCTTTTTTTTTTAAAAATGCTGTTGAGAAGGACTGCTTCTGGTGGCTTATATTCTCAGATAACTGTTGATTATTTTCTTGTCATTTTCAGTTCACTGGCTGAGGAAAAACGGCTCTAATAAACAGTGGCAACTGTTGGTCTGGCAATAAATCCCTCTCAGCTTGGGGCCTTGCACAGTGCAGTCTCCTCAACAAACCCAGGGTGCCGCGCAGTCACGCAGCCTTGTTTTTCCCCAGTGAGGTAGGTAAGTGCTGGAGTTCTTGTGCAGCACCTTCTCACCCTTTTTGTCTTTGAAGGTTTCTCCTTATGTTCACATTATTAAGTCCTGCTCTCTTGGGTTCTAATCCAGCAAGTTGGTTTGATGGTAGGGAAGATTGAGTGTTCGTACAGACCATAAAGAACAGTCAAAAAGTAAAGGGCAGATAGATAGAGGAGGAAATGTGGTTATTTCCTGGGAGCTCCATTGGTTATGTACACACATCATATGGGTAATTCATAAAAGAAAACTCTCTGTGAGTGTAATCTGAGGTAAAAATAAATAAATAAAATAAAGGTACAATTGAACACATACAACTCTGTTAGCAAAGAGTGCCTGCAGGCAGCTCAGCTTTTTAATCTTGATTTTATTCATTAAACAGAATGTAAATAATGTATCAGCAAGCTTAGAAGGATAGAAAGGCGGAAAAACTCAGTTACCTGCATCTTTTATGTGATGCTGAGGAACTAATTTGTTCAGCTAACTGAAATGGTGCAGAGGTGAAGAGAACCTGGGCATTGTTTTGGATGCTATTTCTGAAAGATATTGTTTGACATGTAAATATCAGAATCGGAGGAGGGATGGAAGAACATTATGCTCACAGAAAATACTAACTTTTCACCCAGTGTCGTGAATCCCTGTGATCTTTCATTAAGATGCAACCTTACTTAAGTGAAGAAGTTTCTTCAGTTACAAGAGTCTGATTAAGTTCTGATTAAATTTGATAAATTCATGAAAATATGTTGCTGTGGTTTGCATTTGCTTTCAAAGTTTAGGTCATACAGGAATCTGTGAAATGTGATTGAATAGCATCAAACTCATCTCACTAAGCATCAAACTTAAGAAAATGAATGAAATGTAAACAAGCAAGCAAAATTGTGAATTGAATCTGGGGAATGAAAAACCTCTGGGGAATGTCCTGCTGTAAATGGGAGTAATGTTGGATGCAACACAAAGTTATGTGGCCAAAAATATTACAGATTGAGGTTATTGCTATGTTGTTAATCCCTAACTTGACAGCATTACTCATGAATATTTTGCTGCTGCCTAAAGTTGTGAGTAATAACAGAGGTAGGACAGAGAAATGACTAAGCAGCCTTCTTTCCCACAGAGATGTGACTGTCTAGATAATTAGCTGACAATCTGATTTATGAATAAAATTTTCTCAATCTAAATGGCAGCTTAATACTTCTCCAAATGGCCAATATCTGGCTATGGGCTAGTAGGCTGACAATGATTGTTTCGCAGAGGAACCTGCAGCAGGAACAACGTGTTTCCGCTGTAGCCCAGACTAGTCCTGACTGGAGTTTGCCTGATGGCTGATGAGTGATTGTCAGTAATTTCAGAGAAGCCCCCTTTTGCTAAGACATAAAAATGAGAGGATGGAGAGTGGAAATTCTATAGTAATCCTGTCATAAGACTAATGATGACATACTGTAGATGAAATGTCTTGAACCTGAGTCACTTAGATATTGTGTTATTCATCAGTCTTTTTTAACATAATTTGTTTTGTAGCTTGTTTTTTTTTCCCCTCAAATTGTGATTCATATGAAACCATTTGGCACTTTTAAACCATATGAACCCAAGAGTCTGTGGTCAAGACCCTTGCATATAACAAATTCTGAGAACAGGAAAACACAAGTGCTTTTCTAAGTAACCGTTTTTTATTCTTCTCTGTAAATAGCTTATATATATGTACACCATTCCCTAAACCCTATAGGTGTATCTCTATAGAAACACAGGAACTTTTGGCCTTGTGGATAAAAACAGTGTTGGGCATGGGTGAGAACTTATGTCCCACCATATTGCAAAGAAGGGATAAATCTCATTTGAATGGCTGCTTTGGGCTCTGAACAGAATAAAAGAGCTTGGTATCTCTGTGTCTTGGCACTACAGAAACCTCTTTTGTGCTATACCAGAAATAGGTGATGACTGATATCATACATATCAGGGTTATTGCTAGAAGATTGTTGCAGGAAGCCTGAGAAAATGAATACTGAAGCTTTAGCAGCCAGGTGTAAGTAATAAAAGTATTTGCTTTCATTAAAAAACAAAAACAAAAACAAAACAAAATGAAAAACACCAAAAAAAAAAAAAAAAAAAACCACTACATAAACCAATGTGTGAGAAATGTAGAAATATACTGCTGGAATACCAGCACATTCTAACAGCAGCAGTAGCTTCTTGAACAGGAGCACTAAGGCTCTGTCTTTTCAACTATGGAACTAATTAGCTGTTGCTACTTCCAATTTTTAACCTTGGTCTGTTTCTTCATTTCATTTTTATTCTGTCTTTAATCGTTGCATGTCCATCTCGGCTTTATGTGGCATCCAGGCTTAAAATCCTGTGAATGAGTGAAAGAGCAGACTGGAATGCCTCCCAGCTGAGCATACCCTGTGTGAAGGTTGCTTTCTATGAAATCACTGTGGACACCCAACAGAGACAATTAGAATATATCTACTCCAAAATACCCTCTGGTATAACATTGTCGACTAGCTAATTAGAGGCACTTTTACAGCCCGTGGAGATCATGAGATTCCACTGCCATCTCAGTAGAAGGGCACACAATAGGCCGGGAAATACTTTGTTGCTTAGCATAGGAGGACTGAAATCTGGCAGTGGGCTTGCTCTCTTTCAAGGCTAGACCCTTCATTTGTTCACGCTGATGGCTCATCTGGTTCATGGGCTCTGCTGTCCACTATGGCTGTCATTATCTTCTGTTGCATTTCTACTGCAAGGGTGCCTTAAAAAGAAATTGAAGTACTGAGTTCCTTGATCCAGTCTCTCAGCATATACTTCTATATCACTATTTGACGTGTTCCTGTGGATCTCTATGCTTTTTCTATCACCTCCTCCATATGGTTTGTGTGTGAGCTTTGAAGTATTTCTTCTGCTTTATTCTTCTCTCAGTATATGAAATTCAAAATAAAAATTAGGTATGGTTATACAGCTAAGATACATTTAGCAGATAGTAATACAGAACAATGCTTGAGATGCAAAGTTACTACCAAAGTCTGTTTCTGAAGTTATCAACTGGAATTCAGTCAATCAACAAAGTACTCGTTGTAGGAGGGAGTTTAAGCTGATGCAGACTCCTTAGCACACGATTAAAAGGAGCAGCATGTGTATAAGACTGCAGATTTGGGGCCGTTTTTTTTGTGTACCTCAGCACCATGTGTCCCTGGGCACTGCTGCATAGCTGTGTAAGCTGACTCCAGCAGTATGAGAGCCACTTCTCAGGCTGGAAGTGCTGCTGCCTGTATCCCAGCTGTGAAATATAGAATTAGGTCCTGAAAATATTAACAGATACGTGTTAATAAGAAGAGGTGGTAGGGGCTGAAAGCATGTCTTTCCCGCCGGCTTCCTTAAGTATTACAAAATGTATGTCTGGAGAGGCAGCACAGGGACTCTTTCAATAAATCTGGATTGGCCCTTGGCCAGGAGAAGTTATCATTGAGCTCAAGGATCTGTACTTCTCCTGAGGAAATAAAAAAGCCTCATACTTTCATATTTCTAGCTGCACAGTTTACATTAAATTAAAATATGTTTTATCCATTTAGCAGTCTGAATAATAAAAGCTGTATACAGCTGCACTAACATTGTGCTGTGCATTCTAATGACAAGCTTGTGACTATAGCAGAATTGCAACTGCAGTTCAGATGTTTCTTAATTTATCCCAAATATTTTATTAGGGCTTTTTTAAAGTGTGTATGCCAGAGAGGGAGGGGAAAAGAAGAGTAAATAGCATTTAAGATTTTAATAATTCTTTGTTAAAGAGATTTAATGTAAGGGAAATATGGAAATTGTATGTTTTCAGACTGACAAGTGTAATCATTTTGCCAAAACATGATTCAAATAACTGTCTAAATATTTGGAGTGTCTTCTAATAAAAATATACTCAACCTGTTTTCCCCACTCCGATTAATTTGAAAGCAAAAATGACATACAGTTCAAAGGAAGTCATTAAATCAGAAAGGACCACATTGTTCTCTCTTGGAAATCATGATTTAGTATTCAGCCTATAGTCTTAAACGTTTGTGTGTTTTGCCAGCTGTTTAGCGGCTTGAGGCACTTTGAATATATTCAACAAAATGACAATTAGACTTGGGCAAAGTAAGATTCATTAGTGGAAACAGCAGAATAAAGTAGACAAGTAAGACAAAAAAGGGAAGGAAAAAGGAAAATGGCAAACTCCCTTCACCACAATTTTTTCCCTATTTTGAAGGGTGTATATGTGCGTAAACTGGAGAGTCATTCTATATGCAAGGGAAAGCCTGTAGTGTAAGAACTTAGAGTTACATATGGCTTATTTTCCTTTTAATGGTCTGTGAGAAGAGACTGGCAACTTTTCCCCACAGATATAATAAAAAATAGGTAAGTGACAACGCACAGAGGATTACTGGCTTTAAAAAATATCAACTGCCTACAATATTAGTAACAGAACAAAACTTTAGGCCACTGCCATTGTTTATGGAAGCAATGGATGAGCTGGGAGGAGCAGTGTTGGGATGTGCCACACATTGTGATATGTCATGTTCAAACAGAGCTTTGACAAGCAAGGGCTTATTAGCATCTGAGCTCTCTACCTGTGGTTCAGTATGCATGTGGCTTTTGGCTGTCTAGTTCTAACACTGCTCTATAGTTTGTGAAGTGCTGTATGCCGACATGCGAAGTAAGTTGTTCTGAATAAAAAAAACATTGCATAGTTGTCAGAAAATGCAGAATACTGGATCAGAATTCTTCAGAACACCATTAAATAAGTACACTACAAAGGTTACACAGTAAAACATGCTGCCGTGTATCCGTAGAAGCCTATTCCTCTCTTCAAATGTAGAGTTCAGATTTTATCCCATGAAAAGTTCAGGTTTGTTTCATTCATTTAGCCTTGAAACCTGAGTGATCTCTTTAAACTAAATAGCAATTCTGTTTACAACATGTCATAACTTTTCATCTCTTTACATGCAGAGTACTGCTGCACACACACGCACCAGTGTTTCTGCTAGCATCTAATTGCCTTTCTGAGAGCTGCTGAAATGAACCAGATGCCTGAGAGTTGTGCTCACCGTGACAAATGCCTCACATGCACCCATAAATGAGGAGTGAAAAAGAATACCTGCTTAGCTGGCTGCTAAGCTGTCTCTTGTTTCCAGTGCGGTGGGATCTATGTGTAAGACTGCATTTGAAGAGAACTCCCAGTGCACTGGAAACACGGAGCAACACATCTAGATGGTTTTATTATGAAGGTAAAATGAAGAAAATGTACTGAAGGCAGAAAATATTAACTTATCAGCACTTGCCTTTACCAAGGCAGAAGGCCACTCACAAGTCAGGAAAGCCCTTTGGATCCTGACACTACCAGCCATCGGATGTCACTGTTGCACTGCTCAACTCCCACGGAAAAAACATCTCTTCAGTAAAAAATTCTCTATCTTAAAGAAGGCAAAATAAAGATAAATAGGTAAGAATTAGGGGGAGCTGGGTAGGGTTCTGAGTGAGATTCATCTCTGTGTGTAAATTGAAGCCAGTACCTTAAAGAAGATTGAAACAAGATAGGCATTTTTTTTCTTCCACCGGTGTCGAAGGAGGCAGAGTCCATCAGGGCATGGAGGCAAGGAGCTGCCTCGGTCTAATGAAGGAAGGAGATGAATGTCTCAGTGATGGATCCTGGCACAATTCTTTTTAATTCTGATGTATGAGAGACCAAAGCACAAAATGTCTTAAGAAAGAAAGCAAAGAGGGAGTAGACCATGTAGAATACTTCTTTCTTAACCTGGGACAGGGGCACTTTCTCTTCAAAATAGAAGCATTTCATCACGCCTCAGTTTCCTTCACATCAATGAAAACTGATCAATAATCAGGTGCTTACCGCATTCTTTCTCTATTTGTGATGGTTGTACATTTAGGATCATCAGCTCTAATTGGTGTATTGTTAACATAGTAGAATTTGTCTAATAACTTTTATCAAGGTAGTGTATGTTTGTAAGTGTCGTGTTTGTGAGCAGTAAGTATTGTGGATATATTAAGGGAACAGTAGGTTCCCTAGTGCTATTATATGTGTATATATAAAATATACAGGAAAATCAGTTGCAAAACTCAGCTATTTTTGAAAAGGACTGTGGTTTGGTTGTCTGTTGTTGCTATATTTTGAGTCTTTAATTGTAAATATTTCTTAGGTTACATTGATCTCTAATTGCCCACATAAAAAGTTGATGATAATTGAGAAAAGTGAAGGGAGGTCAGAAAAGATCAGCAGAAATTATTTATGAAAACCAAGAAAGATTGATTAAGAGCTAGATAAATAAAAGCAATTTGCCAAAATGACGATAAAACATGCATGTATTCAATATCTAAGAACAATGAAGAATAACTCATTTCAGAAAACGTTGCTGCTTACTCAAACTATACATAGGAATAACAATCACAACCAAAAAATAAAATTGAAGAAAAAGGTATTTACCAAAGTTATGAGTAAACTATTCTAGATGGTAGAAGAGACTTGAGGGAGAAGGTCAGATAAATATATTTTAAAATGGCACAAAAGCTGAGCGTGGTACAAAAGCTGGCATTAATAGAGAGACTAACTGGACAGAATTCTTGTCATTCTTCATTTTGAGGACAACGTGATGTTGTAGATCTCTTGCACTTTTGCACTCTCCTAATTTTCATTCCACTTTCATTGCAACACATTGTCTTTCCTGAAAGAAGAGCAAGACTGAAGGTAGCCGATCTCACTAACGTTTCCAAAAATAGGCTTTGTTGCTGGCAATACGATTACAGTAGAAAGCATTCAGAGAACTCAGCTGGGAAATCCTTAATAGGAAAGAGCATTTCTAAAAGACAAATTAGAAGCATGGAAAAGAGAGCTCCATAGTAAACCTAGATACTCCACTAGGCTTGGGAGCATTTTTAAAGAAATAAATAGATCAAAAGAGACAATACCCTCAGCAAGGTTACTACTAGAGATGCGATTTCTATCTGTCTCATTCAGAAGCAGATGGGGAAACACCCAGAGGAAGAAGTAGAAGCAGTGCCCACATACGTGGCCTCACGAGCAGCTTATGCAATACTTCTGTGTTCTTTCCTTACCCTGTGTCCCAATAGTTAATTCTTCTCATATATTTGCAACTATCTGAGAAACAACTAAGATGCTGTCAGTGAATGATAAGAAAAGGTGGGGAGTAGCTGGCCAAAAACTTGTTGCTGGCTCTGGTCTGTTAACCCATGTGCTGAAAACGGGCATCTTGGCACAGTGAAGTGCTTATGACAAGTGTTCCTGTGAACCTGCAGTACAGAAAACTAGAGCTCCTACCTTGCTTTTATTGAAATGCCAACGAGGCTCAGTAGTCAAAATGAAAACTGTGACCTTAGTTAGCACTGCCCATGGCTTTGGGTATATATATGTATGCTCATGTGCTTCTTTTTGTCCTTTGAGAGATAGAGTACAGTGCTAAAGAGTTTGGGTTTAAAAATCAAAATCTCGTACTGTGAGAGCCAGCACAACTGTGACAAAATTGGCACTCTGTCACTTGGTAGCCTTTCATAGCATGCAGAATTTTCCCAAGAGGGAGCTTTCCCCTATAGTGACAAGCATCAGTGTAGAGTATAAAATGGCACAGTGTGCTGTACAGGGCATGGGAGAGAGATGGCAGCGGACAGGAGAATCTGGTTGTGAGAACTAGGAGCAGTTCGAATTTCACATGAATTTCACATTGGAAATGTTGGCCTTGACTATGTACTATCATGAAAATAATAACTGCCAACAGCATGTTCTCCATATGTAGCTGTTGAGGAGACAAGCCCGAGTTTATTTGTAGGTAATGATTTTTTTGAGCTGACAATCACTGGACAGCATTAAGTTTTGCTTGTTGTTGTTGTTTTTTTCACTTTGAATGTTCTTGTTACAAAAGACTGTTGCTGATCTAAGCTGATACCATTTTTTTCCCTGACTAGATCTGGAGAATCTTAATCAGCTCTGTGTGTTTAGCTTGTTTTGCTTTCCACTGTGTTACCAAAAGCTTCCCTCTCCACTAATGTTCAGCGGAGTGCTTTGCACTTACTACACTTTCATCTACATGTGTTCTCTCAGCATATATATATACAGAATTAGTATTGAGACATAGATAGTTTTGTCTTTCATTATAAACACAATTGCTATTAAATGTGTCAAGTTGCAAATTCTTAATGTGTATGCAAGTATAAACAAGAGGAATTCCTAGATAAATGTATAACGATTAGGCAGGAACCTTTAACAGAGCCAAAGAAGATTGCAGATGTGCATTCATAGGCTCTGATCCAGCAAAGTACTTAAACACCTGTTTTACTTAAGAACACAAGCAGCCCAATTGAACTTAATGGGACTATTCAGGCTTAAAAATAAGAGCTTAGATTGAATAGTTGGATTGGAGCCAGGAATATTAACAGGCAGGAGCCACTGTATTTATGGTCTTTGTCTCAGGCAGCAAGTTAGTAAGCAGTATCTGTGTCAGCCAGTAGTGGGATTACTTATTCTTTGTGGGATCGCAGAACTGGAAGAAACAGAAATGATGAGATGATTTGGTGAAAAGGAATTAAAAAAAATCCCAAGTTAGAATCTGGTTCCAGACACCAAATGCTTCAGACTGGAGAAGCTGCCTTAAATGTTGGGGTTTGGCTCGGGTTGATCACTTGATGTAGTAACTCTGAGACTTCAAATTTCCCTGCTATTAGTTATGCCTTGAATGGTGTCAAATTAAAACTTTGCATGCCAAAAAGTTATATTTTTGTGTGAGCCTGTCCCAGTGCTTCTAGTAGCTGCACTTTAACTTACCTTAATTTGGTAGGTTTAAGGAGAAATGTTTTCTACCCCTGAAAAAATGTGCCTTTCTAACACAGAACATAAAAGACACACGAACCTCTCTCTCTTTGGGCTAACACTGTGTCTCCAGCCCCACTTCTACCAAATGCTCTGTATAGTCTCTTTGGCTGTACTGCATGCAAAGAAAATGAGGCTGAGAAATAAAAAAAAATGCTGACTCTTCTATCTGAAATCACACCAAGTACTAATAAAAATGCTAGCTCTGCTTTACTTGAAAGCTCAACACAGGATCTCTGCTCTGATTTCTTTTATGTGAATCACCCATACCTATTGATAATAAAGTGAAATTCCTTTCCTTGCATCCTTATAAATCTAAAGAAAGTTATGCAAATAGAAAAATGCACCTTTGTCAGAATGCTGTCAGGTAGCACCTTTCACTCTGGAGGACTATTTGTAAGCATAGGGAAACATCCAGAAAGTAGTAATAAATTGCTCTGGTACACTGTTCTGGCAGCCGTTAATAAATCAATGTGAAGGGGAGTTCTGAAGGGCAAAATGTTGCTGTCGGTAGGTGTCCAATTTAATTTTGCTCAAAATTAATATTTCGGATATGATAAGTGAGCTGGCAGGAACAGATTTCATGATTAATTCTACAGAGTCAGAAATGCTTTGATGGCACTTTAATAGCAGCTTCACTGATCTAAAAGTCCCTCCAACTGACCGGTGTGCTCAAGTTTCTGAATTATATTATGAAATCTCTCTTGTTGGTCTGTAAATAACGAAATGTTGCATGCTAAAAGGTAAATTCTATTTTGTTCCTAGTTCCACGTGTGTAAAGTAGACGTGGAATTAGCTGAAATTAACTTGGATATATAGGAGCTTAAAAAAATCAAGGACAGGTCAGCCCGTTTGACAAAACAGCACTAACTTATTCTGTTAGGTGCCTAATCCTCTTGACCCTGACACAGAAGAATTCGAAAGTCCTTGCTTTTGTGCTGGCGTAAACTGGAGAAATATTTGCAGGTTAACGATAGCCTAATTAAGGTGCATTGAAGAAGCTTTCAAATGTAGAATGACATTAAAAACAAATGCACATTTTGTTTCATAGGGAAGAGCTTCCATTTCTGCTTCCTGGAGACCTTTGCAAATGCTAATCAGTGAGGACCTGCAATGTCTTTGTCAAATTTCATAGCTAACATTTGTATGTACAAAACCATTCTCTTTAATGGAGTTGTCCTCTGTATTGGACATTTGCTGGTATGTCAGCTTCTGAAAGAGATTTTTGTGTTATCATTTTAGCGATAGAAAAACTGAGTTGCAAAAAGACGAATTCACATCTAAGTTATGCTGCCCCAAATCGGTAATTATTTTACAACCTTTTGTTGTCAGTTTTTCACGTGAGCCACAAAATTCTTAAATCTTGTGTCAGGTATGATTCTAGAAATTTGTGAAAATAAAAGGCACTATGGGTGTTTGATTTTATGTATGCATACTGAAATACAAGGAGAAGACACGTTTATGCAATACAGATGAAAAATCATGCAGATGCAAAAAATGTATAAGAAAACTGATTAACTTTAGCAATGTAAATTATCCTTATGCTTATGCATTTCTTCAATTTAGAATATTCATTAAAAGGCCTAGAAATGAGACTTGTTGCTAGCTGTTTCAGAGGAGGTAGTACTCAACTTGATTAAATTGTACTATGGGCACAGTGTATGTGTTGAAATTCTATAGAATCTACAGCTGATGTCATTTGTAGCTAAATGTACACAGGATAAGTGAAACAAAACCTTATGCACATTTTGCCATGAAATGAACAGTTTGAGTTGATTTTATGCCAGCTCATCTATTCTAAATTTGATGTTTATGCTGAGGGCTGGATTCTAGCAGGGTCACTATAAAGCCAGGAGAATCAGAAGGTGCCAGTGTGTCAAAGTATCCTCGCTGACAAAAGTCCAGTGGAGAGCAGAGTTGTTGGTACGGGTGCTCAGTGCAGTTGGGGGCTCAGCCTTCTTCCCATGGCAGGACCCAAGGATTTGGATGTGCTGGTCCCCATGCATAGTGTTTGTTCATCAAGCTGCATGCAGAAGGTGATCAATAAGCAGTTGGCTACTCTAAGTGGGGACAGAAAGGCATATTCATACATCTCTGCTCTAGCAGTGCTTTCCTTGCACTGCTGGAGTTCAGGGTTTCCTCGCACTACGGAGGCAGTTCAGGGTTTCAGCCATTAGACTGAACAGGAGCTCACACTGTGAGCAGTTCTGTACTGGAACCCATGAACCTCGGTGATATCCCAGGGTGTGCACTAAATATTCCTAGACTTTCTAGAAAGATATTTCTTGCACCAGGTGCATTTCTTCAAGCTTTTTGTGCGGCAGACCTGAGCCCAGCTTCGCCAGAGACTCACTGGTTCAGCCATTCTGCATTGCAAATGCACAGAAGACTGCCACTTTCTCTTGTGTCAGAAAGCCATTAAGAAAGAACAATATAAAACAGGCATTGTTCAAAATCCAAACTCCAGCTGTCAGTCATGGAAGAAGCATCATTAATTTCTGAGGGGCTTTCTTATATATCTAGATGAGTAAATGAAAAGGTGAAAATGAAAAATAAATTCTCATATATAAATGGAACACTTGGATTATAAACTAGCCGTAATGCTCTGTTTCTGTGGCAACACAGAGGGACTGAAGGCTCTTACAGGAGTATTTCTCTGACTCATTCCTGGAAATTAATGCAGTCTTTTAATTTGAGGCTGTTGGTTTGGCAAAAGAACTTCAGAAGCAGCACTTTGATGTCTCTTTGTAGCTGAGGAAAAGCCTTTAATTAGGTCACCTAAACTTCATTTTCTTTCAAACTGTTCACTTTCGCAATTCCTTTTTCCTTTCTTTCCTTTGATGTGTCAAAATATATGCCAGTGTTACTTACGTTTATTTATTATGCACTGGCATTAAACCTTTGCTATTAACATTTATTTATATGCTTGAAAATTGATTAATTAATTAAGTGTGGAAGGAGAATTATTCATTCATGTTTCATTTAACATTCTACATGCTTGTCACGCAGTACATAAGTACTCCATAGCAAGAAAAGCTATAGTATGTTGGAGTGGGTGTTATGTCTCCCAGCCCAATTAGCTCCTTGGTTTTAATTCCATTTGTAAATTGAAAACTAATTGTTACTGATTCACTAAGAAGGGACCAATTTTTGAGTCGAGCTACAAAATCAGACATAGAAAGATCAGCCTGAATCTGTGACAACGTTATGTAAAGGATTCCATGACATCTCGTGCTGGAGTGCTGGGCTGCATGATCTCATGTTTCTCTATGTGCGCTGCTTGGGAGCTTCAGACGAGGAAGGTTTTGTTGACGTGTTCAAACACGCACAGTTTTGATCTGTGAGTTTGTACAATTATTCTCATCCAAAATGAGAGCAAAACAGTACCAAATGACCTGTCACGTAATTAGAAGGATGAAATTCAGCCTGTGCAGTGGTACAGACCATTACCCACGTACTGTTATTGTTCTGAATTAGCAGTCCCATACTGAGCACAGTGCTGGTCATGGCTGGCTCCTTATGGAGACTGAAATCACCTCTGGTAAATGCTGAATGAATATTTGTAATGCTGGTCTGTGAAACATCTAATGAATGAAATTAATTTGTATAAAGCATTGAGTGTCTTTTGTGCTTGATCCTAGGGTGTTGGAGCTGAAGAAACAGCTCTGATGAGGGGATAATATCTTTATGGGCAGCTGAAGCAGGAAATGATCGGGATTTTTTCAGCAATGGTTCGGCAAACCTTCTTCCTTTTCCAGGCTCCAGTCCGTGCCTCTGTATCTCATGCTGCAAAGGACGGTAGGGCACATACCATCACTGCATATAACAAAAGAATTAGTAGAGAAAATAGGTGTGGGAGCAATAAACTGACAGTTCCTGTGAATACAATGTTTCACTGAGGAGATTTAGCAAATTGCCATTCCCATCATTTTAAATCTGTCCTATTTGGTTTTTTTTTGTTTGTTCGTTTGTTTTTGCTGTTTCCCAGCTAAATTCCCAGATGAAAACACAAGTAAATTTTATATAAGATCAGAATAAATAAATGTGTCCTTTTTGTGTATAGAACTGTTTCTGCTTTTCACTGCAGCGTTATGCAGTTGCTGTGTGTCTCACCATGTTGTGGTGTAACAGAGTATCAGAACTGGGTAGCTAAAAGCTGAGCTCGATTATGCCAAGAGCTGGTTCTTAAAGAAAGGGAAGAAAGATTGCTATGCTTGTGCATTACGGTGTATCAGATTGCTTATTAGTTGTATGCCTCTCTTTATTTACCAAAGCACCACTGTTCCTTACAGAACAGTCACTGTGTTCTCTGTAGCTTTAAATAATTCAGATGGACAGAAAGCCACTGTCACTACAGTGAAACAAAAAATGTAACAAAGGATAGGATCACAGCACTGTGTACTGCGGGTTTAGGCAGGTACATGCGGTGAGCAGGAAAGCTCTGAAGACTTTTGTCTGTAGGAGACGCAGAGACAGAAAACTAGTGAAAACATCAGAGTGCGATCAGGAGCAAAGCACTGTCCTTCCAGGAGGTGTTTTCTGCACAAGGAATGGTGGGGAGGTGGGGAATGAGGTAGTCAAAATGAGATGAGAACAGTAGCATACAGCAAAGCTTTTCATCTCAGAAAATTCTGTGATCCACCTTTGGGGAAATTTTGGCAACAAAATCTGATACCTATACATCATCTGTTGCATTCCAGTGGGAGAAAAGTGCACTCCTGGAAGATCTGGGGAGCACCTCAGACATAACAGTTGCCTCCGACTTGCGACGGCGTTGAGAAAGAAGGGAGCTGTTACAGATACAAGGAAATTAACATGAATTTGGTGCTGATGTGTTAACGGTCTCATCAGTGCATCATAGGTGGAATCTGAAGACACCCAGTATGTTATATTTGTTTTTCCTGTTCTCTCAAGCTTTGATTAGAGTACACAAATAGAATCATATTAATAGTATGGCATCTTACCATCTGCAATGGAAATTCAAGCCTGTAGCTTGCAGCCTTTTGATTGAGATGCAAAATAGCTTCTGGCAGTACCTTTTCTTAGGATTTTATTATCAGTTTGTGCAAAAAAAACCCACCACCACCACCAACAACAAAAAAAAACAACAACAAAAAAAACAACCAACCAACCGAAAAAAATACCAACCTCTTTTTTTCCTACTTTCACACTTATATTTATCTATTTATTTTTAGCCCAATGAGTTATTTCATTGCTTGGTAATATTTTTTATTCTGACAAATGATGAATAAAAAATGTCCCCTGAACCAAAAGATATTCCTAATACTCCTGTTATTGATAAACTGAGGTCATGTTCAGTGCTGTACACACTGAAAAGTAAATACTTAAAATGGAAATTTTTCTGCAGGGTTAGGCAGGTTAGTCTAGATTGTCATCTTCTCTTCTTTTGCCACAAAAGAAAACAACTCTAGGCCATTCCCAACAAAAGTCTAAAATGTTTTTTAACTAGTATGTTTTTTTTTTCTAGCAAAAATTGTGTGTATACTCTTTAAAAAGATGTCTTTGGAAATAATGAGAACTAACTCTCACTGGAAACAAAGGAACTCCAGCAGATCTGTTTGCCTGTCCACACAAAGACCTGGGTCAGTTGTACCGTAGCTGTTCTTGTAACAGTACAATTCTAAAATCCTTGTGTGCTTGGTGTGTTGGTAGTTTGGGTGCTGACTACTGGCTTTTGTTTGTATTTTGCGTGGTGCAGAAGAACGGAGATGAGGTTTACATCTTTGGTTCTTGCTAACTTCTTTGTGTAGCCATTCACACCCGTGCAAATTGACAGTGCACTGGTTTCTGATCTCCAGGGAACAGACAGTTTGAGACCACTGTTAGACACCTGCACTGAGTTTACAACTTTAGTAGAAAATTGTTGGGAGTTCACAGATTGAAGTGGTGTGAAAACCTGTTGGGTGTAAGACGCTGCCTTGTCAGAAGCCTCTGACTCTGCTCTCGCCATGTAGCCTGCAGTCGTATGCTCCTCAGACGAGTTTGTACTTCTCCCATTCAGCTTTAGTAGTTATTATGTGCAGGGTGTCAGACATTTCACACGGTCTCAGTGTCTGCACCAATATAAAAGACTATAGAGGAATTAATTTGGAGTCAGTGTTGATATGTTTGATTTGGAGTATCACCTTGAGAGTAGATGGGTTACCCTCACAGAGGCTTTCAGCAGGCTTGCTCCCTAAAGATGTATCTGATATTTTATCTTGTGCTGATCTGTAGGACTGTGTGAATTTGTAATATCTGGACTATTTTGATAGCAGACATAGTGAGATTATGTACAACAAACTGTAGTCAACTGTACCCTTTAGTCCATACTTGCTTATCTCATTACTGATAAGCTTGGGCATTTGGGACCTTGTAACTAATAAATCATTGACAGCAAAACATGAGAGTGTCTGTCCAACACAGAGGTTCTTTCATCTTTCATCTAATTGACACCTTTAGGCTGAAGTTTCTAAAACCATGTTGCTCTTAATAAATGTTAACTAAGCATTAACCTGTCATTGATCTCTATGTGTTAAGGAAGAGCGAAGCCTGCTCGCTCTGGAGCATTTTGGATTTGCATTTTGTAGTAACATGGTTACTTCTGCTGGGTAGAGAAGCAGTGTTCATTGATATGCAAAATATTCCTCACGTATAATTATTGGCAAGTAAAGTGGCATCACTGAAGGACAGAGTGCTTTCAGTGTAGCATGCATGCTAGCTTTGTCCTGGGCTGTTAAGTATTACCTGGTTTTACTGGCTGTTGTATTCACAATCTCAATTTTATCTTGCTGTTTTAAGATGTTCTAAACACCCTTACTGCCTGTTGGTTTTCACCTCTGCCATCCCTCTCACAGTGAGTTTCTGCTTCACAGACAGTTGAATGTGGATTCAACACAGGTGTAAGAAGTGTCTTGGAAACGTAAATTGGGTTGAAGGCAGAGAAGTGTGGGCTTTGTAAGATCATCAAAAGTCGGAATTAGTTGTGAAAGGGCTGGCTGCCCTGCTGGCTTCTCTGAATGAAAGCACAGAAGAGTCCAGGGACAGTGGACTTTTGAGGGTCCTTCTCCCCTACAATTTAATATCAGTCACATACACAGAATAAAACTGGGACCTCAGCCCAAACTAGCCAAACGTTGCTAAATTGCTGTGCTGGCAAAATGTGTGGGGTAGCTGTGCGGCAAAATTGTCCTCTTTTGCTTTCTCTTACACCACTGTCTTGAGAGAAGTGATTTTTTCCATTTTAACGGTATCCACAATACAGCTTTTGGAAACATGTTTGAGAAATATTGAAAAATCATACTTCAGCCTAGTACTGTTTTGAAGGCTTAAAAGGTTATGTTATACTTGTCCTTATTACCATTACTCAACTCGTAGAGCATGCAACGCAACGGGGCATGGAGAGAGGAATGAGAAAAGCAAAGGGCTTGCGGCTCGTTATTGGAGCGACCAGTAAGTCTGAGTTTCTGATACCTCTCTGTGTTCCTCACAGCGCTGAAGAGAAAATGTTTGTGAAGTATGGTATTTGAGGAAATAAACGTTCTGTGGCTATTCAGAGTGCCTTGTTTTTCATGAAGTCTCATTCCACTTATCCACAAAAGAGAGGCTTTTAATTAGACTTCTGAATCCCATTAGGAAAAACAAATACCAATACTTAACAACTCATAAGTGACAAGATGGAAAATTGCTAATGTAATTAGATTTTTAATAGTGTTAATGACTCTCATTTCTTATTAATAAGAATGAAACCTAATGAAAGACTGTATGAAAGATTGTTACTGCTTCCTCTCCTGCCCTTAAATGCAGAGCAGTTGCGTTTACTTGAATTCATTTTTTCTGTTCTGTGGAGTCAGGTGGTTCTGTGGCATTTTGTATTAGCGTAGCCTGACGGAGTGCGACATGATTATTTTCAAGTGGATGAAGTCACTGGGCAGATTATGACATGTAGCAAGTGGGTTTTGTATTCTTAGAAGCATTACATTGAGCAGTAAAGTACTATAAAAGAAACATAAAAACATAAGCTCAAGATTTACTAGAAATCTACTCTAACTGATCAGGTATTGGTATTAATAAATACCTGTGGCATCAGTAAATAGCTGTAGAAATATTTTTCAATGAAAATTTCTGTAATTTTTTTCTAGTGGGAAAAAGCATACTGATAAGTGGGGTAATGCAATTATGAAAACAAGTCTGGACACCTCTGCCGTTGTCGATACCTCACAAGTGACCATGTTCAAACTGTGAACTATCTATCTCAGGTGACTCATCAATATGCTGCATGGAAACAGCCCCAGGTTTTGGCTTTTTGAATCCAAATTAAGACTGCTGGAACATGAGCATCAAAATTGCAAATGAGTTGTATGATTCTAGCAGTAGGCTAAGGAGCAAACTGTGTGCCAGCACAGAAGATCTGAAAAAAAACCCTGAAAGGTGAGCATAGCTAAGATGTAACTTGTTGAGATGCTTGAAAATCAGATTTCTAAATAACTCAGAGAAAAGTGTAGAGCTCACTGGGGTTCTAGGTAGCAATGCCAGTGCCAACACCACTGAGAGTCTGTCCGTCCTAAGCTGTAGCACATGCATTGCTACATGAATTGTACAACTGCTTTTTTATATTTTCATTTCTATGCCATTATTAGCATTAGCACTATTCATTTAAAACTTTGTTGGTTTTTTTTTTTTTTTTTTAAATGAGTAAATATGCTTCATTGTTTTTCAAAATCATCCTTGAGACTTAATATAAATAATCTGTGGTATCTACAAAAATACAGACTGTGTGTCTGTACTCATGTTTCGAAGGAACACAAAGCAGAATCTTTCCTTGTTTCTCTGGGAGTGCCCGTGTAAGAGGAATGCACAGGGACTGACTGATGTGAGGTTTCAGTTTAAATATCAGCTGTGACTCATTTCAGTTACCTTCTACGAGAGCACTAGACTTCATTAATTACATTGGCTTAATCTCTTGGAGCCCTGTTCAGGGTCTGAGCCCAAATGGGAAGTTTCATGCAATTACATGCAGTAACCTGGAAAGCATAGCTCTGTAATGTATATTTTATTTGTGTGGACACAAATGCAAGAGGCGCAAATTGGTCAAAAATCCAGGCTTTACATGGCATTCTCCTGGGAAAACAGCACAAAGCTTTTTTTTTTTTTTTGAAGCAGAAGCCTAGCATCCTGCAAAAGAAACCCTGACGCCATGCTCATATTTCTTTCCAATCTAGCGTATGTCTACTTTCAGAGCCTGCCATTACTTTTACAGTATTTTCATTGTGACAGAACATTGCATTCAGACCCTTAGGCTGCCTTTCATCCTGGCATTCAATAATAATGGACAGCGTGTAAAGATCTGTAATCAAAAGGTAAACACTGCAGCACTGTGTACAAATAACTCTTTGAGATATTTATCCTGAAAGACATCCAGGTTAACATTTTAGCTGAGGACACCAGGGAGACCTGCCTGTGGTGAGCGAGCTCCTTCTTTTGGGTTTGTTTTCTGTTCTGCTGTTTCCTGGTGCATCAGCTCAGCAAGTGTGCAAGCACAGAGCTGCTGCAGGAGCAAAGCCATTTTAACAGCACCGCTCTGAAATTCTTTCACTCTTGGTTTCTCCCTATTGTTGCCCTGATCTCCATTTAAGCAGCAGTTGCTGGAGGGTTCTACAGCCTTGTCTGAACCCGAGTGTTGTGCCACTTAGGCATTACTGGTGTAGTTTAATCAATACTATCCTCATGGACCTGGCAACAGATGTAGCTAAACCTGCATGACAAAAGGAATAAGCTATATCGCATAAGGTGCTTTCCAGAAGTCCATTTATTGCTGTGCCATATGCCCTTCTAAGAAGTAACTCGTATCTGGTGACAGTATGAGTATACAAGCAAAGGAGACAGCTGTCTAAGGAAGGGAAAATATAAGAGCCAAAACAAATCAGAGTAGATAAAGCAGAGTTGCAAAAAGCCAGGGAAGACAGGAATTACTTCGGCTTTGGAAACTATAGAAGAAACTGAATTGGCTGTCATGGTCTGAAGGCTATGCACAGAGAGAGCCTCTGGCCTCCCTGCTGCCAACCCCACCAGTGGGCACAAGGGCTGTGGCGTGTCAGGGCTTTTGCAGCCCTTGTTCCCTATTGAACTGTGTAGAGTTCTATGGAGCTTGTAGAGGGACTTGCAGGAACGCGTGAATCCTCTCACTCTTACCTCCTTCTATACTGATATGTGAGAGAGCCCTAGAAAAAAAACAAGGAGGTCATTTAAATTTCCCTGTGCTAGAGCACAGATTTTTTTAATTTTGTTTCTTTCCTGATACTCTTAGATATTGCTGAAATAATACCATATGAAAGAGGCTTACAATTTTTTTTTCACAGAGTCACAGAAAGGTGTTATATGCCTTATCATTTACTTGAACCTAAAATAGGCATAAATATAAAAGAGTAAAGAAAGTGAGAATCTAAGTCTTTTTTCCAGTCTTTTCATTTTGTTCCTGTGGTCCTTGAGCCCTTGTGTGCATGATAAAGTGAGCACTCTGTACAAAAGGTACTTAGGCCATGGACAAAACACCAGGTTAACTCATGACAAATTGAGCTGTCCCAGCTGCAAACACATGATTCAATTCCTAAAAGTGATTTAGTTTGGTCCCAACAGGAGCAAATGGAGCCCTAGATCTAAATGTCTGGTGCTCTGTAATGCCTGCCTCTGTACACAGACTGTTCTTTCAGGTTTCCAATACACTGCTTGATCTCTTGTACTCAGCTGCTATCATGCAATTTCCAGCAAGTATTTCAAGACTTAGCTGTCCCTTTTTGTGCCCGTAGTATTAATCAGCTCTGGAGGAGGCAGGCGGGATGGGGGGAGTATTGATGGAGCCGGTCAGGCTGCGGCACTGCCCTCCCCACCGGAATCCTGATGGTGCAGCTGAGCCTCTTCAGCTGTGGTAAGATCAGGCTGGAGCAGGATCTGTATGCTCTGAGGAAAGTGGAAGTAGGGGCAGAACTGTGGTGTTCCCAGGGCTTTCAGGAAGCAGGCTGACATGCCATCAGCCTCTCAGGATTTGCCTAGGTCATCAAGTCTGATTTGAGTATATCACTGTTACAGCTCCCTTTCAAGGTTTCCTTGGCTTCCTGTACCTCCTCTTTTGTTTTCAGATAAAGAACTGAAATACCATGGAGACAACCTCCTTATAAACACCAAGCAGACAGACAGGTCAGCCTCTTTGAGCCACGTTATTTTACATGACTTACAGAGTAGAAGCAAAGCGAAGGCTGGGGAAAAATCCCGTTATTTTCAAACCAGTCATCTCATGCAGTGGCTACAGATGATTCTGTTTGTAACAAAAGATGAGTAAGTGCTCCCAGAAACCAGAAGTGGTACGCTGGGTGGTGCATCTCTGTGTTACAATTTGAAAATCAGGGTATTTTTGTTCGCTCTTTATCTGTGATGTTTTGAACAGTAGCAACTTTAATCTGCTTTCCCCTACCAGATTTGCCTGTATTAGTCAGAGACTGCTAACTACTTCATCATTAATTACATCAAACATAACAAGACTTCTTACAAGTTAAAACAGTACTCACTAACAGTAAATCTGGGTGAGTCACGCTGTTATTTTTAGTCTGAATAATAACATTAAAAGAATGAAAGGAGAAGCATTAAATTCTCATGGCAACCTGTTGGTGACAGCAAAGCTACATTAAAGTGCAGCTTGCATTTAAAAACAAGCAAAAATACACTGAACTGAACCCTGCATATTCTCAGAGAGAGATGGGCTCACCAGATTTTCATTAAATTACTTAATTACGTTTATACAAAAAGCACCTGGTTTCTTCTAGTTTTAAAGTGACTGTCTGACCTAGCAATGCCTTAGCTAAGTAAAGCAATGACTGAGAAGAAGATTGCAGATGCTGGGGAGCCCTTTTGTTTCTTTCAGATAGGAACAACAATTCTCATTCACAAAGCAGATTAAAACTCATCTTTCAAATGGATTCACTGTATTGCCCCCAATTTATGAGACAACGAAATCACTGCGATCAGGTGTGGGTATGAAGTAGCACTAGATGTTGTTGATTAGGACAGAATCACCTGTTTCTTAAAGCCCTGCTGGGGGCGGAGGGGGGTAGAAGCCATTTGCTCCCATTGTGTTTCTAAGCCTGAGAATATGCATGACTCCTGTGAGTGGGTCCTTTACGTGGGTGCTTTCAGGTATGGCTATTTATTTATCTAGATAATATCTTGTAGAAGTTTGTCTAAATGCAGATCCAGTTAATTGGTGATATATGTATTTTTAGTGGGATTAGATGTGGCTCATATTTTTACTAGGCTTGAAAAAGAGAACGAGGACTCTCTATTTAAAACTATTCCAGGGGTGAAACCATTATATTTGCCAGGTTGAGTACACTGGAGTTTAGAGAAGCACATTTTTTGAGGTTCAAGACAATACAAATAGTCAAATGCTGAACAAGCGTGGTTGTTCTGGCAAGCCTCGCTCAATGACTGAATGTTCAACTATTTATAATTTTTTTTTTAAAAGCTCCTTTTCCTTTCCTCTTCTCCTTCTAGCCCATCACCATCAGACATAAGCTATTTTGTTCTGACTAGTTGAATCTAAGCAGAATGCCAGCATTGGAATCCAGCTAACATCTCAACCCCAAGGAGATTTATGTAGCTGCAAATAGAAAAATAGGAGCATTCATAAAGCAGTAGCTGAGTCATGCTAGTTGGCTGTGACTTTGCTTTATCCTACAGATAAGTGAAGATGGTGAATGTATTGCAAACTAAACTTTGTGATGTAAAAAGAAGGAAAATCAGTAACAAAACTCAGATCTGTTTGGGGATTTGTTTTCTCTTGTACACGTGTCAAGATACTGTAGTTTAAGTAGCAAAAAATGGAGTGATTTGCTCTTTTTAATTCTGTCTGATCAGCTGTAACTCTAGATTATCATACAGATTTCCTGGAGATGAATCATTCAGACTGCTTAAAAAATGTGAAATGATTGATACCAATTTTCTGTTGAGAAAGCTGTGTTTAGTTAAACTGTAAGCTTCCCCTAATGAAATAATCTGCCCAAATCTGGGCTGTTGTCCACAAAATGCAGAGAGGCTGAAAAACAAAGCATGTTGATTGCTAACAAGGACCTATTTTTGCTGTCAATCAGCGCTTTTTATTTCAAACTGGACAAAACTTTTAGATGTGATATTTGTGAGTCTTTACAGCAAGTCTTTGGCATTTCAGTAAATCAAGGCATCATTTTTTCAGGAAAAACTTCACCCTAAATTTTGTCGTGTTTTGCTGTCTTTGTGTCAGTTTGAACAGATTTGTTGCATGTTTCTGATTCTCACATAAATAAAGTTCAGCCTACTGCTCTTACTTTGCTAGCCTTGCTGCTGCAGTGAGGAATCTAAGAAATTGGCCGAGGAAACCAGGGCATCTTTGGATTGTCTCCAAAACCACATTAACACTCACTGCTTCAGGAGGAAAGAGGCAAAAGCCTCTTTTTTCCTTCGAAGGCAGGAATTCTGGAAATCTTTAACTGATATATCAATGTGCTTTCAATATCTTTATTCAGAATTTAAACTATATTTCATTGTTAACAACTTGTGCTTTAGCTTCATTTCTAACTAATACACTGTCAGGAGAGCAGATGGCAAAAGTTACAGGTGTTGTTTTTTAATGCATTTGTCAAAAAAGAGTTGCCTGCTGTTTTCACAGGTACAGCTAGGCAAGGACTCACCAGCTGGGTGTTGCTGCAGTGCTGCCCACCTGTGTGGCTCTGTCTAGCTTGTCTTGGTGTTGGCAATGCCGAGTGATGTTTTCTGCTTTCTTTGCCTGAATAGGCCTGAGGCTGGGCCTTAAAACAAGGGACATGATAGTTGCCAAAGTATCTTTTAGATTCAAGGGGCTACAAAGCTGTATGAAGTTCTGTGAACACTGTATATAAGCTTGAAGATCTAAGTTGCAAGTAAAAGTTTGTCTTGTTCTGTTAAGTACTTCAGATTAGATTATAATACACTAGAGATAGCAACTTTTCATTGAGGTTGTCTTAACATTTTCTGTTATTTTCTTTGTATCCCTGAGGGAGGGATATGTGCACTTTCTTTTCTATGCATTTGTAATTAGGAATGATGTTGTCTGCAGAATTGTTGCTGCACAGCTCTGTGTTGTGCACTCCAGTAATTTTTGTCCTTTTTGAGAATTCAAGGGAAAACCTAAGGTACCCAATTTATCAAGCACTTTTCGTATAATAAGCTTTTTCTCAGATTCTCAAGTGCTGAGAATGACTTCTTTGATTAAGAACCTTTTTAAAAGGTGCAAAGGCTTTTTCTGTATCATAATTTGCACTTGCTCAATTGATGCCTTCCTTCTGTCTCCCTCCCTCCTCCAGTAGATGAGCTGTTCAACTAAAAGGCAAATTTAGTCATCACGAAGGGATTTTTGTAGTCATGATAGAGTAAAGTGGAGCATGAAGATGTAGATGTTCATATGCAACCATTTAAACCGGAGAACCATTTAAAGGAGTGTTGATTGCTGAAACAAATAGCTCTTAGAAAATGTCTATACATAAGGGAACTATTTACGTATATAGGCCTATGTATGTCTTTGTTGGTGTGACACTGACTATAGGCATTAGATAAGGACTTGGAGGGCACACTGGGGTTTGAATTACAAGCAAACCCAGCTGCCCATCTTGAATGCCATCATGCTACTCCTTGTCACCACCTGTTGTGATTCTGCTCAATGCTGCAGAATTGACACTGTGCAACACAGCAAAGTGCTATGTAATCTGCTCTACTGCATCTGGAAGAGGAAAAATAAACATGTACTGTCTGTCACTTTGGATAACAAGCCTCTTATCAGCTCTTACAATGTTTGTAAGGGAGTTGGGGGTAAGTGCCCATGGTTCACTAGTTCAACACCTGTGCTGATAATACCAGCTAATGTGCGATTAGCTCTCTGTAAAGTAAAGCTACTACCAAGTTATTTCTCTCTATGATGGAGCACTGCACAGTGTGCTGAAGGTATAAACCTTGACTAACATAGCATGGTTTTAACTACTGAAGGGTTTTCACAGTGCATCTGAATGTAGACTGTATTCATAGGCGTTGTTTCTCTTGACAGATTATGGCAGTGTGGAGATGGAGGACAAATACAGATAGATGTTATTTTTCTTACATCTCATTGTGTTGTTTGGCAAGTAGGTTTGACAATTTTACGTAGTTGTTAAATTCACAACTATACTACTGGATTCTGAGTCCTACACTTCTAACATAAACAACCCGGCAAGGAATAGTGTGGCTTTTAGAAGACTGAGGACAAACAGCCTGAAACTGGGAAAACTCTTCCTCAGCCTTCTTTGTCAGCTGAAAAAGAGAAGTATTAGCTCTGCAGTTTGGGTGTAGAGACATGTTTGGTTGCTAGCTAATCATAGGTGATAAAGAAAAAAGCATATATATACACTTTTTCCCTTTTGAAAGAAGCACAGAATGTTTTATTCTCATCAGAAAAGCTGGCATGCAAACGTGGTTGTTTGGCTATTCTTCATTCAGTGCAATTCTGGAGAGTGTAAATGCATTTTGAAGTAGTGTAAGACTACTCGTGTGTTTGTATGTTGTTATAAAGGCTTTTTGTGTTACAGAAGTACTGCAGAGATGTACATCCAAAGAAGGCTGTAAAGCCCTGAATGGATTAGGGAACTTGTAAGTGAGGAGGTTGTGTTCTCATGGAGTGGTGCTTGTTGTTGGCAGTAGTTGGGTGGGATGTGAAGGAGGAGGAACAAGGGTGACCTGAAGGAAAAATAAGTTATTTTTTGTAATCTTAATTGTCACTTCTAAACTTGAGTGATAAACTTGACTACATTGCCAACTGGACCTGGCCTGGGTTGTGTTCCTGTCCTTGATCATCTCAGCAGATATTTCACTCTTTCTTCAGGTTTATACTGATATATGAAGATACTTCAATATGTACAGTGTGAAGGTGATGCTGCAAACATTATTTTTTTTCCCCTAGTGAGAGAATCTGGAGAAGATCATTGTGGCTTGTGCAGAGAGTATAATTATCTGTGTCCTGTAACACCAGATTTATCCAGTTGTTCTTTTTCGGGTCTCAAAAAGAAGAGATTAGGAGGAATATGGGAACTGCTCTGTAATCCCGTTTTTTCTCTATATTAATTTAACATATTCTATTGAGATCCAGGTGATGTCAAAATTCTTTGAGATGTTCGGTTGACTGACCCAGTAAGGAGAAACTCTTCCTGAAAATGTTTTATGAATGAGTAACTGGGTGTCAGCAGTAAGGAATGTCAGGCTTGGTTCTGCTCCAACTTCTGGCAAATCAAACTTCTGAAACTCTTGTTCGTTACGTAAATGGAAGAGTAATGCTGAAGCATTATCATGGCAAAGTGACTACTCCTCGCCTAAGCGTGGCTGTAATGGTGGGGGATTGTGCTGCTGAAGCACACCAGTCTTGTGGCATAATTGCTAAAACATATACTCTGCGGTGTTCTTTAGAAAGGCTTTATTGCAGATCATCTTGTATTAACACACTGTCACAAGGCCAAAATTGACATTGTCTTTATCTGGAGCGTTCTGGAAGGGAAACGTAGTTTCTCCTGCCCCTTTATCTAGGGCTTATAAATGAAAAAGCACTTAGTCGGATTTGTAGCCCTCATTAAATGATTGTGATACTGGATTTATCTTGTCCTGAGGGTAAAAGCTGTTAGTCCTCTCCATTTCTTTGCAGAGCTGCTCAGATGAAGTGTACCCAGGACAGAGCAAACGGGCACTGTGGTAGAATTACATTCTGGAGGGAATAAGGCAGACTATTACAACTACTTTACTGCTTGTTGTAATAGCCAGCCAAGCTGTATGGGTAGGAATGTGCCTGTTGTCCACTTTAACATGTTTGCTGACCCAAAACCTTGCCAAGAACCTATTTGCTGTCAAAATTAAAGCTGCTTTGACTGTGCCCTGATATGTGTTGCTTTAATGGAAGCAATCCAGTGATGGCTGTAGTTCCTGACCACTTCTGAAAGCTTTTTCTGTCTTGCTCATCCCTAGTGTTGGCTGCCAGATGATGTAATGAAGATACACTGAAAGCACTAGTCATCTACATATTGCTAAGCATTTTGGGAAGCATTTTGAAATGTTCCCCCTCAGTTCTACTTTTAACTCCTCCCTCCATCAGGTCTGAAGAAAGAACCTCACTTCTATGCTAGAAAGCAAACATAACGGTGTGTGTTTAGGTGTGAGGATGGTGTTCTCTGTGCCTTCAGCTGGGTGAGCATGGGTGGTGACAGAGCAGCCCAGAGTCCTGGCAGTCATTTTGCTCCCTGTAAAATGACAAACGTGCACATTGCTCTTTCATGGAGAGCAGATGCTGTTGCTGGTGGTGATTTTATTCTCTTCCTCAAAAAATGAAGGGTGTTGTTCTGCGGAAATATGGTATGGTTGTATGTACATGGAGTGAGGGAAGATTTGTTAGGATCTGCTTTGCTATAGACAAATTTACATGACTGCAGGGGGCTGTAGAGGGAAGCTGCTTGCAGGGGGAAGATTCTGACATAATGAGATAAAAGCTAAAGTGGTCTGACAATAACAGGGAATTATTCCTTTTGTGAAGGCTCTCTCACTACCACTGTGGCTCTAGCATTTCACAGCACAGGTATCAGCACAGCCTGGAGTAGCACTGCCTTCTGCAACCAGCTGCTGTGCAGCACCCTGCGCATAAGTGGCACAAAGTGATTGCAGACAGGGAATCCACTGAATTATTGTCTCCTAAGCAGTGTCACTCTTTTCTAAAGGGATGAGGGAAGAAAAGATGTATGCATGAAAGAGGATATTTCTTCCTTTGACAGGACTCTGATTCTTACATGGTAGGTAATAAAATGAGCTGTTTACTTTTTCCCCTTGTCTTGACCTTTACTGGAGCCTGCGCATAAACCGTTCAGACTCGTACCAGTTTAATTTTTCAAAAACAAATGTAACCTTAATATCCATTGTCCTAGTCAATTTACTTTCTACTTCAGAAAGATCCCCTCTTTGGAGCAGTTTGTTCTGCCACCATTAGTGCTTAGGTCACAAAGTTAATTTTACTTCTTTAAAGTTGTCAAAGTCTTGATGAATATGACTTTTTGAGGGTAGCAATGAAAGAGAGAAGTGAGTTATACATATTAAAAAACACAATTTTCCCACTCTTTCTCAGAAGGCTAAAGAAAGTCTGTTGGAAGTGTTTGCTTTGCCCTCTTGTGTGGCAGCTTTTTAGAAGGCAATACTAGAAACTGGGGCCAGTTCTTGGAAAGTTTTATCTTCCCTTTTGCCTTTTTCCCAATTTCTCCTTCTGCTTGTGCCTGCTGATCAATGTTACTGCCTCAGCATTCTTCCCCTGTCCACTGACATTCCTCGTTACATTTCCCTGTCGCTTTGTCCTTTAGTCCTTCTTCCAGTCTTGTTTTCTGTCCCTTTGTCCTTACAAAAGACTTGAGTCAGAGCAAGCTGCAGATATAGAGAAGCTCAGCAGGGAATTTAGGGCCCCCAATAGCCTTGCTGCCTGCCTTTCCCTGTATAAGGACTGTTTCCTGGTGCAATTCCTGTAATTAGAAGAGATGTTTTCTCACATCAAGAATTGGTGTAGAGGTGAGGAGACACCTCTCCTAACACCTTAGTTACATTTAAATCAACAAATCCAGTTCATTGTGGGATTTATTTTTTCCTCTTTTTTGTTCCTCCCCTTCCCCCCCCCCTCCCCCCCAACCTCATTTCTAAACTTTTTCTTGTTTTCTGATTAGATAAAGACACTTAAGGTTCTCCTTTTGCCTTCATACATTAAAATGAGTATATACAAATGTGAAGAAGCCAGTAAGTTGTGCTATCTACCAGTGATAAACCGAACTCCAAGTACATTTCTGCAAGCGCAATAAATTCCTCTAGCATGTTTTCTGTATTGCAGTCAAGTGCACATGGTCTCAATAAAACATAACAAGTCTTTTATTTGGAAACCTCCTCCATCCCTCAGACAGGGGGCTGAGTTGGCAGGATGAGCCAGGTCTGAAAATTATAGGTGAATAAAACAAATTACAGTTGTTTTCTCCATGTCGAATTTGCCTTGTAACTACTTTCAGGTTTTCTATCCAAAATACAGAAATGAACAGCAGCATGGTCATGTTCACATACGTCCTTGTAACAACTAGACGTGGGATAGAAATATGATTTAACTGCGCTGAAGGGAATCCAAACAGCTTTTCTTCAGTACTCTAGAAGGAGATTAACATTGGCAGAAGTTGACAATTGCTAAGTAGTCTGTGTTGCTTCAGTTTTAACATGGTGCAAGCAAGCGCAAGGCAGAGCAGGTAGCTGAAAATGTTTGCGTTTGTTGAGACAGTGCTGGCAGCTTACGTCCTGCTCATCATTTGGAGAAGGCCATTCTTCATACCCTATGTTTTGCTCTAATAGTAACATTTTGCTGCGTCTAGTTATTTTCAGGGTTGGCTAGACAGTAATAATTTTAGGATCAGTATCTAACTGGTCGTTGATATGTGGACAGTATGGTCCATGGGAAGGCATGTTCTGTACCCTTCATAATGCTTCTTCCACTGTACATCCTTTAGCCTTCATCTGCTTGCAAAGAACTGCAGCAACTCCCAAACTCATGGAAAGCTGCAAGATGCGTAATTTGCTGTGTATGGAGACATGGAATATCCAAAAGTTGTGCTGGAGAAGTGTCTTCCTATGGATGGCTGCTAGCCTTGAGTCTGAGTGAATGACAGAAAATTGTTTACTTGTCTTCAAAGCCAGTTTTCCCCATCACTCTGCCACCAGAAGATGTCCATTAGTCACATATCCCTACTTCAGACACTTAGTGCCTACCTGTGGGCTAACGGAAGGAGGAGGTTGTGCTGTACCAGCAGGAGTAGCTCCTATGGCAAACCTCTGTAAGAGCAAGGCATGACTAATTCCACTTCACGTGACAAATGTCTTTTTCTGCATCTAATGTCTGTTTTATGTATTTCTGACCTTTATTTCGTGGCCTTTATCACCATGGTATCTAAGTGCTGAAAGGAGATTTTTGGCTTTGTAGGCTTTAGATTATTGATTTTTCCTGTAACTGTCTCTTCTGATTCAAGGAAAAAGAGAAATATGTAATTTTAACTGGTGGAACTCATATCACAGCCAAATTCAATATTAATGTACTAGATAGGCATACATCAAATATTACCTTTTAATACCCTTATCATTGCTTTTAATGCAGTGCTTTGTTCTGCAAGCTCAATATGTGGAAGATTTTCTTTTTTTTTAATAGGATGTTAAATGGCATTTCATGTTGATTCTCAGCTCTGTAATAGGTGTCTGCTATTGATAGCAGTGTCCTGGAGGCACGCACTGAAACCACCCTGCCACCCCACTTCTTTAACTTCAACTGTGTTCACACTTGTAACGTGGAAATGATATTAATTAAGATAAGTCCTTGGGTATGATATGTGAGTCCAGAATTCTGTAAATAGAAATGTCAGTGAGCTGAGCTTCGGGTCCCTTTTTTGTTGAACTCTTTTCACTGCGCTGCGTCCTCGGGTGGAGGTCAGCGGAAGTCTTTGTTCAGTCTGTTTCTCAAGGAAAGTAAACTGAGTGCTATCCAAAGATGTAGAATATTTTAGAAGTATTAATCAACCTTGCTAATGGTTGCTATTTAGCTAATCACACTCAAAATGGCACATGGTTATAAAGATGTCAAAGAGATACACAGAACACCTACTGTTAGAGCTCTTCCTATTCTCATTAAAATAAACTCTTATGGCCTAGCTAGTGTAATCATGTGATAAAACACTCAAATTAAGGGCATTTAATAAAAAAACATGGTGGGGAGCTTTGTTAAGGATCTTTTTAGTGTATTTTTGCATTTGTGCTAAGGACCGTTAGAAATAATTTAATCATTGCCTGATTATAAGAATGTTAGAAATAATGGGATCACCGCCTTATCACACGTAGGCTAATTCAGAGGCTCATTATTTATCAAGCATTAAGCATCAAGTCAATTTGGCTTGATACTTGAAAGCAGGAAATTTAAGATGAAAGTTGAAGTGAAGATTAAAAAGTAAGATTAAGCCTATTTATTTCAAACGAGCAGAACTTGCTGAATTCATGCCTGCAAACAGATAGATCGATAAAGTCACTCTTAATCTCAATTCAATGAAGGTAATATGTTGTATAGTCCTTAATTTTTGAGTGATCCATAATTAGGTGATTGTTGGTTTGTTTTTACACTACTCCTTTACCAAAAATATCCTTCTCCCCATTTTAAAAGTGATTACTGCTGTCTGCAGTCTGTGGTTTCCCAATACTCTTGGTGATAAAAGGGTTAGGTCTGAGTATCAAAAGTACAAAGGAGTTCAGTGGCTTGCTCTGCTTGTTCTGTAGCTGTGTGTGTGTCTTTGGGGTTCTTTGTTTTTACAGAAGTACGTTCTTTTGTATATAAAAGCAGGTTCATACTTTGAAGTATGAAACTTCGAAGGGTTGGGTGCCAAGCCAGATGAAAGGGGGAGGGTAGGAAAAAAGATAAAATCTTTAATAGGAAGTTTGATGGAAATGCATCGGTTCCCTCCTAGGAGTATCTTGGGTTAGAAAGCTTTTCATGATTTTACAGGAAAATGGAAGTATCAGTGTTAATTATATTGGTACTTTGCTCTGATTTTTTTTTTTTTTTTTTTTTTTTTTCCTCGTGGAATTTTGGTATTTAAAATCTTGATAGAGATGGAATCTGGTTTTAAAAATGCTCGATGGAGCATTTTGAACTTTTCAAAACCAATTCATCGTCCACTTAGTTGTTCTGAAATACTTTGCTGTATCTGCTTTGCAGACTGAGCAGTTTATAAGCCTATCTGGGGGCCGGTTTACATCCGAATCTGTAAAAGGCTGAGCAGTCTGCTTCACTTCTTGAGCTTCTGACCCTCCCAATAGTTCTGCAGAATTCCAGGTATTGCCTGGCAGTGGGTGTGCTGTGTGCCTCTGGCGTGTGCTCAGGTGGGCTGAGCAGCAGTTGAACCAGCAGAGAGATGCCACTGCAGGACAGGCAGCTCTTTCACTCACTTCTCTGGGCTTGGAGACTGCAGAATCTTCTTTGGGTGTTACATTTTGCCTTGCATGTCACAAGATGCACAGGGACATATTAGTGGGAAAAGTATCCTGCATGTTTTATGCTTACTGAATTCATCTTATTTAATATAAGCTGTCAGACAACATTACTATAATTTATTTACATAACTTGAGGGATTTACTTCACGTTAGTTTAACCTTGCAGAATGTGTAACGCGTATTTGTGCCACTGCCCTCTGTTTCCTGCAGTCAGCCTGCTCAAGTGCTTCTCAATTTCTGATTGATTTGTCTACTGGTTACTGATGTGTGAGGGGTGAATGTGAACACTGTTCCTACAAAGATCTGATAATCGGATCTCTCTTTATTGTTACACGTATTCAATTAAATGAACTGCTGTGCTCATACTGAACTCAATAAAAATATGCTCTAATTAGTTTTTTTTCGTTTAAAAAAAAAAAAAAAGCACACAATGTTGACCTTGTTTTATACAAAAAGACCTATATTCTCAGAGACTAAGCTCTGTATTTTTGTCAGGGCCTTCTGCATATATTATAAGGTTGCTGTAGGATTGTTTTGGAGTTTATTTGTTTGTTTTTAGTTTATATTTCCTTGAGCTGCTGTGACCTTCTGTTTGAGTGTGCTGTGTTCACTGATGTACTGCACTTCTGATGAAGGAGTTAAAGCATGGCTGTCATAACCAACTGCTATGGCAGCAGCTCTCAAAAGTTTCTCTCCCCCGTTTGGGAGAGAACCCAGAGCGCCCTGCTCTTCAGGTCTGTGGAATCTATGGATTGTGTACATGAAATGGTTGTTCTATTGAAAATCAATTTAACATGCTCTTGTTTAAGTCATGAAAAGCAAGCATGGGAAAGCTAGGCTTTTGCTATATCCTTTGATGCTGGCATTCTGAAGCACAGTGTTCATCCCCTTAGAAGACAGAAATTACATCAGGAAAAACAAAAAGGAGTGCCTTTTTTTAAGGAGAGAAGTCTTTAGGTAACTCCTGCAGGAAATCTGTAAACCATTAATGCTTCTAGAGGCCACACAGTGGGAGAGGACACAGAACCACATTCCCTGTGTGATGATTTCTGAATGAGAGATTGGAAATAGGATGTTCGTATAGCCTCTCCTTTCCAGCATAGAACCCTATCTCCTCATTATGGGTGACGGATAATAAATTTGGGAATGCTGTTGAGAGTGGAGAATGCAGAGGGAAGGGCATTTAGTAAAAACAAGAGTTGGCTTAAGGTCAGAAGGCTTCTCAGAAGGTAAGAAAACTCTCATTGCAGAAGTAAAAAAAAATAAAGTAAAAATTAAAAAAAAATCACTCATGTAGTTGTTCCCAGTGCTTCCATGATGTGAATAAAGAGTCTGTTCCTGGCAGCAAGTTGGCTGCATTCACCTCAGCACAGGGCTCTGCTTTGCCCTTCAGCTCTGGCTCGCCCTTCCTCCTCCAGTGAGCTGTTTGGGTGCTGCAGTGCCATGGAAGCTGTGCTAGCCTGAAGGCTGATAGGGAGGGAGGAGCCAGAAAGCTGATCAGCTGTTAGCAACACTGCTATTGCTGTGATAGGTCGTCTGCACATCCTCACGAGTAAACCACTTTCATTCTTGGTCCCTTTGCTGCATAAGGGAGAGGCTAGCTCCAATTTTTATGTAAGCCATGAGCAAGGAAATGGAGCGGTTTGCCCTGAGGAAATGTGCCTGTGATGTATAGTTAAACAGGAGAGCCCTTTTAATCACCAAACTGTGATTACACTGAACCATATTCTTTTCAGTATTTTGCATTCAGAATTTCTCCTGGGTGTAGACCAGGAGAATATGAAACTCATTGGTCTTGTTCTTTTCTCCCCTTCCTGTCTGTTCCTCCTTTCCCAATGGTGGCAATATCAAGGAGAAACTGAAGATGTCAGAGCAAGCCAAAGTTATTGCTTCAGAAGTATCTGATATGCTTGCTGAAGGAAAAGGGGAGAGGTTTTATTGGTAACGTCTTTTTAAGGCAAACTTCCAAGTGATGAGATTTCTCCTTGCCTTGCCCTGCCTTGCTGCTATCGGAGCTGCATCCTGGAGGTGCTGCCTGAGAAGACTTCAGTGAAAACGTAATCAAGTCATTCCAGACTTCGATAGAATTCTGCCAGGGAAGAAATGAGAAATGTGCTCCTCTAACTGGGGGAACAGCACCTGAGTTATGAGGGATTAGAATATTTGTGAAGAGAAGAAACACACACATTTAGAGCCAAACACCGCGCAGTTTCACAAACTCTAGTAGGGTCAATGCCAGTGCAACAATGCTCCTTTTGATGGTATGCTCCATAAAGCTTAACACTGGTGGAGAAGATAAAGTAGCTGGAGGAATTTTTATGACTAAATTGCCTAAAGCAATTTTATTGGTTTCTTGGTAGATTTTCACCTGTTTGTTCCTTTGTGGCTCTTTCTGTTTACAGAAGTTTCCTCTAGTAACAGGTATTAAAGAAGACAGTAAGAAAGACAATGAGACAGTAAGAGAGTAAGAGTCTTACAAGAGGCTCGTCAGGAAAGGTTAACTAAGTTTCCTCTCATCAGGCTGGCACTTAAATGTTTAGTTACCCAAAGGTGCACTGCATGATAGTTCTGAATGTCCTTCTTCCATTTCATTTCCTTGTCTTTTCAATTTTGCTTTCTGAGTTCATTTTCGTTATTTCCTGTCTATTCCGGTTACAATCTTGATTTTCTGTATGTCTTCTGTCTCGAGATCATTAGTTAACAACAACTAGGTCTGCTGCTGGTGGGTGGAGAATAGGCTTCTGTTTCCTTACTTTCTCTTAATAACCACAACCTTTTAGTAGGATGTACCCCAGCTCTTCTCTGTGTGCCATTCTTGTTCCCTGTATAGTTCATGGTTTTAATTGGAATTAACTCCAGGAATTTCCTTTTAGTTTTTCAAGTATTTATTTCATTTAAAGCACATTAGCTATTTTTTAACTGGTAGCAGTGATGCCATATTCTCCTGGTACAGAATTTGAAGCTTATAGCATTTATAACGTTATGGCAGTTGCTGTTCCTGGGAAACAGACATTTGGTGGTTTTCGTGGTTTTAAGTACTGAAGCTTCAGAATTCTTCATAGAATTTTTCATGCAACATTCAAAACTGGAATTAATGAGATAACTGTAATAAACACAAGTTGAAAATAGAAACCATTATTGTTAAGAGAACAAATTTATTTGTGCAAGTACTTAAATTGCAAAACCTAAAAGCTGAGAAAATACATACTCTATAGAGGATAAAGGAAAGGGTGTCGTCCAAGGTGATATTAGAGTAAGGATTGGCATGGAGAGACCCAGGCTTTGGAGATGTGCCTGGGTAATACTAGCAAAGAGAAGTGAATATTTCTATTGTTGCTTGTAGCTCCATTGATGGGCGAAGCGTAACGGTGCAGAGGAGCCTTGTGGTGGGAAATAGCATGAGACTGACCAGGCTTCTCCATTTCTTTTTAGGCATTCACTATCAGAATGATAATGATAATGATATATAATAATATAATAATGATATAATAATAATGATAATGATATATCTTCTTTCCCTTCCCTTTCCCTTCCCTTTCCCTTCCCTTTCCCTTCCCTTTCCCTTCCCTTTCCCTTCCCTTTCCCTTCCCTTTCCCTTCCCTTTCCCTTCCCTTTCCCTTCCCTTTCCCTTCCCTTTCCCTTCCCTTTCCCTTCCCTTTCCCTTCCCTTTCCCTTCCCTTTCCCTTCCCTTTCCCTTCCCTTTCCCTTCCCTTTCCCTTCCCTTTCCCTTCCCTTTCCCTTCCCTTTCCCTTCCCTTTCCCTTCCCTTTCCCTTCCCTTTCCCTTCCCTTTCCCTTCCCTTTCCCTTCCCTTTCCTTCTCATAATTATTTCTGAAAAAACATAATATTCCAAGTGTTTAGCTGTAAATGAAAACAGCCACAGCAGTTTCTAGTTCTGCCTCTATGCCCAGCTGCTGGCTGCTACCATATCTGTATGCATTCTCCTATCTTCCAACTACATGCCCTTCCCTTTCCAATTTGACCACTGGGATACTGTGGAAACTCTGCTTGAAAGTTGTATCTTATATTGATTGTTTCCTTTTCCTCTTTTTCCCTTTCTTTGAAAGGAATACAGTAGCAGTTTGAGGAAGTGGGAAATCAAATTCAGGCACAGGAGCAGCGCTGAGCTGTTAAAATTTGATGATAATACCTGACACAGAGGGGAGTGAAGATAAGCTCTTTCTAAGAATAATGGTAATATATATAAGCAAGTAATAAACTGATAAAATGGTGCAGACTCTCATTGGGGTTGTCTTTCTCTATTCTGCTAAAGACTGGTTCCTATTCACTTGTGCTTTAAGGGGGGCGGGGGGCTGGAAGGGAATATATCTTCTGAATGAGAAAGAGGCACAGGGATGTCTGCTCGTCTTTAGAGTTCCCGATTTTAGTCACCATCAACAACAGTGTTATTTTCAGGCTTGGCACTGGAGCAGTACCCATTTCCTCAGCACGCGAATTTATGGCAGCATCAACTATAGTTGACTGAATATTTGATTAAAAAAATTAAGGGAGGATTAACAATTGCAACTTGGAGGTGATCTTCAAATTCTCAGGACTTCAACTCTTGCATTTAAACTTCTAACTGTGGATCCTGAAGCAAATTGCTGCCAGGTAACAGCTAAGTAGTTTCCAGCAGGTACTTCTCATATGAATCTTGTTTATGTACTATTTATATCTTTTTGTAATTAAATATAGAATTAAAAAGTGGAACTATGTAGTTATGCCTATATTTGGCCTGTGCTGGGCACATGCTGTTACTGCTGTTTCCTTTGCTGTTCCTTCATAATCCTTCTTACACATTTTTAGAAATTCTGCTTGGATTCAGATCTCCAAATTTGCTGTCCATGCAAAAGTCAGGATTTAAGCAAGGGAGCATGTGAATATGGAATCTATTTTGTGAATAAATTTCAGTTTTCAGTAAATTATTTCATAATTAGGAGGAGTAGTTATTGTCTCTTTAAGGACATGTAATTTATAATGTATTTATTTACTCTTTTCCTTAATATTTATACCATAATAAAGTAAAAAGTTGAGGGCATTCTAGGCAGAAGTGAGTTCTTGCACTGGTGCTAAGCAAAATCCCTTGGACTTGCTACACATGCAGCCAAGGGGGATGGCTTTCAGAATGACCCAAGTTACATTATTAGATGTAAGAAGGCACAAGTCTGATGCCCTCTTCCCTTTTGAAGACTACTGAAAGCACCTGGAGTGTCTTGTGGCTCTTTGCACCTTTGTCTCACTTTCAGATGAAATATTCCTTTTCCAAATGTTGTCTTAGCACTCAGGAGCCATATCATCGTTATTTCTTTTTTGTTCACAAGGAGCGGATTATTCTATTTACTACTGAGGAGATGTAAGGGCTGACACTCATTTTAACTGTTTGGACAATAAATATTGGACTTTCTATTTTGCATACATGAAATAGCTAAATGAGGCTGTGTTTTCAAGACGGAGAAGTACGAGGCTTCCATTTCCCTTCTGACTGCTTCTTTAGCAGTGTTTTTCCCCTTCAGTTAAACAAACAAAAAATGCAAGTGAGAAAAACAACTACAGTGAAAAACACCCCAAACATCACCTCACTTATTTGTACCTGCTGTTGCTTGCCATCATGTCTGGTTTGTCAATATGCATAGGAAGTCAGGAAGTTGTCCTCCTCTTAGTGCAAGAGTTCCTGCGTGTACCCATTTCCAGTGCTCTCAAAAAGGATCCTCTTGCCTGAGCAAGGCTTGTATTTAATGAGTATGAATCTTCATCATAACCTTATTACTTCCTGAATTGTTTTTCAGTTGGTTATTATCCATTAATGTTGGCTTGTAAAAGTCTTGTAAAAGACTTGTTTCTCAAGTCTTTTGGATCTACCTGTGGGAGGTCTCTGGTTTCGTTTCTGCCTGTCTCATTTTTCACTCAGAAATAGAATGTGGCCTTTCTAGACTTCTAGATGCAGTAGGGTTGGAATAAAAGCATTTGAGGGGAATAAACTCTGTGTAGGAAGAGCAGATAAACTTCTACATTAGTCTGGTTTTGGCAGCAGGAGAGCCATTTAAATTGTTTTTGCTACTCCATTTTCTTATTATGCCTCATTTGGTGCCAGTTTGTTTGCTTCATCTTTCAGATTATCTTGAATTCTTTTTTTCCTGTTTACCAGCTGAACACGTTTCTTTGCAAATAGAACATTCTTGCACTCATGTCAATGACTCTTGAATTTTCAAAGTGCCTATTAGAAGTTGCTTTCAGCTTAAGAGGTCACAACAATATCACAGATGCACAGATTGCTACCCGATTAATACAATTATCAACATGCAGAAATTATGAGTTGAGTGTTTGCATTTGAATATAGCTTTTATTTTAATGCACAGTTTGAAAAGCTTATTTTAAGGAGGCAAGTTTGAATTGGAAATGTTTCCAAGAAATGATTTGTGTCTTTTGTGTGGATCAAAGCAGCAGAAACCATTTAACAATTTGTCTGTCTTTAATGAAATCTAATGGATTTTCTGCATTTCTCTAAATACAATAAGTTGACATAAGTCTATTATTTGTTTTTAATGCTGTAAAAGCTGGTGTTATATTACTTAATGTTTTTAAAACTTCAACAATAAAGATTTTTATTATGTTACGTATACAAGCAATTATATTTGACAGTTTGGATGCAAACTTGAATTGGCAGCCGCTTTAGTATTCTCACCAAGAAAAGCATTAGGCTTGTCTATTAAATATGTTTTCTTCCATAACTTCAGCTGTGTCACAGAAGCCTCTTGTCTCCTTTGTAGCTAACTTTCTGCAGACTTCTTTAAACTTAAGAGGAGAAACACCTTTTTGGATTAGCTTGCCCCAAGAGAAAGCTCAAGTTCCGTTGATATCAGGAAAGAGCTAGAATTAGACAGGAGCTTTGTGAAGATCTGTACCATGTATTAAAAACTGGATGTAAAAAAGTGTACTGTAGTCCTAATGCAAGAAGTTGGTGAGAATTTGAGCTCTCTATAGCTGTGCCAAAGGAAACCTGTTCCATTCTTTGTTTCTGTTTCTTGAGTAAAGTGATTCTAGCAACCAGTTTGGCAGGGTTGTGGTTAAGCAGCTCAATAAATTCATTTTTATATGCGTTTCATTTGTTTACTGCTATCTAACAATGAAAGGAGATCTAGAAGGAGGTGGCCCCAGCAGTGTTACAGAGGTTGGAACTCGGTGATCTTCAGAGTTCCTCCCAACCCAAGCTATTCTATGATTCTAATGTAGGAAACATTTTTTCCAATCCTTTGTGGGACAATGCAAAGTTTGGTGTGCAACCAGCTTATACATGCAAGTATGGAATGATGATTTAAATGTTACTCAGTTAGCTTTACTTTCAAGGGTATTGATTTAATTTTGTCTGCTGAAGCAACAACATGATTCAAATGAAACATGTACGTGTACAGGAGTCTTCTGCAGGTAAAATAGCTAGTGATCAGGATGACATGTGGGCACAAGCAAGTTACCCCATAACTGGATGAATAATCCTCCCCAAAACTGAAGGCATGCCTTGGTGTATTATGTTGCAACCGTTTTAGTGTAGAACTTGATCCGTACCCATAGAAATCATATTCGTCACTAAAGCAATTATTTTTTTCACTCAGCAAATATAACATCTGAGGAGAATATTTAACTTTGTCCCACAGTATTGTCTTTAGAGGAGAAAATAAATGTGCACCCCAAGGACAGGGAAACCCTTCAAATCTCTTGATGCTATTGGCCGAACTCTTAGTTTTTTTAATTGGTACAAATATCGTGGAATGTTAAGAGTGACTGAGTTAGTCTAAAAAATATTCTGACTTAGTTTACCCTTTTCATCTCATACTTTCTTCAGATGGAAAATATATTGATTTAGACGAACATTTGACAGTACTGTAAATGTTAAATGCAAGGAGTTTTTTTTTAAGCTAAATCGTAATTCATGTGTTTGCGTCAGAAGCCTGCCATTCAGAGTTGCTTATTATGAGTTATGATGGTTCTATTGGGAGTAGATAAAGATGAAATGCAACATTTGGATACTGGCATTGTCTCAAATACAGAATGCTGCAAATAAGGAAATTATAGAGGCTGAAAAGCTATTCAGAAAATGCATTTGAATAATGAGTTCTTTTGTGTAGATAGCAACGTATTTTTGGACAATATGCTAATAAACACAGACATAGAGTGTATTTAATAAATGAGCAATTAAGAACCTTCTGGCCAATAAGTGAAAAATGCAACAGTCTGGCCTTTGTGTCTAGAAATGTCTACCTCTAGAAATCTGTAAAATGATAGAATTTAAGGCTGACTGCAGAAGGATTTCTCAGCTTCACACGCTGTAGATGATAATTTGAATTATCAGCATGTTCATAGAGTCGGAGCATTTGGAGAAGACAGAGTAGCAAGGAGTGCCAGGCATCTGATGCTTCCTTCCAAATCTTTTCAGGATTCTGCAGTCCCCAAATTCTGCCTGATTCACTTTAGATATTCTTCTGTGCCCTCTCTCAGGCCTTTTGCCAGTCATTGAAATGCATGTTCCGACGTCTCTTCTAGGAGAGAAGAGTAAGTAATTTTCATAGAATCTTTTAAACTCTGATGAGAAAATTCTTCACTTACCTGTGTGCTTACAGCTGGTTGGCTTCTTTCAGTACACTGTTAGAGGAACCTAGTCCTAATCCAATTTGTGGAAGGAAACAGCCTCATGATTTCTTAGCATACATACTGTCAATAACAGTACTCTATAAATGAAGTTTATTGATGACCACCTGTTCCTCCCCACTACAGCATGTTTCAGCTCAATTTCATTCAAATTTCCTGTTTAAATATGATGTGCCAGTGACATCTCCAGCATCCACCCTGTCTCCATTATCTGCTAATCTTGTTTTTATTAGGATCATTCATGATGATCTGTACATTTAGACAGTAATCAAAGTTATACAACAATAAGCCATAGTTTCACACGAAGTAACTCAAATCTCTTCAAGGTAATAACATAATTAGCTGATTAATTTGCCAATTTATTTAGTACTCATTTTGTATTAAATGAATAATATCCAACAATCACTCAAACATTGATGACATTTCTACTTAGCTTCAATGGTAAAGCTGGTGGAATAAAACCATACTGCAAATTGAATTTGTTTATGTGGGGAATTTAGCCATAAATTAGAAAAGCCAGTTGGAATGCAGAACTATAGCATTGTCATGGTTTTATGATTTTTGGTCATCAGTATTCCACACCATAACATCGTGTAATGCACTGGGGGTGGGGTTTGATATCTGCCGAATGTTCGTCCGACGGAGAAGAACTACATTTCCCCAGGAGGCTTTGCGGTCAGCAAGGGGATATAACTCCATGCAAGGTCACCTGATCCTTCTTCTTCGCCTGCTCTTCGCCGCCTGCGCTTCGCCATCTGCACTTTGCCATCTGTACTTCAGTCACTCAACTGGACTGCACTTCTCACCCCAACATTGTGGTGAGGTCTATACAATTCAAACAGACTCTCTCTCTCTCTTGTTGTATTTTACTAATACTATATTTAGTAAAATCATTTGTTCCACCTCAGATTAGTGCTGTTGTTTTCAAGTATTTTGGGGTCCCCTGCTTCCCCTTTCCCAGAGGCGCGGATCCGCAGATCCCTCCGCCCTGCTGGTCACGGAACTGGGCCGGACCAGCCCATAAACCGTTGACAAGCATCATCTTTACTTATAGGAAAGTATACTTCAGTTTTCTAATTCATTGAAAAATGAATCAGGCAGATGGAGCTCTCAGGGGAATTGTCAAAGGGTTCTGTCTGTCTGCCTGGGGTTGGCATAAGTGTTTAACTTTTGCTGTCTCTGGTAATGACATTAGCTGCTGGAGAAAGCAAGTGTTGAGGAAGTGAAGAAAAAGAAACGAGCTGCTACTCGAGGTTCTGTGGCTGCTGCTTTTCTCCTAGGGCGTGTAAACCAAAACACCATAAAACACCTTGGAGTCTGACACAAAAATGTCAGTGGGAAGATCTATGTGCAGCTATCCTTCATCTTCTGAGCTCCTAGTGTTAGGAAGTGCTGCCTGATGGCAGTGCAGGGTCTGCACGTGTGTAAGCATGAGGAACCTCAAAAACTTTTTTTTTCCTAATAATTGTTCTTATCTTAAGAAAAACAACAATGCTGTGGAAAGATCAGACATCTATGTTTACTGTCTATAACTGAATGACAGGGGTTATTATTTTTGGTGTGCGGATTAAATAGGAAAATAAATTAATATTTTTAATTAGGTTTCTGAGCCTGGAAGACTTTTTTTTTTTCACTTGTCTGGAATATTTTTTTCTTTTTCCAGCAATTACAAAAAGAACCTGCAGTGACTTTGTGGTGAGGATGTTGTCATATAATAGCACGCTTAGCAACTCTGAGTATGCACAGAGCTTTGTCAGCAGAGCAGCTGAAGGTAATGTTTTTTCAGTACCAGGATGGGTTTCCCATACTGCAGTCTGCTCTGTGAGTTCAGTTCTGGTGTCAATTCAGAGCTAGTGAGCCTGTTCCAGACTTCTGTCAAGCATAGTTTAAGGAAGAAAATGTGCAGGACTGGGATTTAGTGTTTTAAAATACAGAGGCTGTGTGGGAGTCAGATCCTGGTCAGACCTTTAGTTTTTCTGTTAGCATCATAGGTGTTTCTTTAAGCACCTTGTTTTTGGTGCAGAGGTTATTTTTTGGCCACGATGCTGTTTTGCTCCAACATGGTATGCAGAAGATTTCCAAGCTGCATCTCTCTTTGTGTAAAACAAGTATGGATTGTACAAGGATATTGTCTAAAGGCCACACAGTTGGTGTGTGTTTTTTCAAGAACTATCTGCTAAGTGTGATATTTTTGTTAACTGCAGATTTTGATCCAGCCACAGAGTTAGTCTTTCAGCCTTCTATCAGTGTGTTCTGGGATTTTGATTTATTTTCTCCAGCTGAAAATCAGTCCCAACATAAGCATGCAATGTTTCAGAGACATTCAGAGACAGAAATATTTGAATAATCAGTATTTTAAATAATCTGGAGAGGTGATATACATAAGCTTAGATCAAGGGACAGACCTGCCTTACATTTGACTGGGATTCCATCAAGTGAGGTTTTATTGTAGCAGATTGGAGGAGGAAAAGAAAGGGAACAGGGCTGTGAAACCACTAATTTGCAGCTGAATATTTACAGGGAAAGTAGTTTTTGAGTATTTGTGGAGTAGATGATGAAATAGTACTGTATCCACAGGCAAATGCAGCTGTGAGTAGCTGATTCTACAGGCTTCATGGTCTTCATATGAGTCTCACTTAGCCTCAAGCACACTGCCTTCATTTTCTTTCTGAAAGACATGAATTTTCTATGTCAGTCTCTCTCTTATTTTAGGGAATCTTGTCATCTTTGTGAAGAACTGGTACTGGCAAAAATGTGTTCTGTAGCAATGCTCTAGAGATTCTGGGTAAGCACATGTGAGGCAAAAAACATGGGGCTGTGTGAGTGATGTTGATTCTCTGTCCGGTGAAGTACTGAGAGTGGATGTACTAAGAAGCAGGAAGGGGATGCTGAAAGATAGATTGCCCTGATCTGTGCTTAGTGTGGGGGAGCTCTGTGTCAGGTCTGTCTAATAAAACAAGCCAAGTAATGTAGACAACCAGCAAGATATGGTTGCTTTCAAAGTGGAGCTTATATTGTATGTAATATGTAATTATGTTAACACTTTAATTCCCTCACCTGGAAATGCAGAGCTTGAGAAGGACAAGCAGAAGGTCGACTGTTAAGTTTCCATAACTTAGTCATTCTGCTTGCATAGTAGGGCTCTGAGTTTGGAACATACCTATGGGAGTACCCAATTATTAATTATAGTAATAAGCAAATAGTCACACCCTATGCATGACTGCATCACTTTACATGATTGCATGTAAAGGATTAGTTTATCTGTGAGCTGTACAAAAAAAAAAAAATGGAACAGTTCAGTACTGTAAGAACTTTCCTGTGCTCTCCGTGAGGAGCGCAGCTGCCCCTATTTTTCCTATGGGATAATTTACTTTCTGATTATATGACATGAACAATGGCAATGGATATGAGCCTGAAAATCAAAGTATAGTTTAGATCTGCCTCTTTTTGTGTGTGTTTATTAATTTATTTTATGGGAGGAATCTCATTTTTGTGGCAGTAATGACCTGTGCATCTGTTCTGTGTATGCAAATTCAGTGGACCCAAGTATGTATGGCTGCTGTATCAGTCTCACTCTTTTTACATTTTTGCCTTCTGAAAGTCCCTGAGATTTGTTTTCATTTCTAATGATGAAATTTGTATATGCTATTTGCCTCATATACATGTAGAGTTAATGGAGAGGGCATCATTGTGTCTAACTTAATTAAAAAGAGAATAATTGATGTAAAGAATTGAGAAGGTGTATATTTTGACTTCTCCAAGTTGAATAGAGATATAGTTTCTGTTTAAAGTCTTATTTCATGTTATAATCCATTTACAAGATAAGGATTAGGAATAAATCTCCATTTCTGACATGTGAACAGAAGCTTTGCTGTCAAAAGGAAATGAACCTAATTAAAATATAATGCATCAAATATGTATATACATATCTATGTATTCTTACAGAAGATTCTTAGTGTTAACGTAGTTAAAATGCTAACATAATCATTTGCATCTAATGGACATTGGAGAAAATCATCATTTTTTAGTCAAGGTCGTGCTCATTAACTATCTCCTGGTTGTTTTGATATCTTTTGTGCTCTGGACCAATTTCAGTCAGGTAATTATATTCTTATTTTTAAAGACTCTGGAAGTTTCATTTGAATGTCACACTCATTATCGCTTGCTTTTCTAAAATTGTTGTGCCTCATTTCTCTGTATTAAATAGCAGCACAGCACATAGCTACACTTTGTCCTCATTTATAACTAAGTACACCCAATAAATGTATTTCATCACGTAGGAACACTGTCGTGTTCTTCAGCAGTAGATTAAACACAGGTGTGCAGATTGGTCCCGTGTCATTCCTGTCATCCTCAAAACTCACTTTACACAGGTGAACCATGACGGCTTTTGCAAGGTACGAACTGCCAGTGTACAAAAAGAGTCCCCATGTACTTCATTTCTCTGTGGACCGCCTGCTCTTTAGTTTTATGACAACCTGGTGTGTAGAAATACAAAGTATGAATTATTGGTCAGTGGTCTCTGCGGTCTGAGTTTAGGCTGCCTTTGGTGAATGTAACTGAATGGCATGGAACTATGTCTACGAAGGCAGGCAGAGAGAGCTGAACTTGTTCAGCCTGGAGAAGAGGAGGCTGTGAGGAGACTTCATTGCAGCCTTCCAGTATTTAAAAGAGGATTATAAACAGGAGAGGAATGAACTTTTTACAAGGGTAGATAGTGATAGGACAAAGGGGAATGGTTTTAAGCTTAAAAAGGAAAGATTTAAATCGGATGTCTGGGGGAAGTAGTTTACAGAGAAAGTGGTGAGGTGCTGTAACAGGCTGCCCGGAGATGCTGTGGATGCTCTGGCCCTTGTGGTGTTCAAGACCATGTTGGATGGAGCCCTAGGCTACCTGATCTAGTACTGTATCTGGAGGCTGGTGGCCCTGTCTACGGCAGGGGGTTGGGACTTGATGATCCTTGGGTTCCCTTCCAACCCAAACCATTCTGTGTTGTCACAGAGAGGAAAGTATTTGGCCTTGTAGTGACACAGCTTAACCTGTTTACCCAGGAAAAATTCTGTTGGGTAGGGAAAGAGAAAAAAATCAGAACTGAAATAAATGGGTGAAAATAGAGGGGAAAGAAAAAATAGTAGCAGTGCAGAGAAAGAGAATCTGAAAAAGACTGAATGTATACTTGGAACACAGAAAGGCTAGCAAATCTGTGCAGATCTTTAGATCTAGCCCAAATAATAGTATCAATCAGAATTAACAGTTTTAGCATGCTATTATGTATTTATATGGTTTCATAGTGTACATCAAAAGAATCCAGGTAATTTCTTTTGAAGTCTCAATGAATCGCTCTTGTCTTGTGAGCAATCAAAACTTCTTTCTTATCCCTATTTTGTACACCAGTAAAATTTCAACTTGGATGTTCAGTAGGGTTTTGTCACATGCATCAAGGAGAAAAATTCTGATTTGCCTTCTCAGTACATAAGCCAGAGAGGAAGTGTAACCCAAACACTTATTGCACTGAGTTCAGAGGTTCTAGAGGGTATACTGTAATTTTCTATTTGTGTGTACTTTTTCCTATTAGACTTGTTCATCTTCCATCATTTTGCTGTAACTTCTGTCTCCATAGTACAAAGAAGTGGATCAGGGTGACGTTTTCTAGGCACTGTGCAACTGCAAAGGAATGCTGAGCAATTTCTATAGTACTTTGGGTCTCTAGAGACACAAATGAGTAAGAAAAGCTGAGGTGAAAAGATAAGTGAGGATTTGTTTGTATATAACTTGTTGAAAAGTTCAGCAAGAATGGTAGATGCTTGAAAGTGAAGTAAGCATTTCTGAAGCAGGAGAGGGTGAGAGGAGAGAGGAAAGAAAGGCAAAGAGAAATTAGAAGCTCTGGATAGAAAGGCCTGAGAATTTCCTGGGCTGGGATTAGAGAGGCAGTCCCAACAGATGGAGATGTGCCAGGAACTTCCTTGGTGACCTTTTGATACTCCCATAGCCAGTATTTCAAACTATGGATCTGCTTATGCTCTGAGGCATAAATTCGGTTTCCAAAAGCGTCTTAGAACATCTGCCTTGATTTTTAAACTTACTTGTGTAAACAGCAGTGTTTAATGAAGCACTTACATTTGTATTGCTGAGCAGATACGCATGTCTTTTAAAAGAAAAGGGGGAAAAAAACCTCATCGTCCTTCTGCTTCATCTGTAAAGTAAGATAATAATTGTTTCATCAAGACTGCTGCCTTAAATCCATGCTAGCAGCAAAACAGATCAGATGTGCAATAAGACAATAAGAGATGTAGGAAGAGAAATGTTGTAGTCTGAGAAACAGTCAGAAATTGTCCTTATTTACCATCAGTCATTCAGTAAGTATATTGCAATGGTTCTGGCCATACAGCAGCTATTTGCAGAACAAAGGCCACATGTGCCTGTTTATGATATGGGAATAGTAACATGGGATTTGAACCATGTCACTGAACACTGTTGACTTCTGAGAGGATTTGAGCCAGGAAGTGAAATCTTCTCTTATTAGAAAATGATTCCACAGGGAGCTATGCTGAAGTAACGTATCCAAACACAACTCCTACATGCGAAGATGACTATTATATTTAGTTAGGTATTTGCAGTCCATTTCATGTATTTGTTGGAGGTCTTTTGTGGAGCTTTGAGTGTCATGCCGAATCTTGAAGACGTTTGCAGCTTTAATGATTTAATATTAAAGCAATAAATGAACTGTGACTGGAAATCTAAAATATGTATAAAAACAAAATCTTTTTCCTGTAGAAAAACTGTCACTGCTCTGCATTTCTCAGAAGATGGCTTAAGTGCACATAAAGTATATGTGCGTATATTAAATTTGTCAGAGGTCTATACTTCATGTTTCCATTTTTATTGCTTTTGATTGAATTCAAGAACTTTTCATGACTTAAGTTTTAATTTGTTTCAGTGGCTAAGTAGCAGTTCATTCTGCTTTAACAAGTCCTTACCATCTGCTGCAGTAACGGTGAACCAGCATTGCAGTCTTACTGTGTTGACAGCTAACTTAGGACTATTTGGAAATTGGTGAATTGTTTAAATAAATATTCTGCTTCCTATGGGCGACCCATTGAAATTCTTTTCATCACTTGTAATTTATCCAGTGGTAAGGCTGGACTGAGTTGACGTTGCATGAATTAGCTGTGAAACCTCTGTCACAGTTGCACAGTGCTTCAGGGATGTGACAGCAGGGAGACGGTCAGGTGAATGGACTGCAGCCAGGTGGTAGTGCAGAAAAAGGAGGAAATACGTGTTTCTTTGTTGAGGTATTTATTGAAGGTATGCTGTGGGTGATCAGATATGAGATGACTGATTCCCAAATATTAATGTTTATCTTCAATGCTATTTGAGGATGGAAATGAACATGTAACATTTGTTCACTAAGAAGACTTCACTGTCTGCTCTGGAAGGGAAGGAATTATGAGGGCTGCTCTGAAAGCAAAGCCTTCTATTTTATTATGTTGGCCTATGATGTCAGAGGTAGATGCTGGTGGGATGACAATAAAGGTTAAACCTTTCCACCACCGTTCCTTCCACTCTGTTTTGTTGCTGTGTGACAGATGGCAGTGCCACACAGGAAGGAAGGAAGTGTGTGTGAGGTAAAGATGTTTCATTGGATTTTTCCGTGCAAAATAAACAGCACCTGCCCTTAAACACTAGCTGAATATTTCTGGTGACCAAACAGGTGATGTGAGTACAGTGACCACAGTGCAAACAAAATCTGTGTAGGTAGGTCCCACAAATGCTCACATAGGATCAGAAGAAACACCGTATGCAAGTTCCTCAGTGGTTATTGAACCAATGTGAGGTTGACGGTGGCAGTTTCCTGGTTCACATCATTTCTGATGATGAGATGTGGTTCTAACAATATGAGTCTGAGTCAAAACAGCCATCCATGGAATAAAATGTGAATTCCCCATTCAAGATATGGCCCTCAGCAGGTAAAGTGATGTGCACTGCCTTTTGGGATTGCAAAGGTGTGATTCTTCTGGATTTCCTTGAACCCAGACAAACCATCCACTCTGACCACTGCCTCATGACACTGCCTGAGCCAATGGAATTATGTTTATCATATTTTGTCAAACTATGTCTAACCTTCTAATTTAAGTAATGCTACAGTAAATGTAAATGAGACTGGAGATATTTGATGTAAAATTAACTGGGTAAGAATTAACTCCTGCTTCGTGCAGTATCTCACGTTGAAGTTAGCTGAACATTTTCTTTGCTTTTACTTAAATACACTAAGTCTTCCTGCTTTGTGTCAAACAAATTCATTGCCAACTTTTCATGTGCAAAGAGGAAAATGCATCTGGCACTTAGACTTAGCGTCTTATTCAAAGTCTTGTGTCAAAATGGGGGCAAACCTAAGGTGCCACAGGGTCAATAGCTAGGTATGCTGGAGATGGAAACGTGTCTGCAACTCAGCTTTGGAATTGGGAAGATGCATTTCAAGCTACAAATGTAGACATGGAATGCTGACTAAGTAGGAGAATATTCACGATTGTTCAGATTTTAAAAAATGAATTTGATTTGTGTGTGAGTAATGCACGTGGTACATACATATATGGTACACAGAACATAAGTATATATTTTTATATTACAACAGGTTTTTTTTGTGTGTGATTCTAGCTGTCCCATCCTCAGCTTTATAATGTTGTTTACCCACAGTTAAGAGTATGTTAGAATGAAATTATAACTATTTGCCATGACTGGCTGTTAGAATGAGAGACCAGGCAATTTGCATCTCATATATCCAGAAATTAAAAGTGAAGGACTGACCACTTGACACCATTGTAGTTTTTGAAATAAAGCCTGCTGAGCTCAATTTGTTGTGGCTGCTAAATGACTCTGCTCACCAGTATGAATACATGATGAAATTCCTGTTAGAAGATGGCATTGTAGTAATTGATGGCATAATGAAAGTGCCAGAGACTGAACAGAAATACTGTTCTGTTAACCTCTTATTTCAGAACACAGGTTCAAAGTAGACTTTTTGAATTACGTACACGATATTTTTTTTCTGCTCTTTTTTTTCTTTTTCTGATTCTGAGGGCTGATCAGAACTGTGTTAATTTTGGTCTTTCAACATGTTGTTCAGAACCATACACTGCATTCTGTGGATAATTGTTTTTGCTCTGTAGACAGTAACTGCTTTTTCATTTCACAGCTGTACAAAAAGGAGAATGAATATTGGTAGTAAGTGATTGCATTACAGGCAATTACAGGTGGGAAATGCAAAGTCTCCACCATCTTAGAAAATAGAAAACCCTCACCTCTGCTTCTGTGTGGAAGCTATGGAAACTATTTTGGATTTTGGAATTCATGGAACAAATCCCAGCTGTGTCTAATTATTTATTATCAGTATCCTCTTAATTCTCACTCTAGGATAAATTTCCATTTATATACCTATACAAAACCTTGGATTTCTACCTGATTGCATCTTTCAAATAGCCACATTTAATATTCATTGAAATAGAACATAGTCAAAGGCACTATTTGATAATAAGTCAACAGACACATTATTGCAAAAAAAGATCTTTCTATTAACAGTTTCTTCTTTTTCTTCCTATTTCTCAGAGTGATGCTCCGTGCAGATATGTACAGTAAAAGCCAATCCCACTCTTAAATTCTTTTGTAAAGCCCTAGCTTTTTTCTTTCTGTATAACATTGAGTGTCCTATATCTTCTGTATGTCTAATACATTAAAAAGTATAGGATTTAATGCTGTAATTATAAAAGCATAAAGGAAGAAGCCCATTGTGTGTGCTTTAGACAGATTATCATCTTTACCTTTCCAAATATGTTTTATTATAGTAGCTGATTTCCTGAAGAGTTTTTTCATAGGCTAATATCTGGCTGAGAGTGGCTCTTACACACTAGAATATGAATAAGTTATTTCCATAGCTCTAGCACATTTTTTTTCTATTTTTGTCTTAAGCATTCCTTTTTCCTAAAAGCATTAGTTTGCTGCTGAAGCAGAAAATATGAAAAGAGGCGATATTGAGTATTCCCATTTGAAAGAAGGCGTCTCATTCAGGTCAGAGAAGAGCTGCAGCAGCGTCTTGTCTCTTCTCTGAGCAATGGATATTGCAACTACTAATCAGCTTGAGTATCAACGTGTTTTGTTTTTTTTGTTGTTGTTGTTGTTGTTGTTTTTTTTTCCTCAGAGAAGTCTATTAAGCTGTTTTTAATGTTATCAAAAATTCATTTTCTGTATGGGGAGGCTTTAACTGTTTCAGGTCTTGCGTATTTTTACATGGCTCTCTTTCGAGATGTGGTATTTATATAATGACAATATTTTCTCATTCGTTAGTCAATTCTGGAAACCATCAGAGAGGCTCAGGAGGTGTTTTTCTTGTAGTGAGGGAAATATTTTTTTGATTTCACACAAAAAGCTGTTGGAATAAGATGTAATATAGAAACACCCAGAGAGAGCAAAAAGTGAGTAAGAAGAGAGAAGCTGGGGTTTTACATTCCCCTTCACACGGTAAAGGATAAACCAAGGGAGCAAAGGAGAGAATAATGATCAGGGAATATCTTAGTGGTAACCCCCTTAAAATAAATGAATGCAGCCTACTGAACAGTGGATTTTGGATTCGTGCTGTATTGATATCTGGAAGTAGTAAAACTATACTATGATTGGGGAAGGGGTTAACCTTGGTCAACAAACAAAGTGAATTGACTAGCTGACAAGGCCATGTACTTCACCAAGGGATCTAACCCTACAAAGAGTGGCTGTCATGGGATTATGAATTTTACACTGTCTTCAATTTGTTGTATTGATTTTTTTTATTTTTATTTATTTTTATTTTTTTTAAATTCTTTTCCTTGGCAGAACACATGAATAAATCTACCTAGAGAGAAAACTGAACATCCAGACTGGTCTTCCGCAGCAGCTGCCAAAGGTCAGCAGATACTTTTCAAACTGTAAGGAGAAAAAGAAATCTAATGTGTTCCTCAAAATATCAGACTACTTGGATCAAAGTAGTTACTTTGAGTAATGTTTTATATCTCTTTCTACTGAAGTTGATGAAAGATTTCTCACTGATGGGATTCTTAAGTGCAGCTTTTCAAAACGTTCAGGTATCTGATGCTCATAAAATTGGAAGTATATTAAGCATTCGGATGAATCTCGATGTGTTTGTGAATGAACAAGTTCTTGGAAATGAACAGCTTTAGGTGCAGTGGTTATTTATACCCAAAGACTGCATATGAGAAAGAGCATAGCTGAGAGAGTTTGTCTGAGGTCTTCCACCTGGAGATTTATCTCTGGGAAAAATGCCACACTCCTCAGTCATAGGCATGCCAGTGCTCAGGCTTGGCAGTGTGCTTTAAGAAGCTGTCTGAATTGTTCTATCTCACTGCTTGTTCAGTGTCCTTCAGCCACTGCAGTAACTGACATCTGAATCTTTTATTTATAACTGTAATTCAGTATCTATGGTGTTCCAGCAGCCCTGTAAAGCTCCTTTTTTACCAAGTTACAATTAATACAGAGTAAGAGCAGTGTAGGTTACTGCTAGCCTGCAAGCAAACTTTGGTCCTTGATATAGATTTTAAAAGGTTTTTCTAATTGGTTTTTTGAATGGTGTTCTGTTTAAAAGTGGATCTTAAGGTAGGCTTAACAGATCTAACTTGCACTGGGAAGGAAGGTGGAACCTAACTTTCAAGATTTTTGCTTGGGAGGTCAGATTCATGACTTATTTGTCTTTCTGATCCTGTGAAGGCTGTAATTAAACCTGTCAGCATTTCTGAATGATTAAATAATAAACAAAATATATCAAGTATTAAGATAAATATTTTTTTATTACTTTGAGATTTTTGGATCCAGTATCTATATTTAAAATATATATATATATATATATAGTAGCTTTAAGTAGATTTTGTGGTGGTGTTTTTTCTTCACCTCCCTCTCCTATGCATAGAGCAGACAATAGTCTTTGTGCACATTAGAAAAGGCTTTTTATTCAGGACAAAGTTAATCTTGCTGTAGTTAAAAGTGGATTACCAGACACGGAGCCCCCCCCATTGCTGGCTGGGAGTCAGTGTTTGTCTGGCAAAACTCTCCATTTTTTTCCCTCCTCTTTCTACTGATCTCTTGGGGTCCTTTTCCTAGCTGTGAGCAGCGGCGTGCCAATTTCAATTAACATTTTCTTTAAAACAAATGTTATCATCTGCTTAGTGCTTGTGACTTTCTATTTCTAACAAAAATAACAGCAGAGTGAAGGACTATGGCTTCTTTTTTTCTTCTAGTGTGATGTCACTTCACCTTGGTGAACATCATTAACTATTAACCCATCTGTAGCATTTCTCCCACTTCCTTCTGACTTAAAGGTCAAACCAAGGCCTGAAGACTGAATTCTCTGTCTGAAGCAAGGGTATTTCCTTTTCCATAACAAATTGAGAGCCAAAGCCCATTGCCATTAGGATGATGGACTGCTTTTTCATTATGACTAGCAGGCCAAAGTTTGCTCTCCAGTTTTATGAGACCTGCAAACCTGTGAACAGTATGGCAGTGATGCTGATTACATCTGTATGATTAAATTATCTTGTGAGATTGCTGATTTTTATCAGAGAAGAAGACAGCAAGACAGTTTTGTCAAGTTATCCTAAAGTGCAAATTTCTCTGCCACTGAAAAATTATTTTAAAAATCATTTTGGATTACTAGAAAAATACAGTTAACTGAAACATACCTCATTTAGCTCTTTTAGCCCCTTAAAAATGAAGAGATGTATGCTTAAATCTGAGTACTTTTGAATTTTTTTTTTTTTACTTTTAATGTTTTCCGCTCCTCTTACATTTGTTATTATAAGAAATTCATATCAAATGTGGTCAACTCCCTGTTTTATTCTTCTTTTCCCACCCTTCTCTCCGATTTCACCTGAAATCGTTCCTCTCTTCTACTCCTGGCTCTTTCGTGGATATTTAGTCACATATCAAATACTGACTGACTTAAACAATTGTGACAGTGCAAGTAAGTGTGCATGCCCAAATGTTAAAGGCTGGAAAAAACAACCTAGACAAATAAACAGACCTTGGTCCATCACAAGTGCATACCAGGCTTTCTCCTGATTCTTTTTCGTCCAGTTCTTTGTTTCCAATTCTTTTTGTCCTTAGGTGAAAGTAAAATGAAGTCTTAAGAACTTTTAGGAAAATGGCAGGAGGAGGGGAAGAGGTTTTAGTTGTACCTTGTGGGCAATTTAATCACTTGAGGTTTTTGTCCATTCATACTTTTCTGTACTGAATTATGGTACTAAAGCTATCTGATACTGTAGCTCGCATCCAGGCATATCCAAACTGCCACATTATTAATGCTGAACCAGGTGTTTAAATTTACTACTGGGATTATTTCAGAAATAGAAATGGTGACTCTGCCAAGCAGGAACCTGGGATCTGGTGCACGAGATACCAGAGTTGCACCCGGCCTTGGAACCTCTTCTTAACAGATGCGGTTTCCTGATGCTTTGGACAAGTTTGCCAAAGCACCAGCAATAAACAGATTAGAGAACATTTTCTGAAAATAAGACAAGTTAGCTTAGAATTGAGCCCATCTGAATTCACACCTGCCAGCATTCGAGGAGTGTGTTGTTTGTTGGCTGCTGAGAGCCATATAGGTCTCAGAAGCTTTGGAAGAAGTAACCTAAAAAACATGTTTACTGCAGCTATGGAAGTGTTTTTAAGAAAGCTCTACTCTTCAGTTAAATCTTCAGACACTTTTGAGGGTCTCACTCTATTTAATAAATCTTGACGTTTTGCCTAATATTCTTCACTTTTTTAAAAAATTAGCATCTATCTCCATTGATGTATTCATAATTCTTTTATTCTAAATTCCTTTTAAGCTGCTCAAGGAAAGTTTTGTTTTATGTCACACTGGGAACAAGAATTATAGAGCAGTGAAGAGTGAAGGCTGTTATCTTATTCACATGACAAAGGCATATATTATTTATATTATAATACCAAACTGCAGGAATTGATAGATGAGACCTATACAGTCGACTCGCAAGCAATATAAAACATCTTTTAAAAATAAACTACTTTTTGAGTGGTTAATTCAAAGTCGGATGGATTACTGCAAGATACTCTATGTGATTATTTTTACTGTTGGGACTCAAACTACCTACATATATTTTCTCACTGAGACAGGAAAAGTCTTATTGCATTTATTTTTCCTTCTGTTTGGATGATTTAAAATCGGAAAAAGAGACTGTTAGATCAATAATTTAGTGCAGTCAGATGAAAAGTGTCTTCACTTGTTGATTCAGTGGTAGGATATTATGGAATTTTGCACACTGAATGGCTGCATTTAGATTGTATAATCCATATTCAAAATAACTTCTAGTGGAGGGGAAATTGGCCATTGTGGATGAAATTAACATTTATGTCTGCTGCTTTTATGCTATATAGAAAGATTGGGTCAGCATGAAGGAATATGAGGAATTATTCCTCATACAGATGAGTCGGTGAACTCTGCTTGTTGGCATTATAGACACAATATTGGCAGTTTTTCTTTCAAGTAATTTATTTTCAACCACAGTAAAGAACATAAAAACAGTGTAAAATTATGTCTGTCACAGAGGAATTTGAGAAAAATTTGCTATATTAGGCTTAGTTCCCTGAAATATTCTCAGTGGATGACCTTATTAATGATTTAGATGGAGATTAGAAAACATCAGTGGTTTCACTGCAGTGATATATCAGTGAGGGTGTAAGTAATTTACTGTCTCTTGTGACCCTGAGAAGCAGCTAAACATCTTGCCTCATTCACAAATGACAATTTGACACCTTTGCTAGTAAGACTGCTTGTACCTTGCTAGAACTTCTGAAGCTGTGTGCTTGGGTGCTGCAGCTTTTCTTCGTTGCTTGCTCTGATAAGATTCAGACAGCTTATGCTTATCTTTTTCAGAGACCAGCTAGTGATCTCTATCTTTGCTCCATTCCAGATTATTCTTTTTCTCTTTGCAGTTACAAAATGGAGGAATAATAAATGAGTAATGTTTGTGCTTTCTGAAAACTGCTGTTTCTCCTTTAATTATCAGAATACAGTACCTTTCTGATTCTCATTTTAAAGCTGTATTGCTTTGAAACTTTGTGTTCCCAAAGGAAGAGCTGTTGCCTTTAAAATTTAACTGCTGAATTTGATTTATTTATAAAAGGACAGTTGCACTCTCACTATCTGCCACTTGTCAGGGCCCCATGTTTGTGCATTTTTAGTAATCTGGCTTTATTACTAAAGGACAAAAGTGGTAAGAACAGTTCTGACTGAAAATTCTGTAAATCCTGTGTTTGAACAAATGATAGGAATTAACGTGTGGTCTAATACAAACAGTAAGTGTGCAAGATTCGTTATGCCATAATGACTGAAGAGATGACAAGGGTGTTGTTGAAGCTGTTGTTGAGCTACTCGGCACTTGCTTTCAACATACTGTGTGTTAACTTTGATTACAGCTGTTAAATTATTTTCCTCCTCCTCCCTTTAATCTCCTTTCTCTCAACTGGAGAAAATTTTTCTTAATACTTAAAAACTTCTGTCGTGCCCCAAAGATGTAACTTGTAAAAAATCATAGCATATACTCTATTTTCTCAGCATTGAACTCAGAGATGAACATGACTGAAAAATCAATAATGTGCTTGGCCTGCGGCCTTGTCATTTATTGATTTATATGTCGTTTATCTCTATACAAAATGCAATTATTGCTTAAATAAAATACAGTATTTTGCTAATAGGATACAAATGTCACCACTGAATAAAAAGGTCACACTTGCATGTAAATGATTGTCAACCCAGTCTCAAGCTTGTTGCTGCTGTTATTTGAAGAGGTTGTTAAGGCACTGGAGACCCAGGTTTGTTTTTGTAGATATCAGTGGGTGCTCACCTTTTATTTGTGTCATCAGTGTTCCCATTTTTTGGCCTTGTATTTGTGTTTTGTGCTTGTGAAATGGTATGCATTGTATAAATGCAGATCACAAGTAGAGGATTTGCAAGATGTGATGCAGGAGCAGTGATGGTGCAAGTGTTCCATTATTGGTGCATGTCTGGGAGAATTTGTTGTGGCTTCCTCAAGACCTGTCTTGAATTCCCTGTGATCTGAGCAGTACTGACAGAACCCTTATCCTTGGGAGCCCCTGAGAAGCTCCTGAGAGGTAGAGAGTTTTCAGTGTTTGCACATTTCTTCTTTTTCTGTCATTGCTGTGACTACGATGGGTAGTCAGTGAGCATTTGCTCCTTGACTGAAGAATCAAAGCAGAAGAGTCAAGTGTGCATGGACAAAAGAAGAAAAAATAAAAATAAAAAAGGAGAAGATAGAATGACTTGGAATATGTATTCTTACCTGTGTAAGTGGAAAGTAGGCCCTTAAACAATTCTTCCAAATACACTTGGAAATCTATAGCAAATGCAATCTATAGCAAATATATCCTTCTAGCTTGCTTTGAATTTTTCATGGTGGTTGTTCTGTTGGAACATTGTCAAACTTTTTATAATTTATTGCACTAACTAACTTAGATAAAAAATCTCTCTGAAGTAGCACTGCAGTTTAAAATCTAGCAGATGAAAGCAAATGAAGTTAACGAAGTTGTTTTACAGTACTGTGCATCTACAGGTACAACTAATTTCATATCATTCATTTTGAGATCAAGTTTGTGGCTGACAACCTTTGGTAAAGTTGAAAACAGTACGATCAGCAAGTGAGGATATGCTATTTTTAACTGGCAACAGATATGTATGCTTTTTTTTTTTTCCTTCTCTGTTTTTGGTTGCCATTGGAGGCATTTGGCTTGCATGGAGAAAAATGAGTTGATGTGCTAGAAGAGGGTCTGTTTTGTAGAACAATGACAGCAGCAATTCAAGGGATGAATCTCAGGTGGGTTTTTTTTGTTGGTTTTTTTTTTGTGTTGTTGTTGTTGTTGTTTAATAATTAACAATTAATTTGTTATGTTAAAAGCCTCATCTCATTTGTAACTCTTTGTAAAGATGGTTTGTTAAAGAGCACTTCCTGGACTACTCTATGGGTACTGTGATGTTGCTTAATTACTAAAACCTGAAAATGGTGACCAGATCTTAGCATGTGCTCATCAAAAGGCTAGAAAAGGTTACACAGGAAAGCGTGGCAAGAAAGGTTTTCCAGTAATTTATAGTGGTCATTTACACCATTTTGGACAGCATCAACGCTGTCCAATGCTAGAGTAAAATTCTGTAGCTTCTTTCAGGCAACAAATCCACAGCATAAAGTTCAGCATACGTTATTCCTTCACTACTTTTTCAATGCAGAATTTTGCTTCAGTCCAAATAATGGAATTACCTTAGGATATGAGTGCAGTAGAACAGAAAAGAATCAAACCAAGACACTTTATTTGACTAAAGCCAAACACAGACATTTTGCTGTCTCTTGGAGTGCTGTACAAGTTTTTGAGCAATACTTTAGTCATTGATTTAAAAAATACTAACCCACTGCTTTGTACAGATTTAATATACATGAGATATATATCAAGGAAAAAAAAACTGTATTAGACAAGTACAACTCTCCAATTTCTCAACACTTAGCATAAATAATTGCTGCACTATGAAGATTTAAATGGGGATTGCCACTTCTATAATTAATTCTTTTTTGTTTCATCTTCCTTACTAATTGAAAATGGGCTTTCAGTGCAGAATGCTTTGAAATTGTGTGAAGAGATAGAATTGGAAATGAACTTAATTAACTACAAACTGTCCAAATCAATCAGTGTTTTACAGTGCTTTTGTAATATACAGAGTTCATAATTTACTTGGGATTTGCCATAATACGTATGCCATAATTGCAAAGTAATCATGCTAAGAGAGTACAAAATTCAGTGTTGTGTTCTTGTGCTCTAATGGGATGAAATGTCTATACTTTCACACACCAAACTGGATTGGGGGCAAAAGGCTGTTTTTTTCCATTAACCAAACAGAGGACTTCTATAAATTAGGGCATTTCTCCAAGTCTGGCAGGGCTTCAATATGTTAATAGCTAGAGAGAAAAAATTCTTTGAATTCAATGTCCAGGCAATGTGGCATTTCAAATTGTAGTGTTTTTGCTACACCATCCATGATATTTGCAGCATGGAAACCATAAGCTTATAAGAAGATCAGGCAAAATAAATTCCCAAGCAAAGCTTTTCAAAATTTCTGTAGGTTTCCAGTGAGTTTTCATAGAGAAAAACAACAAAATCAAAGCTGTTAAACGGCTTGGCATATTATTTATTTCACTTGGTTGGGATTCTAGAAGCCTTCCAAAGTTGTGTGCCTGATCCACAAATCTCAGAGCTTTGATGCTTCGAAAGTTGTTATTCCAGATTCTTGAATGGAATAGAAAGTTTTCCAGTGTTCTAAAAAATAGAATAGTTTTCTATAGTTTTCTTCAAACCCTTCTGCAACACAGGTTATTATAACAGCCTTGTTCTCAATCACTCATAAATAAACATAATATTTCTCACTGAGTAATACTTGAATAAAAATGTAGAGAGTGACTCTTGCGGTCCTTTGAAGCTCTGCTTTCCTCTGTGAATAGACCGGATTCTTCCTTGATCCTTTTTGAGTTGCTGGCTTCACCCATGAATGTTTTAGTTGCAGTGTCATGAGGAACTAACTTGTTTTTGCCACTTCTCTTGTTTCCTTTTACTTTTGTTTCTAGCAATGTTATATCCTTTCTTTTCAGTGGCAGTGTTTGGGCATCAATAAGTAGTCTCTGGTAAGAATTGTAACTGAATCTTTGGTGGAAAGGAAGTTAAAATAATAAATGTTAGTTGAAGAAACTTGAGAAATATGAGAACATTATGTGATTTGTCCTAACAAATACGGGATTTGCTGACAAAATCTGTCCCTCCTAAATACTGCAGGGGCCTTTGCTAAAGAGTCAGAGATCCTTATCCTCTGGAGAAGTCCTTTTAGCCATGACACAGCTGTTGATGATAATTGCCGGTTGCAGGACACGAGGCTAACAGGAATCCTATTCATTGCTGAGTTCTGGCCTTTGTCTCAGAAGACCTCAGAGATAATTTATTTCAACAACAGACTGTTTCCAGTTTATGTGTGACTTACTCTTTTATTCCTGTCACCAGCACAATAACTGGTCAAATTTGATTGGTAGGAAGACCTTTTTTGCCTGTCTCAGAGAGTAAATGCTGAGAATATACCAGTAAACTGTAGCTGCACAATATGGCAGACAACTGTTGAACTGTAACCTGGGAGAGTTTTGAATCTGTAATCTTTTTTAAAATTGCAGTGTGATTTAGAGAACATTTTAACGTCTGAGGTAATGAATAGCAGAAGGTGTGTAAACACACAGGTGAAATCAGTGACACAGTATTTCAGAGCATTTAGCAACTGATGTACATATTTGTGTAAATACATTGACAATCCTCCAGCAGCCACATTAAGGCACCTATGCTTTATAGTTGGGAAAAAGAGGGGGAAAATAGCTAATGACTGGTTAAATCCCTCTGTACTTATCAGAGATCAATCACATCCTGGGAAAAAGGTGCTGTAACTTCAAATAAATTGGAGAGCTGTAGGGAAATTGCTTTTTATCTTTTTTGTTTGTTTGTTTTGTTTTGTTTTGTTTGTTTGTTTCCAGTATGCAGTTTTGGGGATGAGGTCTTTTTGTACCTCCTTTCAGGATCTGTAATTTTTCAGGGGGTCACAGTAAAGATGTCCTTTGCATCCAGTGTTCTAGAAAACTTCTTGCTTATTCCATGGAAGGATACACACTGTCCCTGGCATCTCACAAGTAGGCAAGTCTCATTCTCTCTTTTCTTTTTCCTTTCTGATAAAATACATTCTCTAATAATGTGTGTCAGGAAGATTTTGAAGCTCGAGGACTGGTGAGTATCACCCATTTAAAAGAAGGGGCATAAAGCTGGGCGCGAACAGAACTCCAGTTAGTGTCTTTTTGTGCCAGTGACAGCTCTTTGCAGTACTTGTGTTGCTCTAGGCACTGTAACCCGGCCTTGAAAATGCCCAGTTGAACAAGCTGGCTTCCAGTGATATAATAATGAGCTCTTCTCATTCTCCAGCCAAAGTCATTATGCTTGGGGTATTCCCTCCAGATGTTCACCGAAATGTGCTTCATGCTTCTTCTGCCAGCTAACCGTATGTCAGGAGCATATCCTTCGCCTGGCCCAGCAGGGATTTACTGGCAGGATGGAGTCTGAGAGAACTGGACTGGCTGGCTGGAGCAGTTATGCAAGGAAAATGAGAAGCTAAATATCCAATAAATGTGATATAAAATGCTGTCCAGAGATTGGAGGTCAGAAGAGCCAGCAGGCACAGACGGGGTTGTGGGACTGCCAAAGACAACTGACTGCGTTCAAGGTGTGTAATTCATACTTATGTACTAATCGCTTTGCAAGCTGTCTGGACTGGGAGGCCAGTGGCAGCTGAATGGACACATACCTGGGTCTGAGCCCAGCCTACGAGCTCAGAAAAGTTTCCTGGGAAGCAAGAACCAGCCACTTTCTGGATGGATGGTAAGGTGGCACTTGCTGTGATACGAGCAACAGACTGCTCGGTTATTAGAGACTGCCAGCTGTCCTCACTTTGAGTGTAGTGCTGCTGCCATCGCAAATAAACCAGGCCCTGCCCCTGACAGCAATAAGCCTGAAAACCTGAATATTTGGCATATTTAGAGTCATAAAGAACTAGGTCCCTATTCGCTACAGCATCGAGCAGAGTACTTAACTTGGACAGGTGAATGTTGCCACTGACAGTGCAGCTATTGAACAGACATTTTGATGAACACACACCAAAGCACTGTTGTGCATGGAGAAGTTGCTATTGATTTAAGTAAGCTTACACCCATAACGGATTTTTTCATCACTTACTAAGAAACAAAGAGCAGTAGTTATAGATGCATTTCATCAGAAGAAGGTTATCGCTGGAAATCCTTTCGTCTAATGTATGAAAACAGACAAGGCTGCCTAAGCAGAAACAAAACAAAAAGGCAGCTAATGCCCATGAAGCTTCCAGACAGTGCTTTTTAGTCCTTAGAGCTTTAGAAACAGTTGAAGGGCAATTCAATTGCTCTTAATGATACTCCACTGAATACATGCTTTATTTCAAAAAGCCAACTGCTCTAAATGCCATTGACAAATGCAATCATAATGTACAAGTGTCAGTGTCAGTGTAAAACTACACAGCATTTCATATATTTTGAAGCTTGTAAACATCAAATAGTTCATTTTTATTTACAAAAAAAAAAAAAACAAAAAAAACCCACCAAAACCCACAAACAAAAAAAACCCACCAAACCAAAAACCAAAGAAATCAAAGCAGATGGAGCTCAGCAATGATTTGTAGTATAATTCTTAAATTTATTTTTAATTACAGATTTGTTAGTGCAATATAATTTCAAAGAGCTGTAGTAGCTGGACTTTCTAATGGGTAAAGCTACTCGGAAGTATGATACTTTGTGTTCAGAATACATTGAAGTCTTGTATATTTCGCACTAAGCAGATGCCCTGAGGGGAGTTTTCACTTAAAAGAAATCTCTAGGATACAGCAATGTAGTTGTGAATGGTTTTGAATATGTTACTGTGTTGTATTCAGACACGGGGAAAAGCATGTGTATAGGTTTAAATATGAAGTTAATCTAAGTAATCTGCAGTCCATTCTAGATGAATCCATGTAATTTCAGAAACAAAATGAGAATTGCAGGTAGTATCCTCAGTAGCTGAGGTTTTAGGAAGAGCATTCTGGGGATCAGCACAGATGTGGGTGCTGCAGAGGCTATAAACATTGCAACTCTTAGCACTCCTGCTGCATCATAACCACAAAAGAAGCTACTTCTCCACTGTGTGCGTTAGTGGAATTGTTCCGTGATAAAACAGGTTTCACTGGGACTTGTCACCTTTCTGACTTTTCGCATCAGAATGTTAGGATGTGCCACAGCTCATTTCTTTACATCTTAGTAGCACGTAGGAGACTTTGGAGTGGGCATCTCACAAATGCAAGATGTACATTAAAAGTATATTTCAAGTAAATGTACATTTATGCTCCGCAGATCTCATAATAACATCCATAGAGTGTATGTGCACTGTGAGCTTTTATGAAAGTAGTCGCAAACATTTAGATATTATTTAAAACAACAAAGATCAAAGCAAAACCAGCAAGGATTACATTGATTGGAATAAACTTTTGGCTGTGACTATGGGAAGTATATAAGAAACAATGGGGCATAAGTAAGTGCTCTAAATCTCTCATAATCATTCACTCTAAATCTCAGACATAAGTTGATATGCCCTATAGAAAGGCTAAGCCTGTGTGCAGCCTCTGTGAAGAACAGTCACCACGATAAACAGAAAGTGTTCAGGTAGTGTAAAGGATGTGGCAGATGAGGAAACAAGGCAGATGAAAAAAAAAAAACAACAACAAAAAAAGTAAGCAAGAGACAATTGTATCGTGTGATTCCCTACATCTCAACTAAAAGATTTTAAAGGATTTTAAAAGGGCTAAGGAGCAGATCAGCATCACAACCTGCAGACAAGAAAAGTATGGCAATGGTAAGCAATGATTTAGTATGTTTCTTAAAATGCCAATGAAGTGTGTGACAACAGCCTTGTCCAGAAGTGTGACTGAAAGTACCGAAGAAGTACAATGCATTCAGTGATATGAAACAGAGCTGTGCTAGTCAGTACAGGGCAGTACTCTTTCTTATTATTGTAATTATGAGGTTCAGATATGTTTCTTGATCAGATTAAGGGTCCCATCAGTGTAAGTTATCTGGCCAAAAGTCAGTATAAGAAGTTATTGGAAATGAATTGTGGAAATTAGAAAAGAACGCTGTTTCTGTGAAGGATGTTCCAAAACTCCTGTAGCCTGCAGCAAAGCTAGGATTTCAGCCACAAGGTAAAGAGAGGTGAAGCCGATGCACATCTCCAAATGTGTTGTATTTACTGAATGCTCAGGGTAACATTTCAAAACCAGTGCTGTGCTGGCCTTGAGAAGCTGTAATGATTGTGAGGAGTCACTAGCTGGATGTTAGTGACTGTGCCCTTAGGCAGCTATGTTCAAACAAACAAAAAACTGCAGCACTGTGCAAAATTATATTGCTGACATGACAGCATCTGAGAATACAGACTACTAAAAGAAATGGCTACATGATTAGGAATTATTTCCCTCTGATCTGGGGATCTGTTTTGTGGCTCAGGAATATGTGAAGGTAGAACTTGACCTTATGTAACATGGAAGCCAAGAATTCAGTTAAGTGAATACTTGTGAAATGGATGAGTCATAGTTTTTCATGAGTACGTGGCTGTACAGCAGTTTTATTGGCGACTTACTTGGAGGAATGTTAGGAGGTCAGCAGTCTCTCAGTACTGTGAGACTGAGGTGTGGTGTTTCCCTTCCAATGGCAGTGCTGAGCAACCTGGCAGCAGGCAGCGAGGAATCAGGCTTTCTATTTGTGCTGTTTTCTTACCTGGAAATTGGTACTGACTCAGAACAGCAAGACTGAATTTTTCGCCAGGAGTGTACGTCAACATCGTAAGCCCAAACAGTAATTCATTTTCTATGGTTCCTTCTGTATGGCATCCATAGTACTCAGTGAAGTACATCTTCCTGTCAGCATGCAGCCATTAGCTGACAATGCAGTTGCCTGCTACAGCACTGTCATTTTTTTTACATCTCATCCTTCAACAAATGAAAAGCACCAAGGAATGCCCCACTCCATTGTTTTGTGATAATGTATGTGTGAAAAGCAGCTTATTCTAAGACGAGGATAAGCCTGTCTCTCAAATTTACAATAAAGATTTGCTTTTGAAATCTTCAGATAGGAAAATACAGCTAGCAGCCATTCCATCTGTTTATTTGAATAAGCAAATCTTATGGTTGAGAAGTTCTGTAGTTGTTCTGGAAAAAGCTATAAACAGTGTATTGTTTAGTTTTGAAAGACATTCAGCTAATGTTAGATTAACATGGCTTTGGTAAAAAAAAAAAAAAAATTGTTTTTTAGCATATTCAAACATTAATAATAGTTTTATTTTAAGAGTTCCCAGATTTTTAAATACCTGAGATGAATTGAAAGAGCATGTTCACAGATTTAGATGCTACAGCATGTGCAAGTTTATTTCACCACTCACCTTAACCTGTTGTAAAGCGTTAATCTGGAAGAATAAATCCATATGTCTCCCCTGGTACAGTTCAGTGTACAGCATGCTAGAATTATTCTGTTGTGGATAAAAAGAGTACCAAGGTTTTTGCATATTTTCAGATTAATTTTCCATGTCAATTTAGTCTATAAATACAAGCAAAGGTTTGAAAAGCTTTTGTTACCCCAAATGGATCATTCTTGTTATTCTCAAAGGGACATACTTCTTTTAAAACAACAAGCTTTAGGATTTACTAATCAGCTCCATCTAAAATCCTTTCCTTCTAGTCAGGACAAAGCGTGATCAGTGTGTTGAGCCATGGAAAATTTAAATGAATTTTGTATTTGCGATAGAATATGAGAAAAAGAAGTCTAAACACGAAGTTGTCATTTGTATTTCACGGTGAGCTTATTGATCTCACCAGCTCTTAACACAGAATCTTTACTGAGATGAAAACACTGAGAAATTATATTTCTCTAGAAAGTCAAAGCAAACAGTCTGTTATGTAAACGTAGGTAATCTGTAGATTTTTCTAGTGTATGTGGTAACATTGTTTTGTCAGCCTACAGGGGAACTCACGTGGCTCAGAAGGGAAGTATAACTATAGAGCATCAGGACAGTATCAGTTCTATTGCTTTTGAGTAGAAGCAAGAGATAATGTTATCTTAATCGGTTAGAAAACCTAGGAAGGAATTTGTGTTCCTCTTCAATTGTCTACAGAAGCTGAATATCAGTGCATTTATGAATAAAGAATCAATATTTATGGTAAAAGCCTCAGGAATGATCATACAGTGAGCTCTTTGATTAAAATAATAAAACATTATTGTGCACAACTGGAAGTTCAGAGCTTTGACAAAGAGTGTACATCTCAGGCATTGCTACTTAAAAGCCCCATCAGCACAGAGAGTAAGGATGCTATTGATTCACCAACCCTGGAGGTGTTCAAGGAATGTTTGGATTTTGTGTTGAGGGGCATGGTTTAGTCAGTACTATTGGGGAGGGATGGATGGTTGGACTGGATGATCTTGGAGGTCTTTTCAACCTTGGTGATTCTGTGATTCTTAGTGTGGATGAAATGTGTATGTACACGACTGTGACACATCTTTAAAATGTAGTGGGTTTGACAGGACTACTTTTATAAATGGCATATTTTTGTCATTTATTTGAGAATCCAACATTATTGTGCACACAATTTGTGGATGTGAAAGTGTAGAAGACTTCTGAGTTCTCTGGAAGTAAATTTCAGTAATATTGACTGTAAACCAGTATATCCTATGCATATAACAGAACAGTTAAACTGCTGTTTCAGATTCTGAAGCGTGCTATTTCCATCTCTCTCTAATCTCATATTCTCCTTTAAATTATAAATTGCTCAAGTGGTATGGACTAAGCCAAGGGAACTTTTGGAACGTATTTAATATGGCTTTATTAGCTTTACTGCAGGCTCAGGATATGATTTGGTGTGTTGGAAACGTATCTGTATTCAATGATGTCTCCCTCAGGATTCATTCCCTTTTAATGAACAGTGAGAGATGATAGCGGTGCGTGTGATGTATGTTTTAGCATAGTTGATGGGTTTCTGCAGTTAAAAAGTACATGTCATTGTTATTTACTCTGTGTTATTTATACTGCAAGGCTTCTCTGAGGCCCTAGCCCCATTGCACTAAGCAATGTAAAAATATGGATATCATCTATATTTTTTAGCTGGTTTTCCTGAGAATAAGAGACAAAGACAGGCCTTGAGAACTGTGAGTCATACTGCTACTTTCTCCTCAACTACAGTCAGTGTTCTGGGATAAGGCATTGCCTGGTAAATAGCTGATGATGGTCTGTTTAACCATTTCAGCTGTTCTTGGCACATGTAGAATTATAATGTTGGGCTTCTTGCTGTCTGTATTCATAATGCTGTTTTACTATTTGTCACAGAAAAGAAAAGTAAGAAGTGAATTCAAAATTCAGTACATCCATTAAATCACGCCTCAGAAAGAGCCTACATAATGAAGGGACAGTGTCTAAAACAGAGGGGATCAGAACTCTGCACTATTTATTTTGTTTAGTAATAAGTTTAGATTTGAATGACGTTTTTGGAAGCTTGGCCCACTTAATATAACATTCATGAGCAATGTGCTTTTTCTGTGTAGAAAGTATTTCTCATTTTAACAAATTCTAAGTCAAGCGTGTTTGTTTAAGCATGCATTTAAGTTTCTCCAGCAACAGTTTTTTATCCTGGAAATTATTAGGAAGGGCTTTTCATAACAAAGGTAGTTACTGACTGCGTATTTAGTTTTATAAAATCTCTGAATTTCCCTTTGGCTATGCTGGTGAGAGACACTGAAGGCAAAGAACTGTTGAAGCATCTTTACTTTGTTCCAGTGGTAAGCCATCTTCTTTAAGAACACAATAGAATTAAGTGAACAGATACCTCAGAAAAATATGAATCAATCACTGCAGTGATTAGTTTTAAAAAGATTTGAGGTGGACTTGCATTTTGAGCACTAGACAGAATAATTCTGTCTATTTAAGTAAATACATAGGTTTGATGACAGGTTATTTTAGGTTCTTGTAAGTAGTGATCCAAATCCATCAGCTGCTATGGCTCAGTATTCCTGAATACTGATTATCTTCAGGAGCTGTAATAAATAAATCCCACATCAGACAGGGTTTCGTTAAAGCATTTTCTTATGTTTTCAGTTTTGTGATTTTCTTTCAATTGATTTTTTGTGAAGCAAAGTTTAGCTTGAAGTGAATTATTTCCAAGTCGTATTACCAAAGTAATACTTCAGTCATATTGAATGTTGAAGGAGAACGTATTTATAGTGCCTAGTTTTACTGCCTTGCAACAGTTGGAATCCACTAAGATAATCAGCTACGATAAAATTATGTTATTGAAGAGCCTGAGTCAGTGACTTATAAATTTTATGTAAAAAGCTTAACAACCATTATCTATTTCTTCTGAGTGGATGAAGATAGGACTTGGCTATCCAAAAGCTCATACAAACTGAGTCATTTCACATGTTTTCAAAGCAAAACTTGATTAACCACCCAGAAAAAGGGGGAAGTGCTGTTAGCTACATCCACTCACAGTTCAGTGGAGAAATGCAAAAAGAGCTGCTAAATTACTGTGGTCTGTTGAGGACGTTTAATAGGGCCTCCTATCATGATGAGACATTGTAAAATTCCTTTTAAATAGGTCGTCTTTTATATTTTCTGTGCTTCATATTTAATGGTTTACTACTGACTTTTGTCAGATTATCCTGATATATTCTTAATAATCATCTTAATAACTAATTAAATGTTATCTGAATTGTAATCTTTGCCTACTCTGCTGTAAAAAAAAAAATATATATTTCTTCTAACTTGAGCAAATGTTATTTTTATAGTTCTACACATAATAAAATGGGATCTCTGAAATTCTGAAGGAATTATGTGAGGTGTAGTTTAATACTCTAAACTACAATACTGTTAGAAGTTGGGTTTCTGCTGAACCTTATGACATTGGCTGCCCTTCAGGATATGATGATCCTTTAGGGATATAGTGAGATAAAATTACTGATTCACTGGAAATGGAGGAACTCCTTCTGGCGCATGGCTGAGGCAAAAAAAATCTAACCAAACCAACAAAAACAATAACAACAACGGAGACAAAAGAAAACACCCCCCCAAAATTAATCAGAGCAACTAAGACTGCATATATAAATATATATATATACATATGGATATCTATTCACACACACATACACATGCGCACACACACACACAGATAAAGTGATAGAAATGTACTTCAAAATGGTATTGACTACAGTTATTTAGTCTGCATCCACTTGATTATATTCTCAGCCTTTCGGTCTGTGTGTATTAAAATTTACCTGTGCTGCACACAACCATGAGAGATTAATAGTCTCCTGATGATTTGCTTGTCCCACTGACCGTTTTGGAGATGTCTCTTTTACTGCAAAGAATTAATTCTGGTAATCATAACCTTCCGGTTGGCATGTCAAAGACACAATCAGACCTGGTAGTTATGTTATTGCACTACCAGTACAACCTACTCATTGTCCTACAAAAGCAAAGCCATTGTTTTGATTATCAATACCATTATTTTTTCTTCAGTTAAGAGATTGATTCCTTTAACATTACAGAGTGAAAAAAATAAACTTCTTGCAGATCAATAACACAACACTTTTCTTCCCTCAGACAATCCTGATAAATGCAGCTTTAGATTGCTTATCTTACTGACTCTACAGCTGAGAGGGGAAAAAAACAATTTTTTTTTCTTCTTGTGTCTTTCGAATTTACACTGCCTACTTGCCGTTAAACTGCCTTAAAATTCTTCAGTAATCATCATTTTGGTCATTAAAGTCGTGCTGCTATAATTTTTGTATGTTATGTTGACATTACATTCCAGTAGTTTAAAAAGCAGCTTCAGAACACCCTGGGTTCACAGGTCAAATTAATTTAAAAGTTAGATGGAACACTGAATGCTATTAATGGAAAATTGATCCTGAGAGATAAACCTCATTACCTAGAAATGCATAACTGGAGTATTACCTCAACACAGGTCTCTCAGTGTCCTCTACCGTCCAAAGGGATTTTGATGTATGTTTTCCTTAGAAGGACATTAGAAGACACTGCAGTGTTTGTGGTTCCAAACTGTTAAAGATTTTTTTCAATGTTTGAATGAGAAAAAGGAAATCCATCCTTTTATTATTATTATTATTATTAAGTATGAGCTCATTGAATAAATTCTTGAGTATAAACTTACCAAACAGTATGGAGCCCTGCTGGTCCCTAGTATAGCGGAGTCCTACTAGCAAGGACATCAGTGTGGCACTGAATAGGCTGTCTTGCTCTGAAATCTCAAAATAACTGCATAGTTCTAAGTCCCATGAGCAAGTTGCTTTTCTACTGCGCTTCTCTGTCAGCATTTCTGCTGTGTGTAATTCTGTGTGTGTATCTTAACCTCATCCTACGTGCAATTGAAAAGTCCTTTTGTGTTTGGCCTGTCACTCAGAAGATGTGTCATTGAATGCTATTACCTCTACAGGTGTCCAATCATAGCCAGTGTCTGACTGGAGTTGCTTTGTCTGAAATACTCAGGCTAACAAAGGAGGAACCATTACAGCCGATTACATGTGAAAGGAACTTTTGCTGGACTCAGTAAGTGGCCCAATTTGTCCAAGAACTCCACCAAAGTATCCTACGTGGATTCTTAGGGCTGCACGGTAGACTCTGGATGGCTCCCCTGCTATGTCTCCTTTGTTTAATCCTCTTATTGGAAATTTCTCCTCAAATATTCATTTCAGTTTGGTTATTAGCATAATTCCAGTCTCACCTCTGTTGCAATCCGTTATCCCTGATTTACTGGGAAAAGTGAAGCATCAACCTACTGAAGATGGGTCTGTGAGGGATTATTTCATTTTATATTTATACTGAACTTTTTAAAGGGAACGTTTTATACTTGGGAATTAAACTTACTGATGCTGGTAAAAATAATAGCACCTCTAGTGGTATTCTGAATGGCTAGTGTATGTACTGATAATTCCCTGATGTAAACTGATGTACAGGAATCGGTGTAACTTTCATCTCTCTGACACAAAAATCAGGCTGATAAAATTCGAAAGTAGAAAATGGGAACTACGTCGAGCTGTTCACCAGAGGTTCAGTCTCTGCAAACAAGATGCCGTAGGCACTCATGAAAAATGTAGCCTCTCTGACTCTCTTTGCCCAGTAGGGTCATGTCCAGATCCTTTCACCTTTAAATCACATTGCTTCTTGCTTCACTGTTTCATCTTGCCCTCGTTCCTAGTTTGTTGCTGCCTTACAGGCTTCTGTTGTTCTAGAGACAAGAGAGGAACGTTTATTAAGAGAGATTTATTTGGAAAGGTCAGACTGTACATTACCTCAGTATTAGGTTCAGTCTGCAGAATAATGATTTCATTTAGAACACAGGTTGTGCAGACATCGCTTATTTTAAAATATGGCTTTGAGGAATCAAACCTGTCAAAATCTGTTAAATGAGTGAATCTCCATTCTGCTGAGTGCTTCTGAAGCACTACAAGCTTTAGTAGCTTGATTTACACTAAATTTTCATTTTAAACAGTGGAAAACACTACATACTGTTAAGTTCAAGAAACAAACAAACAAAAATAATTTTCCAAATAATTTGGAACAGAAAGTTTAAAACACAGGTTGCTTCACCTCTCCAGTTTTATGAAGAGAAAGGTTTGTAAACATGTAAGAGACAAAAACAGGAAGAAAATTCTCTTCTCTTTTAGTAACGCTTTTTAGTGCAGTCACATGTGGATAATTTCAGCAGGTCAGTCTATGAATCAGTATCTGTTTTGTGTTATAGCTCTTTAGTACCACCCCATAAACTCACATATAGGGTTTTTTTTTGTTTTTGTTTTTGTTTTTTCCTCTTTCAATATTTCCACGATCTGACAAAAAGAGAGTTGTTGTAAAAGTCCAGATAATGAAGTCCAAGATTTAAATCTTGGCTTCATTCACAAAGACTTCATTCTACATATTACAGGGCTTTATACCAGCAGGATTTAGTAAAGCACATACTGTATTTTTAACAACGAGGCACAGAGGATCTGTAGCCATGCAGTATCATCTGCAAATTCATGTATGTATGCCAGGCACAGGATGAAGACAGATTGAAAAGAAATTCTGCAGACATCTTGTATGTGACAGGATACAATAGATTTAGTTGTACAGAAATGCACGAAACAGTATTAGTTGTCTACAGCCTCATAAAACCACAGTGCCATATACTTTAAGACTTTTCTGAGCATTAGTGCGGTTTAGAAAGGTGTTTGGAAATGTGTAATGGAATAATTTGTGGATGTTTATGGGACCTCTTCCCAGTGTGAGAGCAGTAGGGGAAAAAGTGCTTGTTTAAAAAGTAACGAGATGAGGAAAGATGCTGAGGTCATGGGCTAACCTAAGGCAGGCAGGCAGTGGCTTCCTTAATACCCAGCAAGAGCCAAACAGCATAGACACAGGGTAAGAAGGGCTTTGAACGTGAAAATAAGAAAAGCTTTGAACAGGAAAATAGGCAGCTCATTTGAAGCAACAGAAGAGAGAAAGTGCCTAGAGAAACAGCGTGTAGGAACGACTGTCAGTTAGGAGAATGTTGTCAGAATTTAGTAGGAAAGGTTACATAATGACATATTCCGCTTGTCATCTAGGCACGTTCTGTAAGGGTTTGGCATACTCTGCATACGAAAACCTAGAGAGAAATTGGGCTCAGAAGGCGTGTCCAGGGCCCAAAGGAATGGACAGGACAGAAATAGTGAGATTATAGATAACTTCATGGTTTGCTTTATGAGAGAAATGAGGGAAGATGACAGGAAAAAGGGTGTTTAAGATCTCTCTTCTAATTAGGTAGTTAGTTCCATGGGAGTAGATTCTTATAGGTTTGCAAGGAGAGATCACAGGTGCAGCTCACTCTCTGTGAGCAAAGGTAGTTCTGGAGTATAGAAAAGAACAAGGAACACATCATAGATGGTGCCTGAATTGCATTTGTGAATGTAAAATTTGAGAATTTGGGACAGAAAAAAGACAATGTTGAGAGACTCCTTCCAAATGTTGCAGAAGGGATATGGGTTCTAGTGATATAGAGGATAAATAACACCATAAGTCAGTCAGAAAACTCAAAGAGAAGATTTCAGAAGGAATTCATTAGTTGATTTGGTTTTACATTTCTTGGCTTATTTCATACAACTTTATCAGCTCTCTTTCTGTGCATTTGCTTCTTGCTTAAAAATGCAGCTGTTGCCTGTTTGGAATCTGTCACTTTATTCTAGCCATGTTTGTCCTTACATTTTCTTTATTCTCTGCAGCCCATGTCATTATGCATCCTTTCTTTAATACCTTCTTTTCTGAAGCCAAACCCAAGTTTCTTCACTTAGCAGCTCTTCAGCATACTGCCTTCCTTAGTTTACCATTATGTATTTTACCAATACTTTGTTTCCTTCCTCTTTAGTGATGCCTGTGTTTCATAAAGTAGTTGGAACGCTTCTTTCTTAGCATGTCTTGAACATGGAGCTCCTTCGTATGTGTAGCTTAAACCTCACCCACATATAGCCCGATTTCTTTTCCTTTTACTACTATTCCGTATAATCAGAACAGGATTTTCCAGATGAAAATAGCTTTCTGCCTGTGTATTTGTAGCAATTATGGAATACTGGAGATGGGATATCTCCTAGCTCCCCAGCTCAGGATACTAAAATGAAGCTAAATAACAGTTGCAGAACTCTTCACATTTCTGCATCAAAAGCTTACTTCTCCACTACCTTAAACCACATATTCTCATTTATGTCTGTTCAAAGTGAATGCAAAATCATAACGTGAAAGGACTATTTGAGACTGGAGTTAATAGAGAATCAATCATGAAACTAAAAGAAAAAGAAAAAAAAAGAAGTCAGCTGCCCTTACTATTAGCATTTAACAGAATCTGTCACTTTGTCAGTAACCAAGGGAAGCATTTTAATGAAAAAAAAATCCGGGAGATGCAAGTAGTATGCAAATTATAATTGAAATTACTTGTTTTGAGACTGACCCTTGAAACATAAATAAACACAGTATTGTGGTTTTGAGTCCAGGCGGGATTTTATATCTCTACCATCACAATAATACTTGGGCATCTGTTTTGCTTAAATACTGAAAAATAATTTACAGAGTTTAAATATATTTCAGCACACCTACATTATTTACAATATTTTATGCTTAGATCAACTCTAACACAAAAAGCGACTTGCCAAAAGCAACACAGAGATCAATGGCTGAGCTTAAAAGTAAAATTCAGGAAGCCTCATTGCCAGCTTCCTCTCTACCCACTAGACACTAGTGCTCCATTAATATGTGATCAAAAGATTGCTCTGGTGCATGCCTCTACTGGGAAGGGGTGGGGGGACCTGAAAAAATCTGTCTCCTTGGATGCGTTTAATACCATTGTGGTGACAATTTTTTAATTGTAAGTCAAAATGAATGAGCCTGTTACTTGCGATCTGTGTCACATCTGTTTTCGTTTCTGAAACATGACCTGTCAGAAGTAAAATATTTAGTGGGCAATACAATGAAATCATTTGTTATTTGTGGGAACCTGTGAACTGATCAAGGAGGAGAACTGTTGCGCAAGCTGGAGCTGAAATGAACATGAAGCCTGAACGTGCCAGCTTCTTTTGTGTTGCCGCCTACCTCTCAACCATGAGTTCTTTGCGCTGTCTGTGTTTAGTATCACCATTTGCTTCCTCCTTTATATGAAGTGAGAAGGTCAACCTGGGATCAAAGAATAAGGGGCATGTGCTTATGAACAACTTTCTATCAGAAAATTCAATCAAGATTCTTTTAATCAAAACATTAATCTTTTGGACACGTACCACAGAGAAAACTCCGGGCAAAACCTTGCTGCTGTTGTATCTTTTTAGAGGCATTCTGTGATTGCAACCTATCCGCAAAAGGTACTTGGGAAGTGAAGCAACATAGGTATCAAGAAACAATTCTAAATATGATGAACTTGAGATTTTTCACTTATCTCTCTTTCTGTGGTTTCAGTCCATTAGTGGGTGGCTGTGAAATAAGCTTGTGCAATGGCCAATGAGTAAAGAGAAAATCACCTTAAAAAGCACGCTATAAATACAGCAGTAAAAGATGAATCTCCTGCACCCAAAAATGAGATTGAGCTAGTTTTTATTTAAGAGGATTGCAAAACTCCAAAAGGGCAGTATTTAAAAAATGGCGCTATCTTCCCTTTTGTTTAGGTGACAGAACAATTTGTTGTAGATTGCAGTGATTTTTTTCTTGGTCATCTTCAGCAATGAAACCATGCAGATTTCCATTTAGTTTTCAGCTTGAAATTCATACCAATGAATGCAAGAAAAGAAGACACTGGTATCCACTCTTAGTATTTTGAGGCTTTGATTAGGGTTTTGATCAGTCAGTTCTGTTCATTCCAGCTCAGTGCACTACTGCTCTCTAGGATGTCTCCAGCCATTTTTAACTGCATTGACCTTCAAAGTAGCAAGATCCAGTTTAAAACAGAATGAGAACATTTCTTGCATCTCCTTTTTTCCTCTTGCATCATAATTTATGTGTGGGGTTTGGGGATGTAATTTGTCATTGAAAACTTCCATGATTTTTTCAAAGATTTTTCCAAACCTATTTCTTTCTAAGTTAAAAATGTGTTGGCATAACAAAATGATCACCCATCAGTGACTTTATCCAGGATACATCAGGATACATCTGCTTTCATCAATCCTGGACATGGTGTTAATTAGATTTCTCTGAAGCCTATCCTGCAGCAGATGTTTTAGGCTCACCCCTTACCATGTATCCAAGAGGTATCAGATGAACTTTCCTAGCAATGGGGTTGGTTGTGATGTCTTGGAGATGTTGTTTGTTATCGTTTTAAGCATTTTGCTTTTCACAGATCGATGAAACACTGTCCCCAATTTAATTGCAACATCAAGTCAATTAATCCTCATGTATTAATGTTATACGTTAATATTATAGTGAGTGATGTCCTAAGGCTCCTTTCAGTGTTGAATGGAAAAGACATAGATTTTTTTTTTTCCCCATCAGAATAGCAATAAACATTTGGATTCTATAAAGTATTGATTACAGCCAAGAAATATAATGTCTGGGCCACCGGGGCAGCTTTTTCACTGCTGCTTAAGTTATATTTCAAGCTGCTAATATGTTCCCAGATTTTTGAAGCAGCACCGTTTTGGAGAGAATGTTTTATGCTGGGTCCCAGTGTTGAGTGAGACTTGTGCAGAGCTACGCTACTGCTGCATTTTCTCATGTTACAGAGATGCCAGACCCACCCAACAACTAGAATGTAGAAAACAGAAACAAAACAAAACAAAACAAAAAAACACCAGTGAACTTAACCAAATTAAATAATCAGACACCAATCAAATATTTACTCCTTCCATTCCTCAGCCCCCCACATACATGGACATGGAACACCTCCCCTGCAAGGACAAGCTGCAGGGGCTGGGGCTGCTTAGCCTGGAGAAGAGAAGGCTCCAGGAGACCAGAAAGGAGGGCTGTAAAAAAGAAGGGGACAGACTCTTTAGCAGGGTCTTTTGTGATAGAACAAGATGAAATGGTTTCAGTGGTTTCAAACTAAAAGAGGGGAGATTTAGATTGGATAAAAGGGAAATGTTTTTTATAATAAGGGTGGTGAGGCTCCGGCACAGGTTGCCCAGAGAGGTGGTGGGTGCCTCGTCCCTGCAGATGCTCAGGGTCAGGCTTTGAGGATCCCTTCCAACTCTGTCCATGATTCTGTGATGCTCAGTGTGACTTGCAAGGTGTTTGTTATCAGAAGGTTGTGCTGGGCCGGCCTTTTCCTACAGCCTTTGCCTGGGCAGTGAGAGGCAGCTGCCAGCTGAGAGGAGGCGGCAGCAATGCTTGTGGCGGGAATTGCCGTGTCTCTCAGCAGCTCCGGTACAGAAAGTTGTGGAAAATACTAATTTTACCTGTAAAATAATGGGCAGTAGACCTGTGAGTGTATGTAATGATTTGTTATAAAAGTAGTTGAGATACTAAAGATGTGTGTTGCAGCTGCTGTGACTCTCTGGGAGAAAGCAGGAGAGGAAGGAGAGCTGCAGCCCTCCTCAGTGTCAGGTGAGCTGTGCACAGGTGCCCATGGTTTGTTATTTATCACTGAGGTGATAGATTCTCTTGATGTGTTTACTGTTCTAATTGCTTTCATGTTTTTCAGTTTGATTATTGGGCCTTCCCAGTTTTTGTGCAAATGTATGTTCATACATGGGCAGCTATGAGTGACAGTGCAGGAATGTTACCCAAATGTTTTTTGATCTCAACTCTTCACAAAGAAACAGCACCACTATAATATGGTCAAAATAAGTAGGAGGAGCTGAATAACAAAGATTTGAAAACATAGGTCCAACAGAAGATATGAACAGAGAATATATACAGAAACTGCTTCCTCCAGCCTGACCTCCTTAATGACCAGACAGAAGTGGGACATCTGCTTGAACACAGAACAGCAAAAGAAAATATTTTGTCTGATAAAAATGAAAGTCAGGAAAATAGCCTAAGTTCACCGTGGGAATACTTTATTATGGTCAGTTCTTGAGATATAAAAGATAATTAAACTTGGTCTACCTAATTTGTAAAATTGCCTCTTTCTTCTTTTCCCGAAGAAGCAGTTCTGAACTAACATCTTCAAGAGTGTACAAGACTTTCCTTTTGCTTCAGAGAAAAGGTAAGAAACCAGTTGTCTTACTTCTTCTGCCTAATTTTTATTTCTTTTCTAACGTAAACCTGTTGTCTTCTACTAGAAGCCTGGTATTTAGATTTAAAAAGCTGAATAGTGTGAGTTCTTATAGTTATAATTAATCTGCTCATAATTTCAGTACAACAAAATCTGGGAGATTTCTGTAACATGTAACGCTAGTTCTCTATTGAGGAATTAATAAAGTTTGTTTTGGGCACTGTTGGGAATGGCTGATATATGCATATTTGAGTTTCATTGCCGGAGTGTAGAGATCTGTTTGGTGGTATGGTCATAAGCTTCATGTTTTCTTGTACTGCACCCCCAGACATCAGAGGGTAATGCTAACAGAAGCATAAAGAACATGAAGTATTGGCAGCTAGACCTTCTGTTTTACTGCTACAGGGAAGATTTAGTTCCTTTCCATGTTTGTTAAAGCAATGCTGTGATAAAGTTACATGGTTAGGGATAGAGGATAGTCTTCTTTCAGAGGAGGGGTGATTAGCACTAGGCAAGATGCTGCTATTTGATTTTTTAGTATGTAAAAATAAGGAAATGTTAAATAGGTAACATTACGATTATTTCACCATTTTCTGCCTTTCTTCATATAGTACCTGAGGAACAAAAAGAGGCTTTTATGTCTAGAGAAGGCAGTGATATTTTCAATAATGCCTCAAAAGCACTTCTTTCTGGTGCAGCATTTCTTCTTTATACTTTCTTTGCCGAAAGAAAACTGAGGAAAAAAAAGAAAGGGTTTGTCTTCAGGAGGAAGAAAAGAGACAGCAATAAACACCATTCTATTTAAACTTGACAGTGTCACAGAATTGCCAGTCTTAACATATTGCTGTGGTATTCTGCTACTACAGACATTTCTTCTTCTTTTCTTTCATGATAACGAAAATGAAAAACTATTTCACCTTGAAAGTTTTTCATCTCTAGTGGGATTTCAACCATAGTGAATTGGTCCAGAACACACCAAACTTTGAGATGAATAAAGGGCTTGACAGCTGTACAGTGATAAGCTATAGTGCCTTATGTTCCCGTGTTCCTAACGGCCTTATGTTGTGTGAGTAGGCTATACCAAGAGTGTGACTATTGCTACATTTATAATGTGGTCCACCCGGAATCGCAAATAATGGATTATAAGGAAAAACATTATTTTGAACGACTTAAAAATGCAATTTAAAATATAGGTCTAGCACCAGTCAACTCACTGGCCTACATGAACCATTTCAAATTAGCTCAAGAAATTATTTTTGAATGTTTCTCTCTGTCTTGGAAGAAGGGAAAAATTGATAAAATATACTTTCCTTCCCACCAACTCTAACAGCCCCTAAAGCCGAAAATGAAACTTTAAAGAAATGTAGTTTGCTGTATAATTTATTAGCTTACAGATTGCCTACAGTATATACTAAATCTTCTACATAATGTATTTATTAGTGATACAAATAGTTTTTTGAATTTTATGTGCTAGCATTTCTTTTGATTTGTTAAATTGTAAAATGTAGAAAGCTAATCTTATTGGTGTCATCTCACACACTGTAAAGTATAATAGTTATATTGTTAGATACAGTGTTAGAATTGCAAAGTCAAGCAGAAATCATGAAATGACAATACTAAAATGCTCTTAGTACACAATTATTGTGAAGTAGTCACTCTGAAATATACAGTTACTTCTAAAGCTTCTTAGAAAAAAAAGCTGCAGATTTATTTTAACGTCGATAGTGATATGCTTTTTCCATTCACTTCATTCTTGAAAAAGCATGATTTCTACAAATACGATACTATTTTGACTGATACTAAGTAAACGAATAAACAAAAAGAAGTCCAGGCAGGCATTCAGAATGGTCAGTTTCATTCATGTAGTTCAAACTTAGAAAAAACTGTGAGCAGCAGTCCAGTAATGGCATTAGGTCAATCACAGAACTCATAGATAAGCTGTTAATTTCTGTAAGGCTGTAGGTTCCTCAGTGATCAACTTAGTATTATACTTGTTTACCACAAATGGATGAAGAAAATCCCTTTCCCTGACAGTCTAAAGGAAACTGGTAGGGAGAACCTGATCTTTTTCTGTCAGAGATGACAAGACTCCCGCTTGCAGGAGTAGTTTTTAAGCTCTGCAGGAACTTGTAAATTTTATTCATTTTGAGAAGAAAAAAAACCCTATTTTATTTGTTTTGTAAAAAACACTAATGGTGATTACTTCAGGAGCCATCATCAGTCACTTGCTAATGGCGTAGGAAAGTGTACAACTACTTAGCATCTATTAGTAAAACAAAATTCACAATGAAAGAAGTTGAAATGCTATAGAGAGGTGCTGTTGAAAACTAATTAAGAGCTGTTGAAGAAGTTCTTGTGACAGTTTGAAAAGCAGTTATGTCAAAAGCGGTTGTGTCTGTCTGAATTATGTGCAGAGGGAGAATTGAAAGGAATGACAGTAGTTTTGCAACCACTTCTGCTGCTGTTAAGCTGAACCTAGAAGTTTTATTTTGGATATCAGGTTGAAATCCTGGGATTGTTGCATTCAGCAGTCAATTCTTATCATAGCAGCTTGGTTGTACAAAGAAGTTCTCTAAGATGTTTCCTTCATTTTTTAATGAGGCAATTATCCTCTCTCCTTTCCGGTGTACAATTATTATGTAATGTCATGCAAATGACTGATGCCCACTGTGCTTAGAACTTCAAAACTTCAGTATGTTTATTTTTCACTCCTAACAATTTTGGAATTCAATGTAAATCTCATTTTAAATGTTATCTGACTTTATGCTAGTGAGACCATGGAAAGAAATGAAAAAGGAAAAAAGCCCCGGATATCGTCTAGACTTCATATTCTGAAGTCCGCATTTATTCTGTCTGCACTGTATGGTGGTTGTTGTTACTATGCTTCAAGTGAAATATTTACCTCCTGAACCAGAGAGAGCCTCCGAAAGACCATTCTCTTCTTCATAGTATTGGTAAATATCTGACTTAAGCTGTTTGGCAATGGTAGTGAGAGTTTCAGGAGAGAATTCTTTCTGGAGTAGATGTCACCTCATGTTTTAAAGTAGGTCAACAAAAGAATTCTGTTCTAAAAAAAAAAAACAACTACAGCTTTCTGATTCAGAGCCATCCCTTATCCTAATATGCACTCACATGTGATGAAAAGCTGTTCAGATACTCTGATCTGAAGATGTATTCATGTTCAGCTCTATTTCTTCCATGTATTCACATTACACAGCCACAGAATTGTGGGACCGTAGCTGACCAAGGAATGAGGGATTGCTTTTAGAAGAGAATAACATCATTTACTATGATAGATCTGTGTTGCAAAATGTCTGGTGAAGAGTATGGCTTTAAGGTGGAGATGATTACTAGAAGTTAATTACTGTTAAGGTATAGACATTGGGGTTTGCCATTATGTACCAGAGATTGAATGCTGAGGCAAGCGCAGATGTTTGACATATTTAGCTGAAGAAAGGACAGTATGTAGAAAATCATTCCAATTACTCAGGCCCCCAAAGTCTAGTGAGTTTCAAGGTGACTTTTGTGGTAAATACCTGAGAAGTCGTCTTTAACACACAAGAAAAGCTTTGGAGTCTCCAAATTGCAACATTGTGCATGTAAAATAGAGATATTTCCTGGAAAACTTCGTGTTTTGCTCTGCAGTCTGTATTAAAAGTGATTCAAAACTCTTCACACAAGGATGGTAGAAGCCACTGGGGGAACACTGGGATGATGATGCTACTGGAAGCTGTGGCTTCTTATCTTGCTTAGTACCTGGATTAAAATCAGCCCTAAGGTAATATAAGCATGTTACCTAATATGATTCAGAACAATACATTTTCATCTTAATGTCTTTCTTCTTGTATAATTGAAAGCACGATTCACCACTGTAGTGGGGGACCTCTCCTAAATTAAAGTGGAATTGCTAACAGGTTGTTAAGAAAACAAAACTACTGTGCTGATGACATTCTTGTTGTGTTATGGATAATTTCTGCATTGTCAGATGTTGTACTGTATTAGCAAGAACTGAGCCATCCCACTGATGTTATGTTAAGGTTACTCAAGTAGTAGAACTTCTCCAGCATACTAGAAAAAAATTTCAGTGCTGCTTTTCAGTAGGGACGCTGTTGAAAGGACAAACAGAGGACTGGTATATTTACTGTGACTTTTATATAAGTGGAAATTTGAAATGTCAGTTCCTCTTTTTCTAGAATAGGACTGTAATAGATAACAGCACTTTAGCTGTGGAGTTTCACATTTCAATCTCTTAAAGTTCTGTAGAATTTGAATTTTTGTGTCATTCAGCTCTTTCTTCAAAAATCCTAAAATATGTCATTTGCACAATGTCTTAGCTTTTTTTTTTTTTTGTCAATGAAAAAGAAAGAATTTAATTTAATTGCAGAATTTTTAATTGGAGAACTTTCTGTAATTTGGAACTGCTGCTGATACAGCAATGGTCAAAAAAAAGCTACAGTGAATACTGTATAAATCTGCATGAAATGTGAAGAAGTTGGCCATAGTGGGAAAAACAAGGGCTTGCAAAAAAAAAAAAAAAAAAAAAAAAAAAAAAAAAAAAAAAAAAAGACAAAGAAAGAACTGAAGAAAAGTGCATGTTTGCATGATAGGAAGTTTAAAAATAAGTGAAGCACTGCAATTTCAGAAATAAATGCCATCTTGTGAAAGTTATAGTAAGAATATAAAGAACGTTACCTCAGTTGAATAATCTTCCAGATAAGTGTTTTCTCAATTACAGTAGCACTTGGTATTTTGTGATCTTCTTCTGTTACGGTATGCTTTTGTTTGGCTGAGAGGCTGCTGATCAATAGTGACTTCTCCAGAGAAGCAGCTTTCAGGGGAAGCACTGCGCTGTCTTTGAGACAGCAAATTGATACATTTTTTTTCAACTGAATATGGGTAACTGTAAACCCAGATTCACTAGTCCTATTTAACAGCTTTGGAGCCAGATCTTGGCTTTGCCTTCAGCCAAGTTCATGTGGATTTTACGATAAACAGGATCTGTTCAAGTTTTCTTGGAATGTTAATGACTGATGTTTCAAATGGGCAAAAGTTGCAACTGAATTGTCAAGTTCGAAATAAGAAAATTAACCGGAGACATCAAGTATGAATGCAGCGGAATTTTGTTGAGCTGGTTAATATGTCTCTTTGTAAGTGTCTCTACTAGATAGCATGAAGCCTTTGAAAACTGGAGTGCTCATTATTTCCAGAGAAGTTGGGTTCTGATGGAGAGCTTCCCTGTGTGAATGAGCACAATTTTGTGAAACAATAGATCTGAAATAATAAATTGATACTGGGGAAAATCAAGCTGTAAACTGGAGAGAAATGAAGAATGTTATGCAAAGTAGAATTGATTTAATGAGTAAGATACACATAGAAGTGAAAAAGCTTTTATTTGGTTTAAGTATGTAGCCATTCTACATTTATAGCTTAGAGCTTTATCTTAGGAGCTCATGCTGACCTATTTACTACAAATACTAATGTTTTTAACTGACTAGAGCAGATACTTTTGGGATAATATCTCAAAGGTCAGTTAGCAGGCTTTTCTCCTCCTCTCCTCTTGGCAACTCATTCATACAGAGCAAACTACTTTCGTGATTTTTAAGAGCACTCTTTGCAATAGAATTTAATATCATTACCAAATGTAGAGACAGTTTTGGCTTATAAGGTGAACCTTGTTCACATCTTTCCGTGTGTTATTCCAGTTCTCTTTAATGTAGATACACTCAGATTTTCTTTCTAAGTGGAAAAGTGGATGAATTGTTCCATCACTAAACTCTCTGTTCCTTAACACTAGAAATTCAGTGTCTAAAAAAGGTATATCTGTCATATCTCCTCATATTATATGAGGTTTACTTTGCTGATTGCCTATTTCATTTTGTACCTTAGTCTATACTGCAATTTCAAGGTCTCTTTTGAGCATGTATGCCCTCTGGACTAGGATATTTCATGAATAGATCTCCATTTAATGACAGTCCTTCAATTTTGTCTCATTGTGCAAACATGCAGTACAATGAACTTGTTGAGTTAGTTTTTCAGTGGTGCTTTTTAAAACACTTCACTTACACTCTCAAAATAATGTGATTAAGACCAACTCCAACGAATTCTCCAATGTAGGCTGGAGAAAGCAACATGTTAGCAGGTATTTTTTCTGTGTACTTTGTTGTAACGAGGGTAGAGGACTAGTGGGTGCATGCTCTACCAAAATGTTCCTGTTATTAACGTATCAATTAATACTTTATTCTGTGTTTTCTTTAGAATTCGACAAGAATTAGGTACTTTTAGGCACCTCTGAAAATTCCACTGTTAGATTTGGGGACCTTGCTGGGCGTAGGTGAACACTTCATCTTTGAGTGTCTAGCATATGGTGAGCTGCATGCTGGACTTATAAAACTGAATATATTATGCTAGATCCATCCTGAAGTGTTGCAAATAATTTCTTGGTTGGCGCAGTGAATGAGTTTTCTGTACACTATGCACACGGTTGTTTTTTTTGAATCCTGGATAATGTTTTATTTTTGCAGTGTTATTGTGAAACCTTAGAAGTTAATTAGTTGGGATAGTTGGACTATTTTTCTTATCTTTATTCAGCAGGGATTACAAAGAATTTGAATGTAGCACCGAGGTACGAGTCTGCTTCAGATACAGTCAATTATATAAGTCTATCAACAGCTATTTTATTATGGGAACAGCTGAGACAGAAGGCTTGTGTTCTGTGATGAATATAGATTAGAAAGAGGTCACCCTGACATACATAATTAGCTTCAGAATTTTAAATTAATAGGTAGTGTGCCCCTAAGGCATCCATACATTCAGGCTGAAGCTGCAGGATATCTGGTCCAGTTCCTGTCTGCTTTTGTCAGCAATGACATGGCTTAATGCACTGCTTGTATAATGGCATTAGATATTATGGCAGAACTAAATCACTATAAAAACAAAATTTGCATATTACTTTATTCATACTACATACATTTCCCTTTGGAAACATTTGCACTGTTAAATTATTATGCAGATTACCAGTAGATCATTGGCTCAACCTGATATGTCTTCAGGTGCTTTGTAAGAGCTAAGCAGATGCTTAAAAAAGTTTCTGAAAACAGTTAATTGAGAAGATCTAGAGGTTTATGAAGTTGCTAGCATGTCTTGTTAAATGAATACTAATAATTCAGAACGACTGAACAAAAGGTGAACTGAAGGGTGTTACCTGCCAAGACCTGAATGGAATGCAGGTTTCTGGCCCAAACTGGAATAACCCAAAGCGTTTCCAAGGAATTTGATGCATAGCTCCATCTGTCATCTGTTTTATCAGCTCTGACCACTGCTAGAGAGAGGTCGTTATTGGCAGGACCATGTCTTCCTTTTCTTTCTGATCTACAAGCTTATGTGGGTTACCTGAGTTTCTTGAACCTTTTCAGATGCATTGAGTTTGAGTTAAGTTACAAAACAGAGCAGAATTTTTATTTTTTTGAAGCATCCAAGTAGCACATGAAATCTGATAGCATTTGATAGTTTTCACTTATTTTAATATCACTGTTGATTAGTTTATTCAGATGTGAAACTGAAAGAAAAAGAAGCAAAATAGAATAATTCAACATTTCTCAAAAATGGTGAAAATATGTCCATACATTTCAAGAACTGAAACTTGCTTTGCCATCACTAGTGAACTGGAACATAGGAGGACAGGATTTTCAGTGGTATGACTTTTCTTGTGTTTCTTGACATGAGTAATAAAATACTTCATCATTCATTCACACAAAAAGAAAATGACTTGACAGGCACCTTACTACACTACAGTAAGCTTGAGTTGTGATACAAAATATAAGCAGGTTATTTACTGTAAATTTTTAGATTCTTTTTTAAAGCGTGTGGGCATTATGTAGCAGATGTGTCCACCTGTAGTCTTCTGGGCTTTTGATATTTTAGAATGACAAGTGTGTAATATTTATCTAATTGCCTTTTGATTCCTGATAAAATAATATTATATGTAGACAATCAGTGGTTGTTACTTAATGAACTGGAATGTGTGCCAGACAAATACATGAACATTCAATCTGTTGGGCTGAAACAAGATGTCATCAAGTAATGCCATGTAAATGCCATGAAGCCATTTATTTAATTTATAATTATCTGTTTTATCTATTATCTATTATCCGAATACTAGAGCAATCCTGAAACGTTGATTTCCAAAGTAGAAGACATTGCTCCTGTGCCAGTATTCCATTATGATGTCCTTACTTCCATTATAATGCCAAATGATTGATGGGTTGCAAATTGAATTGCATTTTCCTTTGGGAACTGATACCGTTGAGTGATTTATATATATGTTTTTTTTTTACACAATAACCATTTTGTTGAGTTTCTGTCTGTCCTTCCTTGTTGTCAACTCAAACTACATCCCTTGTTTACAGAACGCATCAAAAATCACATGATTTCTTGTCTATCTATGACTGTTTATCTTAACATTTTGAAGATCTTGCTTTTATCCTTCTCTATGCCCTCACATAATTTGTTGGTGAGGAGACTGTTGAGTTTTCCCTTTGCTGTTACAACACCTTTCTTTGAAATTCTGTTTTTAAATCTTTCTATTTACTGGCAGTGTGCTGACAATGGTATTATACAGAGCTTCTGTAGAAAAATAATCTTCATCCCTAGTGGCTCTTTAATTCCATGAATAGGAGCACGTGGGAGGACCACAAAGATGATAGAAAAGCAAATATTTATTTATACTCCACATTAATGAAAAACCTTAAAAAAAAAAAATCATCGAGACAGAAGCACCTGGTAAACATTACTTTAAAATGTTTGGAACTGCAGAAATACATATCTTAATTTCAGTGTATGTGGCTTGGGGGGATGCATAGTAGCAAAGCTCTGAATGCATTATGTAAACTTACATAATTATTTTTTTGAAAATTTTGCAATGTGGTCCATAAACAGCACTTTTTTTTTTTCTTTGTTGTTAACTGACAGAGGCAAGTATCAGTTGTGATAGAGTGAGAAAATAGATTATAGATCTTCAGATCTTCACCAGTTCAAATTTACCTTTTTGGAACTAGTTGTCTTCATTTAACTTATCCTTCCTTTTGCCCTGAATTCTCAGGTTTGATTCTACTTTTCTTTCATCCTTATTTAGGAAAGTCTAGAAGACTATCTGGATTTTAGCTTTTCCAAGTTTATATCCTTGTAAGTGAAGATAGCCATATCTAGTTAATATGGGGGAAGCAAATGGTTCAAATCTAAAACATCACAAATTTTGAAGGACAAATAATATCTGTCATAGAATATCCCCAGTTGGGAGGGGCCCACAAGGATCCAACTGAGTCCAATTCCTGGTCCACACAGGACTATCCCAAGATCAAATCCTGTATCTGAGAGCCTTTTCCACAAGCCCCTGAACTGTGGCAGTTTGGTACCATGACCCTGGCAGCCTGTTCCGTGCCCGTCCCCCTCTGGTGCTGAATATTTCCCTAACCCCTACTTGGTCCTCCTCTGACACAGCTCCGTGCTGCCATGCCAACGTATCCCAACATTACTTTTCTATCTGTCAGAAACTAAGAACGAATTCTAAGAATTGTGTTTAAAAATAAATAAATAAATAAATAAATAAATCCTGGCATAGAAAATCTTTTTGTAAGGCAAAGAAAAATTCTAATGTGTAGTTGCTCTTAATATACCAACGATATTGCAGTAATAGGAAGAGAGGCTGCCTTTTTCATCATCGCTGTAGGTATGTGTTTTTAATTTCAGTCACAATTTCCTGCTGCTACAAACATGCCATATAATCTGCAGGGATCTGGGGAATTAATTAGGTACATTTCATTTCTCCTCTAACTAATCCCCTCAATTCTCTTAGTTTAAGGAGCTGAACACACCAATGACTGATAAGCCACAAGGGCCCTATTTACTTTACGGAAGGTTCTGCAAATCCCAGAGAGATGTTAGCTTGTGCTTAAATTTTCTCTACTTAGTCCTTGGGATGGTGGCATTTGAATGTGACCCTTGAAATCAAAAGTATGTTTATACTTAAAAGCAAATGGGAGTAAATTAGTGAAAAGAGCTAACATAGCAGTTTAACAATATACCTTTTCTGTAGTCAAGTACTTTTCTGCTTAAAATACTTGAGAGAGGATACAAAACATCATTTAACATAAGCTGCATGAACTAAGCCCATTTTAATTCTATAAAAATAATTCTAAAGAAATATTGAAATATTCATGTGTACTGAATGCTGTCACAACTTACTTGTTTTCAGTCTTCTTAAGCAACAATTTAGCACCAGGTTATCCTTCATTCTCAGAAAATTCAAACACTGTACACCTATGATGGCCCTGAAAGTAATGCTCAGTGTTGGTGGGATGGCAGTAGGGATCGAACCTCCTCGTCGATATTCCGTAGCATGGAATAGATGGCAGTGAAGGTGCGGAATTGAATTCCTCCATGTGGAAAAAATGGCCCCCGCCAACATTCACAGACACGTGCTGAATGTTTCTGGAGACCAAGCAGTGGATGTGAGCGCAGTGAGGCGGTTGGTGCTGTGTTTCAGCCGTGCTACAGTGACAGTGGATTGCCTCCATTGGTGCAGTTTTTTATGAGCCTGGTACACAGAGTCTTATTCATTGCCAGTGCAAACGTGTAGTTACTGATGGTGACTGTGTTGAAAGACAGAGTTTTGTAGCTGAGAATTTGCTATATCAAATACTGTTATTGCACTCTTTGTATCTCTTGTAGTTTCCGTGGAAAAAAAAGTAGGAGGCATTACTTTTGGTGGAACTGGCTAATAATGTTATTGATACTGTTGAGCCTGCATCTGGATGTGAGTTATATTGCACCATCTCTCTTTCATTTAAGCTACTTAAACAGCAGCATGCTCTCATTTGGTCCTGCTCAGTGAATGCATAAGGACAGGGAAGAGTGTGTGAGATATTTTTGCGTGGATACCAAGTTTGAGTCAGTGAAATTTATTTTGTCCAGTTCACCTGGGACAGTTGCTACATGATCATAAACTGAGACTATTTGAGAGTCAGCTGGATGAGTAATCCCATTGTTTTTGTTGATTTGTGATGTATGCACTTCAACTATTCCAGGACAGGAATTTTCAGGGATTGTGTATACAGAACTTGTAAACCCCTCCTGAGAGTTTTTTGATATTATGTTTATTTTTCTAGTTTTGAAAGGCTACAAAAAAAGAAAATGGGCAGAAGAATGTAATGATATGAACAAGCACATTGTGCACACCAGCATTTCTTGATTGTTGTACAGCTGCAGTGACTGTGGAGCTCAATATAAAAAAAGCCAATCTCCTTTGCAGTACACAGCCTCATGTCTTACAGTTTTTGTATCCAATTAATGTCAACACAGCAGTGTCTTCCACGGTCATTTATTTATTTGATTTCTTCTGACATGAACTCTGTTATTCATTAGGGCAGAATCCCAACTATCTGCACTGATGGAAACATATACTGGCTTAAGATACACACCTTGTATTGCCTGTTTTTCCCTAGACTTTGCTGCTACAATTGTGAAGTGCTGGGATACACTTGACAACTGTGAAGTATTAATATATTCACTTTCATCATTACAGTCAAAATGACATTTTTTCCTAAGTGGAAACTTCACATTAGGCTGTTATAAAAGACAACTACTTAAAAAAAAAGATTAGTAAGTGTTGTCTCCTATTTTATAATTTCTGACGTTGCATATCCAGAATAGTTTGCCTGAAAAATGTCCAATACCAATAATGTACTTGCAATGTTTATGACTGTTTGGAAGCTTTATGAGGATTTTGAGGCATAATTTTACCTTTCTTCTTCTTAAACCAATTCATGGGTTCTCCAGAAATGAAGCAAAGCACCCATATAGCATCTTTTCTCCATATTGATCTTTCCATGGAACCCAGAAAAATGTTTTTGTCTCATGCCTCATAGATGTGGCAAACACTTTGACATTCATCTGAAGAGAGTAATTATGTCATTTGAAGTACTGTAAAATCACCTGTTTGATTCTCCACATTTGAAATAATCGATTTTCATTACCTTTTCTTGCCTCAAATAAGGCTAGAGCTAATTATTATGCCTTGCTAATTGTCTTATTAGCTAAGTAGAATGCTTCAAGTGTACAATTTTTGTTAATGCTGTGCCTACATATTAGGTAACCACAGAAGTGCTGAGACTGAGACCAGCTAGCATTGGTGGGCTAAGACCCAAAGAATCCTTGTATTCTGTAGTGCAGTTAGTGATGTTCTATAAAGTTCACTTGAATTCAAGTAAGCAACCAGACTTTTTTTGGAAAAGGTCTAATACTGAGCTTGAAAAGCTCAAATACTTTCTGATCTGCAGCAAACTACAAAATGCATACCTTTCTGAACCCGAGTTCAAATTGCCAGTTACCTTTGCAAATCTCTGCCAGTCACTCCAGTGTTAGTGCCTTTGCTCAGAAGAAGAAGCATGCACCTTGCACAAGGTGGCAAATGTATGTAAGGAATCAGTGAGAGATGAGAGCAGTGGCATGCCCACAGAGATGTAAATAACCACCTGTCTAATCTTGATGGAATTTTGTCACCAAGCTACCTAAATATCTAGAAAGCTTTTTTTTTTTTTTTTTTTCATTCCATGACTGTCAAGAGGTTGTGCCACACTATAATGTATGGAGATCTGAATAAGGGGATTTTTTTCCCCACATTGTAACCAAGTTTACTGTGTGTCCTAAGGTGCCTGATACAGGAACAATAGAAAGCAAAGTAAGTGTCAACAACCCGAGTATGGTTGTGACCATACTGATTACAAGGAGCTTATCTTTCCTTTGCATTCTCTCTTGTGTAAAATAATATTTGTTTGAGAAAGAGGGTGATTTAGTAGTTACAGTGGAAGTGTGACATAAAATATCCTCCTTTTAGCTGTAATTATTTGGTACTTCAAGGACAAAACACACTTTCGTAGAACGTCATTCTCCCTCTACTCTGCCCTAGTCAGGCCTGTATCTAGTGCTGGGCTCCCCAGTACAGAAAAGACAGGGATCTCCTGGGGAACGTCCAGCAGAGGGCCACCAAGATGATAAAGGGCCTGGAGCATCTCTCCTGTGAGGAAAGTGGTGACCTGGGTCTGTTCAGCATTGAGAAAAGAAGAATCAGAGGTGATCTTATTAATGTTTATATATATTTTAAGTGTAGGAGTAAGAGGGACAGGGCCAACCCCTTTTCAGTGGTCTGTGGGGACAGGACGAGAAAAAACAGCCCTAAGCAGGAGTATTGGGAGTTCTACACCAGTATGTGAAGGGTGACAATACTGGAACAGGCTGCCCAGAGAGGTGGTGGAGTCTCATTCTCTGCAGATTTTCAAAACCCATCTGGATGCCTACCTGTGCAGCTGCTGTAGGGAGCCTGCTTTGCTTGGGGGTTGGACTCGATCACCTTTAGAGGTCCCTTCCAACCCCTACAATACTGTGATTCTGTGATGTAATACCATATTAAAAAATCTACTCGCTTTTGGAGAAAGAGTCTAGTTAATTTCAGATAGCTAGCAGAATTCATTCTCATCACTGGCATTTGTGTGCTTAGTTGTCAAAACAGGATTTTTAGATGAAGGTTTGATATTGTTGAAGTTATTGATAGTGCTGCTCAAAAATATTCAGTTTTGATATTGATAAAATGGATATATTCCTTAGAAATGTTTCTCTGTCAGTAAATCGACTTATACAGAGTATTCAGCCAACTTTTTTCCTTCCTAGAGTTCATCGTTAAGGATGTTGTGTAGTCCACAATCCCAGAACCCTGAGACTCACAGTGTGAGGCATTAGTTTACAATTTCAAGCTTTCAGTCTTCACAGCAAGATCTCATAATTAATGGTTTGAGAATAGAATTAGAAACTAAGTTTTTAAACTTTGAATTCTGTAGCTAAGAACACTGAAGTAAGACTGTTGGCTTTCAAACTTTTACGATGTTCATATTAGTTCAATAAATGTTGAAGACATCGACATCATCTGAGTTGCTTAAAATTGGATTTTGGAATTTGTCTTCAGCGGGAATTTTAAGTGCTTACATCCAACACAGTGAAAGTGTTTTGTAAGTTCTAATTTCATCTTGGATTGGAAATTCTGGAACCTGATCATCAAAAGCTGGAATCAATACTTTTTTTCCAAACAGGGTTGATGTTCTGTTATTCATGTTCTTACTAGCTTCACTTGTGCAGGCAGATATATTCTGTAATGCTCATTATCTTCCAAATAAGATTGATGCTCAGAAATTAAGTGTAAATAAGTTGACTGAGTGATCAAGGTGATATGATGCTGTTGGAAAAAATAGTTGATGTTACTAATCCTTATATTATGGTGAAGGTTAAGAATGAGGAGAAGACTCCTTATATCCTCTGTCAGTTTTTTTATTCTGTACAGTACCAGACATAAATTATATCTCTGTCATTAGTAACCTTCTTTGCCCAAATACATGTCTGTATATACTTCTGTGGTACTTAAATAATCTGTCACTGCATATTTCTTGTTTTCATATTTTGAATACTTTTTTTATCTTGATGTTTTTTCATTGTACAAATCTACACTTCTTATTTTAAAATCCTAGATTACTAATAATACAATCTTGAAACACAATTTAAAGAGTAGTATGGATCATTAAATCCTCTACAAGTGTCTGACGTTTGCCAAGGAACTTAAAATATCTCCCTATATAAGTCCTCAGTCTGTAATAGAAGTAACAACCTCATCATGAAGCATTTCCTAAAGATTAATGAACAAATGAAGTAAATGGCCCTAGGCTATATTTTAGGACATCAGCTTCTCCTGAGTGATCATTAATCCCCAGGAAGCCTCTGCCTGAGTCATCAGTGCTTTGACCATTAGAATGTTGCATTGTTGATTGCAGTATTGCAAAAGGGAGTTAATAAGTAAATGAATAAAAGGATCAGCAGTGTAAGAGTGAGATGATTTCAATATATGTAATGGTATTAACCACAGCAGTTGTAAAATAATGCTCTAATTTGTACCTATATTACTTTGAGCAATGCTTGCAGGAAACAGTCTGAACAAAGCAAGGAATACAAAACTTAGTAGATTTCTGCATCATAACTCTAAATAATGTTGGGGTAATTAAAGTGTGTATTTGATTCCAACCGTAAAATAGGTTCTGTAATGATTTTTTGAGACGGTCTTGTAATTCCATTGTGACATTTTATCAGATTTATGTCCTGCATAATCAGATGTGATTTCAGAAGATTCATCTTGAAGTATTTTAGCTGCAGGAGACATGAGTGGAGGAATGTGAGTGGAGCTTCACAGATGCTGAATGCTTTTGAAAGAGTGTCATCTGCATGAAAAGAGCAGAAAGCAGAGAATGAAATCTGGAATGTATTATTTCTTAAAAAATTAATACATGACCAAGGAAGTGCTTTCTTTTCACTCATACAGAATTATTTTCCTGAACAAACAATCTAAATTTTACCAACTTCAGTTTTCATGCATCTGTATAAAATAGGCAGGTGCTCAGCGTTTCATTTTCTTGTTACCTGCATAGAAATGTCTTCCATCCCTAACTGTGTAGTTTTTTACTGAATGTCTTCTGGGAGTACAGGTGATTGAAGAGCTGAAAGGCGATAGCATGCCTTGCTTAGTTCATGACTAGAAGTATGTCTGTATCCAGTTTGTGTGTGGTGTAAGATAACTTTGGAAGGCGGCAGGTGCAGAGGTACTGTGTTGATCAAGATATTGCTTTATATTGCTTTAAGTTAATAAATTTTCAGCGCAGTTTCAAGTAAGGAGGCTCTATAAGCAGTTGTATAAAGGCAGTTGCTGGCAAAAGAATAATGAGTCTACGTATAAACTGTTAATCAGATTGCATGAAGACAGGGGTGCTTCTAAATGAAAGAAGTCTTGAAAAGTGGGCAGGGAAGACTGTGATCACATCTTAGCTTTAAAAAAAGAGCTTCTGGCTTATTCCATCTTCACTGTAACTTCTTAGGTCTCTAGGGCTCTCAATACTTCCAGGATACTTTGAATTTGATCTGAATGTATCAAGAGATTTAGAAGGCTCCTTAGCTGTTATGTAAATTCTGCTTACTGTCTTTGTAATAGAATTGTAAGAATAAGTAAAACTGTGTTTTGTGGAATCTAATACATGGCCAACAGAAACTAGAGCTTAACCCCTGAAACACTTTTTTTCCCACCACACCAAATTTTTTTCCCCTTAATATTTGAAGTTATGCTTTCTTTTTTCTTCAGATAAATGGTACACTATCAAGGATTTCCTAACCAAGAGTTGAGCAGGTTGTTTTTTTTTTTTTTTTTTTTTTTTTCAGTCTTACCATTTTTTTATTTGGAAGTTTGAATCATCACTTAGTTTGATGTGTCCAAACATAATTTTAGAGACATTGTCATCAGGGTTTTACATTTCTTTTAAAATGTCTTGCCCAGCTCTGCTTCATTTATGATCAGCTTAACAGTATTTAATCTCTATTCTGTTGTTTGACCATCTGTTCATTTTGGAGAGTATTTCAAATTTATCTCACAGTGGTATTGTGAAATCTGCTTCATCCAGTTCTTTCAGCAGGTCCTTGGGGCCGATTAACCAGAATCAAGCAAGTATTGCTGCAACATTAGAAACATTTTTCCTCTTTAATGATAATGCAGTGATATTTACATATGGACTACTGTAGTGTGGGATATCAGTGTGGTCAGTTCTACTGATCCAGTTTTGGCAGACAAAAAAAAAAAAAGGGGATATTTGCATTGCTTGGTAGTATTTTTGTTTATTTTTGAACTTATATACACAGTCTAGCAGTGATCTACCACTGCTATTAGCACTTTGGTGTGGATCTCCATCATGTTAGGCAATTCCTATAAAATGTTCATTTGTTTTTTGTTTTCCATAGAAATTTCCTGTTTTATTAGTGTAACATTTTGTTTCCTTAATCTAACTTGGTATCCAGTTTACCTGTAGGCCATCCTTTAAGGTGACTCATCTTTTTTTTTCCCCTTCTTCTTTTTTTTTTTTTTTTTCTCACAAGTAAATTACTTCAGATTCAAATTAAGATTCTTCTGAGAGGTAGCCTGTAATTCTGTTTTTCCAGGTGTGGTTCAAGGTAGCCCTGACACTTTAGGCTTCCCTGACTTTTCATGACGTTGGAAATTCACATGAAGTAGAGAAGGTAACTGCAAGTATATGTACAACTAATAACACAATAACTATGATCTACTGATCATAGGTCAGGTTCACATCACTACTGATGTATTCAACTTAAATTTTCAGATTACAATAAGGCATACAAAGCTTTTGTAGCATATACTTTTTTATAAAAAGCTATATAAAGCTTTTTTTTCAGCATATACTATACGTGTTCTCAGTTATATACCAAAGTCTCAATCTTCTCTCAAAATGTCCCTGCCACATGGATTTAGTTATGTATTAGTACTACTATTTAGAAATAAACTGGGTTCTGTCTAGAGGTTCATATCTTACAGCAATGTCAGTACTAAATGGCCAATATAGCTACATGTACTTTAATTTATTTCCAAAGATTAAGGTGACAATTTATATATACTCTTAAAAGAAAATATTTTTTCCATTTAATTCTGAACTGGCAGCACTTCTCTTTTTTTTTTTTTTTTTTTTTTTTTTTTTTCATAAGGGTTTGAAATTCTAGCACCACATTTAAAAAAAAAAGTAGCAGAGGTCCAACAGAGGCTATCTAGTCCTTCAAAGCAGGGCCAGCTTCTCTAAGTGTGCAGAGCCTTTGTCAGCTGATTTTTTACACTCTCAACATTAGGGAATCTGGACAATCTGTAGAAATGCTTAGCTAGCTTCATTATGTTTTTTTCCCCTCATTATGTTTTTTTCCTGCTAATATTTAGTTTCACTTTTCAAAACTGAGGGAACTGAAGGAACATGGCTCTGTCAAATCACTGTCCTCTCTGAACTTCAGCTTCCAAGTGTTCTCATGATGTACTGGGGGGCCCAAACAGGGCACAGTAACCCAGCCTCGTGATGAGTAGAGAGAAACAGTCACTTCCTTCAAACCTCTAAAGTCCTCTGTTGTGATGAAGGAGGTTTTAACAGATGCTTCTTTTTTTTTTTTTTTTTCCTCTCCCTTTTTTTTTTTTGGTTTTTTGCTTTTCTTTTTTTGCATTACTTCAGTACTTCTGCATTACTTTAATACTTGTGAGTCAAATAAATATAAGCAAATTTACAGACAATTGAATTTGAGCGATATATTGGATTTCTGGATAAAAATGTAATGTTATTAAAGAAAAAACAAATGAATTTTTTCATTATCAGTACAGTTTGTTTTCTGTCATCTAGGTTTCTACCTCCCTAGACTTAAAAAATAGAGGAGGAGGATAATGGGAGAAACTAAAAAACTCTTAAATTTATTGAAAGTCATACATTTCTCATTTTGATAGAAAGCATTTTTCTCAAACCAATCGTTGATTTCCTTGAAATGCTATACTTGAATTACCCTTCTGCAATAACATATTGGGAGAATCTTACAATTTATTAAATATCTCAGTAGATCTGTTTAGTGGAACAACATCGAGTGTAGCCCATACACAGCCATATATTTCAGGCATTGATTGAAAAAAAAAATAATAAACGGTACTCTGAATTTGTTTTGCATTTAAAAAATAGCTCAGATCTTTACAGTGACACATATAATTGCTGTGCTTAAATTATTTTTGGCTTTACTGTATGTTTTTTTGTGACAAAGTGATTACCAAATGATTGGATTTAAAAATAATTGATGGAATACTTTGACAAAGTATAATGTTAAGTCTGAGGTTTGTAGGAGTTAAGAAATGAAAGACATGATGTATTATTCTACGGTTACACATGGTAAATTCAAGCTAAGCAGTTACTGCCAGTAACACTGAAATTTCCCACGTTAGAATGTATGTTCCTTAACCCTGAATATCACAATGGAGACAAAAGCCAGGACAAGACAAATTGTTTTTGGAAGTTCCCTCAGCAGTCATATCAATACTCTGAGGCATGAACTGTTACTTTAAGTATGATATTTTTTTCTTAGAATGGCTTCTGTAATAATTTTTAAATTACATGCTGATTCTGTGTTGTTTTTTTGGTTAATTCTTTCCAATTTTTTCCTCGTAACAGTATAAATAACTTCTACAGTGGCATATTTTTCACATTTTCAGTACTGATAGAAGAAAACAGCATGTTAAAAATAAATACATATATTCAAATTATGTGTACTTGTTGGTATAATACCTATTAGCATGATGAAAATTTCATTTACTTATCATACAGTTATTCAGCAGAGAGTAGGGTTAAATTGTTAATTCAGAGAGCTAGCAAGTCAGCTGGGATAGGCTTCCTTAGAGCTGCTCTCACATACGTTAGCTAGAAAACCAAATGCGAAGTGTGGCCTGTTTTTCTGATTCCCCAGTGACTTCTTTTAAGATATTTATTAAGGCAGTTTGGCCTCATTTCTTAATCAGTTCATTCTAGTATTTTACTTTTCTGATGTGCTTACATGTAAAGAACAATCTTGTTCAAGCATTTCTGTTGTATGTGGATGAAAGCAAGAAATAAGAAGATATTAGTACTCCTGTGGTCTGAAGCTTAATCTATTAGCACACACAAACTTACAGGCTATATGTAAAATGGTTGTAAGTGCATTGAAAAGATACTTCTAGAGTAAGTTGTTACATTCATTTCTTACCCTTACAGAATTAAGCCTGTTAGAAAGTTGAATGCAGTGATGAAATGAAGAAAGAGATTACGCCTGAAGTTATTTATTGAAGTAAGTGTGAGGTCTACTTACAATGGAGGCGAGATCAAGTGAGCAGAGCTTTTCTTAGTTGATACTCCACTGACTTACGGCTCCCTGAGGAAAGAAGATATTGCTCAAAATATGACCATGTTGGTAGTATGGTAACCCTGGGTCCTGTGCGCCACTTACATCCTAATAATCCTGATATAAATTTCTGTATGCATATCAACAACTGCCTTTGTTATGCATAAGTACTTTTGGCTTTATCTGGATTTTAAAAAAAGTCAATTCAGGATCTGATATTAAATATCAGGAATTTTCAATTTCATTTTCTCAATGCACTTGATAAAGTTGAATGTCTACTTCCCATCAAGATAGTGAAGTTACATATATGTAATTTTATTTTTTTACAAGTTGTGATGAGGAGAGTGTCATTAAATTCCTCTTCTTAGAATTTATTTCCCTGATATTTTATCTTTCTTAATACACAGCATACTCAACTAATGAGCTTCTAAAGTGTTCAGGAATCCTTTGACAATGAAATTGACAGAAAGTTCTTTTTTTTCATAGAGTTGTCATAAATCTGAGACCTATATGTCCATGGGTGCCTTGTGGTGGAATTCATTTATGAGACAAAAGTCCTGCATATGAAGGTCCTTCACACACTGTGAGAGGGTCTTTGCTTGAGCACTGTGCTCATGTCTTGCAGATTCTGCTATAAGATGCCACGAGGTGTTTTGGCATATGATACTGCAAGGAAGAGCTTATGCTCTGTACATACATGCATTCATACTCATGTATGTATTTGCATATGTACAAATGAATATACCTGTAGAATTCCTACATATGCTTTGTGTTGAAGTTGACAATGACATTAGGATCTATAAACTTATGGCATCTGGGACTTATTTTCTCTCTTTCTATTTTTGCCAGAGTCTGAATTCTAGGTATGGTATGTTTATCCCTGTCACAAGGAATTTGTAGGCTGCTTTGCAAATAAAAACACGTTGAGTGTAGGCCATTGATCTGCATACAAAGGGATGTAGAGAGGAATTCTGAGGCATATATCACGCGAAACCCTACCTGCTAACACTCTATCTTATTTAAGATCAGGAATTCTGAATATACGATTTCTATTTGTTTTCCAACAATATACAATTTTAGTTAAAAGAAGAGTTACACACTTGAGAATGAAACAAACGAACAAAGAATGTGAATTAGCAAGAAACCTGAGTCACTGCATGAATCCACACAATTTGTGCCTGTGATGTTTATATTTGTTTTTAAGTACTGGCTGATGCTAATATCTGTATAGCAGATTATTTGTGTTATATAGTGAGTTAGAATTCTGTGAGATAAAATAGATAACTTGCTAAAAGACTGTTGTGACTGGAAAGTATGCATTTCCATTCCTTCTTCCGTAACTTGTTTTTGTTGAGCAAATAAAAGTGTATGTGTGATCATCTTCTTCATATCAACTCATAAGCAATATAATATGGATCTTTATTTCCTTGATTTTTAATGTAATGAAGAGCTACCAACGAATAGTCCAGAGATTATTTCTGTAGCACAGTGGCCCTATGCCACTATGGGCATAGCTGTCATAAAATCTCCCAGCCAGCATTCTTAGTTTGAGTGACTTGCAGTTGCCATAAAATGCTATTTCTAACTATTGGATACAGTGGTGTTTACTTTAATCTCAGAGCTAGAAATGAACTCAGAATAACTTGTACTTTCGCATATTTGTATGCTTGCTCATCCATCTGTTTTTAATGGGTTAATCTCTGCCAAATGAGAGTTATTTTTAGGGCAGAGGGACAAAATATTTTAGAGAGATAGGGCAGACAAAGCGTAGATGAATAGTGCGTGAGCATTTCTGTGCTGGTGAATTTCAGCTTTGGTCAGAATAGCACCTAGCAGAGCAAAACAGTTTGCCAATATCCAGCTTTATCCTGGATATTATTATGCTTCACACTCCTTCAGAGCTGGAAGCTGCATGGTCTACATTGGAACAGTTCTGTGTTGAATGGGAGATAAGGTCTAATGTCTGCCAGGAGATGAACCAGAGCCATTTAACTTAGAACATTTCAAAAGCATCTAATGATTTCCTTTTACTACACACAAACCTGTTCTCCAGTTTAGACCACAGCCAGCTCAGCCTTTAAAATTTAAAGTTTTTTTTTTTAGTAGTTTTTTTTCTACATCTTTCACACGCAGGTGAGAGAACAGAGACTTTATTCATTAAGTTGCACTGGCAGTTTTTAGACTTCTGGCAAGACAAGCAAAAAAAATTTGATTGAATAAATGAGTATTTGGGACAGTGTAGAGAACATATAGAGAAAACAATAAAAAACCTTCCTGCTCTTCATCTCTCTCCTTATATAGACCATGAATAGCTGTAACAGATCTCCTGGAATTCCATCAGTGTAAGGAAAAAGATAATCAATCTATATGAGCTGGCTGAATGCAGGATATAGTCTACCTGTAATTTTGGGGACTGATGTAAATTAGTGCCCAGCAACTATCAGCTGATGTTCTCTACAGGAATTTTTTTTTTAAAGAAGAACATTCTTTTTTATCCTTTTTCTGTTAGTGCTTTCTGGCCTATAATGTGAGGGTAAACTTCTCTCTATTGAGATTGTGTCTAATTCGTTCTTTACTTCATGTCATGCTTGTTATTTTCTACTGTTATCCTTCAGCATAGGAGAAAGGAAGTTGCTCATTTTCATTAATTACACATTTTGCCATTTTTATCCTTTCTTCTTTTATCAACACATCAATTCCTTGCCTTTTAAGAATAAAAATTAATTCTTTTTTCTTGTCTAGTTTGTTACAAGTCCTAAGGCTTCAGATTTTGTTTTGACAAACAAAACACAAGCTCCAAAACACCCACAGTGTTCTAATTAAAGACTGCTGTGGGGAGGTAAAGGATTACTGTTAAGTTCCAATTGATTTAATCTTGAACAGTCCACAGATACAAATACTTGAAATCTTGCATAAACAGATGCACATACAGGCAATCAGCTTGGCAGTTACACAGAGAATGTACTGAATAAAATGAAGAGAACATGTTTAGCATTTTTTGTTATGTCCTTCCATAGGATATCATTTCTTTTCATTTTCCTGTTGAGGAAAGAACCATATTATACATATAAATGCTTTTCTAACCTGGCCATATGTCTCTGTGTATGGATGAGGACGCTGGCAGATCTTCTATTACCAGTACTTAATGATTTGCATGATAGAGGTTTGGTGCAAGGTGGAAAGATAGTACTCAAAGTAAAAAGAGCAACTTATTATGTGTTTGTTTTTTTGTTTTTTTGTAAAATTCGGATAGTAGCTGCGCTGTGTTGACAAAAGAATCCTGCAAGGATTGCCAGAAGTTAATTTAAGGCTAGCATTTATTTGGATTTTCATACTCCTTGTATTTTCAGCCCAAAGATGTGTAGAAATTAGAACTGACCCTAGTTTTCACTGTTCCACTTTATCATAATTTCTGTTATAAAGTTAACGTTACTTCCGTGATGCATACTATGCTTAGGTGTGATCAAATGCCTCTCTGATATCCAGATCTTTAAATCCCCAAACTTGAAGGTTATAGTCCAGGGCAGCCTTGATCTGCTGCTTGCTGCTCTATCTTTCCCCACTATGGTGTGATACTAATGGAAAAATTGGTTCTGTAAACTAGAGGCCTTGCAGGGAGAGGGAGAATAGACTACATGATAAAGAAGATTAAAGATTTTCACTGGAAGATTGGTGCTTGAAAAACAGATCTGAATGTATTAGTTTGCTTTAATTAAGCACTGAACTGTGGTAATTAGAGTTACAGGGAAAGAGCATTAGTATTTTAAAAGACTGAATTGCTGACTCTGCTCTTCCTTCTGCCTATGCACCACTGAGTTCCATCCGTGATACAGCAATGTGCCTGATCTCATTCAGTGATTATCTGCTTGTGTAATTTCAAGGCAAATAGCAATGAAGCAGACGATAGGTGAAGGCCCTCCGGTTTGCATACTGTCTTCCAGGAAAAGAACTTTATAAAACATAACACAGTGGTGTCAACCCCTGTATGAAATACCTACACTAACAACAAAGCATGATGAGGTGGTTGGTGGTATACTCATGCAGTGTCCTGAACTTTATGCTGCATCCCAGCTTAGTGCAGGGATTGAATCGAGGTGGGAGCTTCTGCTCTCTTTCCTCAGCTTTTTCCCTAACAGTCCTTTTCATTTGGCTGGGATATTTGTTTTTAATGCTGCTTATCTCAGTTCAAAAGAACAACTAATTGTCACCCAACCCACATAGCTTCTTCCTAGGAATTTCTTTGAGTTGCTTCTGTTTGAGAATTGACCCTTTGGGCCTGGTAGCTACTCTGGCAGACCATAATTACTGCTTAGAATGTGCAAGGCTTCTCCTAAAAATGCCAGACACAGATGTGCTCCCTAAGTAAGTCAGTATTTAATATCATTTACTATTCCCTATCCTCCTTCATAGCTGTGATGGGAGGGAGCACGCAGCATTCCAGAGCCCAGCCTTGTAGGAAAAGAGCAGGCTCTCTTTGTTTCCAAAGCAGAACATCAGGACATGATTTGCACCCAGAGCCTGAGGAGAAGATAGCAGTTAATACAGGTCAAGCTCTAATGTCAGAGAGGGAAAATATCTTGCCAAAAGATAATATTCCCCACATACCTAGATGAAAAATATTTGCTAAATCTCAAACTATGGAGGCATGCTCAGGCCTAATTAATCTGAGCTGTGGAAATGTTTAATTTTGATCTACCTTGCAGGACAGGAATTTTGATTAATATACATGATTTATGCTTCTGAGAAGAAAATCACCTGTTGATGGAACTTCAGGCAGTAAAAGGGAGTGTTATTCTGTCTGTGGGATTTCAAAGGAATGGGGGGAGTGAACACTTTTGTTTTACTTTGTAGGATTTTCTATATCCTACTTCTAAATATTTTCTCATCCTAAATGAAGTCCTGCACTTAAAAAAACGTGTTTAGGTACATACAGCAGGTTATGCAGGGCTGGAGTATTGCCTGTGCTTGTAGCAATTTGACTGTGGGTGACTGAAGTGGGAACTGAAGTTCATCAAAGCTTCTGAATTTGTAGGAGGGACTCTGTATGTCTTCACTTGGGATCTAGAAATGACTTATTTTTCCTTTGCTTATTTTTCTCTAATCCCTTAACTCCTTGTGACTGAGAAAGAGATTATGACAAAATAAAAAGAGATTCCTGTTAATATTAAAGTGAATAGCACAGATTATCCGGAGGCAAGAGCTGATGAGCACTGGGCAAGTACAGGTGTTTAATACAGAGGTTGCCCACTTATCACCAGTTCACTGCTTAAGCACCTCTCAGAACATTCGTGCTCCGAAACTAGAAGTTAGGTTATAAGGATAAGAGCGTAAGAAGGGGAAGAAATAATGGCTCATTAGTGATGTGTGAAAAGGGCAGCAGCAGTTTGCTGCAGGAAGTTCTTGCCCCCTCCTGGCTGAGAAGCTCTTTGGACCTTGTAATAGTGCGGGGTGTTCTGCTATGTTCTTTCATGCGTTCAGTGTGTCCTCACGGAAGATGTGGTCAGGCCGTATCTGCAGATGAAACAGCTTGATGTGTAGAGAGCTTGTTAGACTTCGGTTTCTGCTTGGAGACAAGCAGTGTAGTGCACTGCAGTTGTACAATCTATGTCCTGTCAAGATTTGTTCTGCACAAGGAAATGTCTAACAGAAAAAGTTATTTTTTATTACATTCATAACATTTTTTGTGTCAAAAACTTCTAATGTTTTCTCCGAGTTTTTCTTGAAAAAATGTAGAGGAGAAAAGATGCTTTAAATAATTATTTAAATTACAGTAATTTAAACCCCTTATCATGTAAGAAGTATCTCTGAGAAATCACACTGGATTGCTGTTAATGAACAACAGTGCACAAGCAGGATTAAAGAATTTGACATGTCACAGAGCTCAGAATTTGGTCCTCTTAGACCAACATCTTAAACGCATGGCTTTCTCTTGGCAGTTCTTTTCAGACTGCATGAGAGACTGGTGCTTTTGTCTCAGCCTTGCTAATCCTTCCAAAACCACATTATACTGCATTGTATCATTTTGCTGCTGTACTTGATAAAGCTTTGTGCATTTTACTTGGATGTGAAACAGCACAATAGGTGTAATGCCTTTAGAGAATAGTGGCTCTGCCAGAACCCCTGTCCAATTATGTGAAAGAGTTTTTAAGTAAGATAGGAAAATGCACAAAGCCAACTTTTTTTACTGTATAGATTTTGCGGGGATTATCTTGACAGATTGCTAGGTGGAATTCTTACAGTGTGAAAATGTTAAAGACAACTTTTCCAATTTGACATGGCATACAAAACAATGAAAGGCAATTGCTTCTGAAATTCATAAACATTACATTTCCCTTGGTGATGCATTTTATGAGGAAGGGCACCTATTTTACCTATTTTTAAAGTATTAATTGTGTTACATCGCTTCAGCTGTGCGGCTGGTGATGTTGCAGTACTAGAAAATAGAGAACTTCATCCAGTTTCAGCAAAGTTACTCATGTGGCCAGCACTATCCTGAACGGAGATGAAGTGCTCGTCTCCTGAAAGCAAGAGATATTGTGTCTAGAGAGACAATGTGGTGGCTACTCCATCAGTTTGTCTGTGGACACATGTTAATTTTCAGTGTTATAGTAAACTGACTAGAGTGTGAGGACAGCTGTGGACTAAAGATATAGAGGGCTGCTCTGAAAGTAATGCCTCCTATTTTATTACGCTGGCCCAAGACGTCAGAGGCAGCTGTTGACGGGATGGCAGTAGAGGCTGAACCTGCACATCAGTATTCTGTTACATTGTGTTGCCATGTGACAGATGGCAGCAGAGGGGCAGTCTGACACAATGGCATCTGCCATGGAAGTGAGTATGAAGCATAGGTGTGTCAGCGCATTCCTCCATGCAGAAAAGAGGGCACCCAGTGACAATCATTGACACTCTTGTTCATCGCTGGTGAAAATGCATAGTTACTGGTGGTGACTATGCTGGAAAATAGTGTTTTGTAGCTGAGAATTAGCTTGATCAATTAGTGTTATTGTGATCTTTGTTGTAGTTTCCATGGAAACAAACACGAAGCATTACTTTTGGAGCAACTGATGTACAATGTTCTTCCACTGAGATGCACGAAATACATAGCTATACTGATTGAATAGACATGTCCTGAAAATGGGAGTATCTAGAAAGCATGTTTTTATCTTTTGACAAAATGAAAAGCATTTCTTTTTAAAGAAGTCTGTGTAACAAAGGACACTCAGTAGAAGGTACGGAATATCTGCTAAAACCAACTATAGTTCCATGTTAAAACACTGAATACTTGCATCAGATCTGCATCTGAGCCCAGTTCTTAGGACTGAATGATTCAGATCTCTTAGTTCATCCTGTCATTTTATCCACTACTCAGCAATCAACAGACTAATGACTGCAGTATTTGGACTAATTGTATTATACTTCATATACTTCTGAAGTTTATACTTCAAAAAAATGAAGTTCAGGGATGAGTGAGAAGTTTCTGCATGAAATTTTCTGTTGACTCTGATAATCAGTGTTCACAAGACAAGCTGATATAAGATAGCAAGTAGTAACCTTACTAAAGTGTGAGATGAAGCACACAGGCTTTTTATTGTCTCATCAGGCAGGAGGATTGGATTAAATTGTTTTCCTCATTTTAGAATGGATGGCTTTAAATATGGCATGTTTAGGTGTAAAATAACAAATATCCTATTTGTCCTTTATTGGCTACATTTATTTGGGTAAATTTTGAAGTGGCTCATCACTTGCCCTGGACAACCACAACCTGAATCACTGAGATGTCTGATAGGTAGGCAAGTGCCTATGGAGGAAAGATGAAACAATTGAAGAACTCTCAACTCATCTTCCTTTGTGAGAAGGGAAATGTTTATTTCAGAAAATAAGAAGTAACTGTATTTTTTTTTTAATACTGAAATCCCTGAAATTTCATGCTTAAGTGAGGCAAGATTATTCCCTTTTATAATTAAAGAATGCAGACAGTAATATGGTGTGTCCTTCCAGGTGACAGACGGTGCCTATGATTAGAAGTTAGCAGTGGGCTGCATGTAAAATGAATGCAGGTAATCTTGAGGGTTTTTTCTTCCTTGCCTACTTCTTAGAAATACCTCAAATTGACACTAATTTGGTAGTTTCAACTCCCAAAGCCCCTTTGGATAGCGAGGGTAGAATGTAAAGAAATTCTCCTCAGAGTCAGTCAGTAACTTTCTCCTTTCTTCAGGTTACAAAAGGTAATTGATGCGAATAGCAGAACTGTTCAATGCTATCATTGAGTCTGAACTGAAAACTAGATTGATGAGCAATGGAGACTTTCTTTGGCATTTTAACAATTAAAAACAATGACAATGAGCAGGATGTGAAGAGTTCCTGATAGATCTGCTGAATGATGAATTTCTCTCTGATAAAAAAAAAAAAAAAAAAGATGATGGTGTAAGCTCAGAATGTTAAAGTAATCTGCTAAACCACTTTCCTCTTCCCTTGTGCATGCATATGTAATCTCTCCTGTGAACTGAAGAAAAAGGCTGGACTTAGTACCTGCAGGTGCAACGTCTGTGTTGCACTGCTTGCCCTCTGCAGTGGTTAATGCAATAGAAGGGATTGCGCTCCATTCATCCTTACTTCTGTACAGTGCAGCCTGCATTAATATGCAGCTGACTGGGAATGCTGCATATGAGGGAGGAGAACAAGTTTTCTCTAAAGAGAGTTTTTAAAGCAGATTTAAGGTGGAGCCATTTATGAATAGGTGCTTTGCTTTTGAGACGGTGATTGTGCCCCTTTTGGTAGAGCTTAACAGCAGCAGTGATAAAATACAGAACATTGTGTTGAAGAAAAGTACATTGGGTTGTCAGTAAGAATTTAGTTGAGTTCCACTAAGTGTTTGGGAGGCTGTGAACAATAGACTGTCTGCTCACTTCCATTTTAGTCATCTGTCTCTATTTTAAATGTAGATGATCATATTACTGAAAATATTCCACCCCCTCACCATCATTCAAGATGTGTGTGACTAAGATATGTAATAGTTTCATCTATGATCAGGGACACTGTCCTCAGCCAAGAAAAAACAACAGGATGTCTCATCTGTGTCATATCAGTGGGTCATGCAATAGAGATCAGTCTTTTGCTGGGTTTCAGGGATTCAGTGTCTTTGTTGCACTTGATCTGCTGCAGTGTTAAATGCACTAGAGGAGGGAATTTTTGAGATGACAGAGCGCAGCTGGTGATGAGTAAAGATTTGGCTCTTTGATATTTCAAAACAATATCTTGGGCTGATTTGTCAGTTATCTGTGAGGACACTACTTTGCCTTGAAGATTTTCTGGCACATTTTGAATTTCTTATGAAGTTGTTATTTGAATGATGCAATACTATAATTCAGCAGGGATTTATGTAGTTGTTCTCTCTGTTATGTTTGTACTCATGTGAGAGCTGAAGCTCATTGAAGAGTTTACTGTTGAGCAAATGACAAGCTGATAGTAGTCACAAACAGTGTGTTCAATTCCAGTCCTGTTTCTTGAAGAGGAATCTTGGCACTGTACTGAAATAGTATTCCCAGTTTCACCTGCTGGATGTGCTGCTTTTTCTGTAGCTATTATTTAAGTACTTCTTTTTTCCTTTCTTACTCTGTCCTTGCAGCTGGTGCTCTGTTTGGCAAGTGGGAAGCTTTGCTATGTTCCTATATATTGTTGCTTATATTGTCATTGTATATATAACATATTCTTATATATTATTACTGGCATATTATATCAGCTTATGGTAAAGTGAAGCTCTCTGAACAGTCCCCTCATGCTAAGGTGATTACAGCGCTCCATTTCATGTAGGGTCAGACCAATCTTAAAGAATTAAAATACAGGTCTCCATTAGCCTGGGTTGTGAGCTGAGCTGTTGAATAAAAGTGAGGTTGTAACATGTCTTGTTAAAGGTGTTTCATTGTCTGTTCATTGTTTGTCTTTATTTATTTAGGTTGATAAAAAATTCTGTCAAATTCTCTACTTCATAAACTGTCTCTCCATGTCCTTGTGAAATCTGAGTACATCCCACAGGCTTTAGAAGGAAAGAGCCAGCTGAAATCCAGTGAAAGTTTTCTGTGATTAATGAGTCAGACTCTAATATTTATCCTGAAGTAATTAGTGTAAGATTGCATTCATCTTTCTGCACTTGTAAACTGAACATTACTATTAGAAGAAAGGGTGTAGGATTTTACTCTGTGTGGTGTTTATGCAAAATAATGTTCAGGGGACATCAGTGCCATTTTTTCATCAATCTTTCAAAAATCCTTATGTGTCTGAACTACTGTGGCATGTTTTTTATTGGGCACTTTTAAATTGCATAATAGCACAAGGTTGCTGTTACAGAATCCTGGAAAATGAACATTTTTTGCTATTTGTTTTTTTCCTTCTTGAAGCTCAATTTATGCCTCATGCTATGTGTAGTTCATCTCCACTGTTCAAATCCAGTTTCAACATTAGTGTTCTTAATTTGCTCATGGGCTTTTATATCATATTTATCATATTTTTCACTAAAGTATCTGACTGCTTCAAAACCAATGAACACATTCGGAACCAATGACCATATTCACAAAATAGCTTTGAGATGAATGATGTTATTATCTGTCATTTCAGTTGGGCATGGATGTACAGAGAGATTAAGGTCAGTTGTGACTATGGGTGTTTTATTTTAAACATTTACTACTTTTATCCTATCTGCCCGAACTATGTAGCATTACATGGATTTTTGTACATTTAGAACTCAGCTTCCATCATCTTTTGCATACCTGCAAGTGTACAGAACTGCTGAACTACTTCCCTCATGGGCAGAAACCCTTCAGATTAATTGTGCATTCTCTGAACTGTTTGAAGAAATCACTTCCACCCACACAGCTTACAGACTGTCAAAAAATCTAGATTTCAGTTCCTCAGGGAATTTCCCTCTTTCTTGGGGATGAGACCATCCTCTGCTACTTGAAATCTCCAGTTTTTTATTCTGCACTTCTGAGCTGCAAGTAATAAAGAAGGAACTTGGAAATAGTCGTTAAGAAAGCCTTCTGTACTGTAAGACTGTAATAAGGGACAGGATTAGTAGTAATGGAAAGGAATCCATATATATTTATGGAGGAAATCATTCCTTATAAAGCCACTAGAGTTTTTTAACATGGTGAAAAAACGTAGTTAGGACTGGCTTGGCTGGTGGCCCATAGGCAGATTTCTTCAAAGTTTATGATCATTTTACTTTTTATGTAGTTTAAATGTAAAAAAAGTTGTAGCTTCTAGAGATTAATGTCTGGTTAAAGACAGAATAGAAAGTCTTGGAATATAGCTTGGACTTGAGAGGAAGTCTTGTAAAATTCATTGTAGGGATCTGTTCTGAATATTCATGGAACAAATAGCAAGGTTATAAAGCTCAAAAATTATGAAAATAACTGTCATTAACTAGAGTTCACTCATTAAGTCACCATGGAAAGAAATGGTAGGTAAACTTCACACTGAGTCTGAGTTACATAGTACCTGTGTGCAGTTTTAGAATACTATACTTTAACTATTTAGAGACCTGGGGTCACTATGGATTACTAGGCAAAAAATGCCTACCTGATTCCTCTGATGACTGAAAAAAGCAGGCACGTTTTTAGAAGATGCTGGCTCTCTTCAGTTTTGGCAAAGATACTTCAGACCTGGAAAAGATTTGGAGAATAATGAGATGACAAAAATGTTGGAATGAATTCCCTGTGTGGAAAAGTTAAATGGAGTAGAACTCTGAAAGGAAACAACTGAAGCAGGCACACAATAAAGGTCTCTAAATGAATGCAAATAAGAAGTGATTATTCATCACCTCTTATAATAGAAGAGCCAATGGGCAACCACTGAAACTCTCATAAAACAAATTTAAACCAAAATGCTGTATTTCACATGCCATGCATAATTCAAGTGTGAAACTCACAGTTTTTAGGATATCAAAAGTATAAAAAGAGCAATACGCAATTAGCGAAAATCATGGACCCATCAAGGGTTATTAAACACAATGATGCAGATGCAAACTCTAGTTCAGGAAGCTGGGACATTATTCTGGCAGAAGTATCATCTGTATTTGCTGTTTTTACACTTTTTCCACACATAAACTGCTCTCCATGCTGAGACAGGATACCAGATTACACTTTTCATCTGACCTGATTAATCTGTTCTTATTTTCTAACAGCCTTCCCAACTGAACCCCAAAGCAGTTTTTTTCAGTACACTTAGTAAGGGAAAAAACTTTGAAGAAATGTAACATGCAGTTATGCATTTGCACAACAAACCAGTTTTGTTATCTTTTCAAGGCAAGTGAATTGGAGCAATGGGTTTCACAGGTACTTTCTAACAGTGAGGGATAGATCTTTTGCAGGACTATTGATTTCTTTTCTGATCCTCAAAGTCTATCTGATAATGTTCTTCTATCTTATTTTTGCCAAAGTTGAATGAATTTTGTCTATCTGTATCCCATCAATTTTGTTTCCATCTGTGAGTGTAGCAGTAGCTCCCTGTCAAGGGCTGGTCTCCTACACATCAGTATTTCTTTCTTATCTCCAAAGACATCTTAGCTCAAAATCTCCTGTTTCTACTTGCTTCCACATCACATCTTCTGTACTAGCTCTATGCCTCTATCCACATCCTTGTTCCCACTTTCCACACCCAGCTGTTCACTGTCTGCCTTTATTTTGTCTTTATTTCTTACACTCCTTTATTTTTGCAGATTCCAGTATCAGTGTATGAAAATCCGACTAGTGATGATTTTTTTTTTGTCTGATAAAAAATGGTAAGTAGGCTTCTGTAAAGAAGAATGTTAGCCCAAACAGCTGAAGTTAGGTAAACAATGGAAAACAGGGCTACTGAAAGCATGTCAGTTTTTTCACATTGATGATAGTGAATATAGATGCTGGAATGCGTGTATGTGTGACAGACACTGTGACCAAGATGATAATAACAATATACAGCTGTTCCCCATCTCATAGAGCATGAAAAAAGGCTGGAATTATTTCTGGTGTATTTTTTGTAGCTGACTGGGGGCTTGAGTCTGCCTTACTCCTGACACCTCTCTCATCTGGTAAGGAAATATCCGGAAGAGTCAGCCTCTTCTCTGACTGTGGTTCCTCCTCTCCTGAATAGAACTAGAGCTATGCTTTTTGATAGGGTAGCACAAAGAAGTCTAAAGAACTAAAAGAAGAGAGAGAATAGACTTGAGTCTTCCTCCCTGCATCCTGTCACCTCTGTCATTCAGAGATAAAACCAGAGAGGATGGTAAGAACTGCACTCTGATGCCATCAGACCATCTTACATCAAAGTAAAGCAAGAAAACAAAGTAAGATTAAACGCAAACCACAAAGATGTCATGCTGCCCATGCTGTGCTGCCTGAGCTTTTTATTTCAATCCCTGTATTTTTCAGAACCATCTGTGCAAGGAATGTTTTGTCAGTTCTTCCCCACCCACTCTATCCTTTATGCACCTTAGGCCTGTGCAGTTATTGGCTCTGTCTTACCCCAGATTCTCAGGGGCTTCCTCTTCAGTCATCCAATATGTCAGTGGCTCTTGCTGCACACGGCGCATTTCAGGAAAGCCTACAGAAGTTGAGACATTTAGCCCTCCTGCTGCTATGTTCTTCCCTTAGATGAATGTATTGCCACACACCCACCATAATCTGCTTTAAAACATTTCATTTGCAATGAAGAAAAAAAAAATTTCACACGGTTATTGCTTTCTGGAGCCAAGTCATTTTGCATTCTTAGATTGAGTATGCTTCATATATAGCTGCCTCTCCTGTATTTATTGTGAGAAAGAATCATGAGCAGGCTATAAGGGTAATGTTTTTTTTTTAGCTGTGTTCTTTGACTGCTACTAGCCTCTTCTTGGGGAACTCAAAGATAAATAAGGAGAGAAAAGAGCATTCCTCCTTTCTATACATGTTGTTTTAGGGTGTATTCAAGTCTTTGTGCAAGTTTAGTGCATTTATCAAATCATCTGTAGCCACAAAAATTGAGCTCAAACCTTTTTATTGAAGAAAAGACTGCTTGTAGGATTCTTCTTTTTAGAAGGTCTGTGGCTAAAAATGCTGTGGTTTTCCTCAGTCTGTGCTGAATAAATAACTCATTGCATCAAGACAAAGCTGTAATCTATCTTTCTATATATCTTACTGTTGATCCTCATCACCTGGATGTTAAATAACAGAGGGAGTTAGAACATGGAAAAGAAAATAGGTTAAATTGTGCCTGATGCTTTCTAAACAATATCAGTTTGAGACTTGACAATTAAACACTCAAAATACTCAAAGCTTTCACTGTAATCACAAAGAAAATTCCTGACTGGATACCCTAAGTCAATAATTTCATATAAAAAAAAACCTGTAGTATGGATTTTTCTAGATGATTAAAAAGTGAGCATCTGAAATGTAGTTTAGTAACATAATGTTCCTCTTGATGCTTCGTGATTCTGATTCAAAATTCAGCACAAAGGTGTCCAAGAGTAGTGTCTAGTGAATAAGAAACTTTTTGTAACAAACTGAAACAGAAACAGGTTATCTTGGTATTTTGGAGCAAGGGTTCTCAGTGAGGATATTTTGGTGAGCTACGCAAATGAATGATGACTGGTAACTCAATGGGAATCACTTCTAAGTGCGACTGAACTCCTTTGGATGGGACTGAACCACATCCCAGAACATTCTTGGGACACGTGGATCCAAATTCTTCTCACAGATATCTGACCTCTTGGCTTGCTTTCTGCAGTGCAGGAATTGCATGCAAAGCTGTGGAGAGCATCATAGCTGATGCTGAGTGAAACCCATGCTGGGAAATCCCCCCAGCATTGTCTTATGATAAGAACAAGGGAGGTAGCAGAACATTTCATATTCTGTAAATGCCACATTTGTAGTCACAATACAAATGGACTAAAGGTTGGGAATTATCGACTAGAAGTTTGCAGTGATGTTTCAGACAGTGTGAGAGATATAGTTACATTTCTGAAGCCCACAAGGGAATTTTTGGCAATACGCTGTTTAGCAGCTGAACTCACTGCTGCAAGGCATTGAAGGAAGGCAATAGCCAATAATTTATTACAATATCAAAATGAAATACACATTCCTACGCATTACAAAAACATCAGGAGTGTAACAGCAAATACAGAAAAAAAACACACCCAAATATTATTCTCATTCCCAGAAAGAAAGCAGCCTGTTATTTCTGCACTGGGGTGGGTGTTCTCCCACATGATCATTCCCAACAAGAGCACTTAATTGGGCACAGTTTGTAGCTGGCCATCAAATGAAGCAGGCAGCCAATCCGGTCAATTATGGTTGACCAATAGTTGCATTCTCACCACTTAATTTATGTCCTGATGAACAAAAGCCTTGGATGATACAGGGAAATGATGGAGAATCTCAGCTTCAGGAAACAGAAGAACCTGTCTCTCTCTGGTTAACCACTCTGACATCTTTGAAGAGCTGAAGCCATATCTGAACACTACATTATGCCTTTCTGTTTGAACAGAGGCTGTGCGTGTCCCTTCCCTCAGGTCTCAGTCCTCAATCTGATGACTGTCCCAGCTCTTTCCATCTTGACAAGGGGCAGCTTTCTTCAGTCACTGTCCCTAGCAGTTGTTGAAAAGTCTCAGAGGTAAAAGTTTTAAAAAGTCATCAGATTCTAAATAACTATTGTGAAAAATAGCCTTTCACTGTTAGAAAGAGTAAGGCTGTAGTGGTGGCTCTAGGGCCCTCAGGTTGGGCATTAGGAGCAATTTCACCCTCAAAAGAGTGATCAGGCACTTAGGAATGTGCTGCCCACGGAGGTGATTGAGTCACCGTCCTTAGAGACGTTCAATAAATGTTTAGATGTTGTACTAAGGGACACAGTTTAGTGGGGAAACATTGGTGGTAGGTGGACACTTGGACTAGACATCCTTGGAAGTCTTTTCCAACCTTGGTGATTCTGTGATCTAAACTGAAGTTGAATTATACTATGATACTGAATGAAATTCAAATGTGTTCAGTCTTCAATCCATACATCTTTCCTGCTAGAAAGAGGAGTATGGGGTAACTCCCCTGCTTTTATACATTATCTTCTTACTGAATGTGGAAGTTGTCTGAAGGTTTTGTAGCCACAGGTGGCATTTTGGTGTAATGCTGTGAGCTCCCTCCCAGGTCCTGAGGAATGGAGAAAGCATGGCAGAGGGCATGGAGTCTGACATTCTCTGTCAGCTCCAAACAAAAATTTTTACAGATCAACTACAACTAATATCTCCAGCCATGACCTAGTCAGTAATGAAACTTCCACTTAGCATCTGGCTCACTCTCCTCTCCTGTGAGACAGGGAGAAAATGGAAGGAAGGCAGGAAGACTCGTGGCTTGAGATAATGACAATTTAATAGGGAAAGCACAAGTTGAGGAAAAAGGAATTCATTGACTACTTTCCATTGGGAGACAGATGTTTGGCTACTTTCTGGAAAGCAGGGCCAGAGCATGCAGTTACTTGGGTACACCACAAAGGTATTCTGCATTTCTTCTCCTTTTCCTGAGCTTTTATTGCTGAGAATGGTGCTGTATGAAATGGAACAGAATGAATGCCTCTGATAAGTTGGGGTCAGCTGCGGTGGTTGTGTCCCCTCCCAGCCACCTGCCCATCTCCTTGTCAACTTGCTGAATGGCATGGAAGAAGAGAGAGAAATCTGTGACACTGTGTCAACACTGCTGAGCAGTAGCCAATGTTGGTGAGTTATCAGTTGTTTTAGCTAAGTCTCCTTTTGAGTCAGTACATGTAAGCAACACCTTTTTGATTAATTTAACATATTGCAGACATGAAAAATAAATACTTTCTTTCATTGCTCCTTGTTATATAAAGCAGTTATAACCGGGTGCAACACTGGGAAACAGACTTCTTGAAATCTTACTTTTCTTTTGGCTGCTTGGTAATCCATCTTTCTGGCAACAGTTTTGAGTTAACAGCCTATTAGAGAAAATGTGCAAATAAAGACGAAAAGGTTTAGAGACTTAAAACACAATTAGGGGACATTCACCCATGGAAAATAAATGAATAAATAAATATAAAGAGAATAGCAACTGATGATCTAAAAGCTACTGAAGCCTGATGTTCAGCAATTTTCCATCAAACTTCTTAGGAAAACAACACAGGATAAGAGTTAGTAAAACAAGGTATGCTGAAAAAATACCACAGCCTTCTGCTAACATGTGCATAGTAACAATTGCATGCTTCTATTTCAGAAGCTTGAATTAAGCCTGAGACACCAGAAGAATTTTGAGAAACTGTTTACTAGCTAGCCTGGGCGTGACAAATTGTTTGCTAGAGACCCAAGATTAGTTACTTTGATACCACCCTCTACTAAACCAAGGGACAGATTTCAGTATATTCTTCTGGTGATAAAATTGGGAAGCTGTATTGAAGGTACTGAAAACTAATCAAAGGCTGGGATCAGAGATGGACCATCTAAGTGACTGGATTCATCTCCTGGGTAATGGCTGGAGCTGACAGGCTTATTGGACACAAGTAGTAGTGAAAGCCAGGTAGGAAAGCCAGGTTAACCTGCTATCATTAGTTTTCCATTAACGTGGCATGGTTTGATTTATTACATCACCTAAAGAGCAGAGCTATTCTGAAGTGGATAACTCTAAAGTTTAATGGCCAGATTAACTAATGCTGATGCACAGAGGTTTAAATTAAACCTCCCTGAGACATCTTGGGCCTCTGCAGGATTCCACAGGAAGGATGTCTTTCAGACCCATTACGCTATGTGTTTAGCTTATGGTCAGGCACCTTTGAATTTCAGTTTTTAATCTTGTAAGGCAGATGTGCTGAACTGCCCTGGATGAGGTCACATATAACACTTTTGAAATGTTTACTTTTCTTTTGGTCTGTATAACCTTCTCAGTGTAGGAATCTAGTTCCATGAAGATGCTGAATATCTGGCCTATGTTTTTATTTTCTGTAGGATTGCACATTTTTCCAATAGATGGGATTCTTTGGCTGATTTTCCTCCTGCTTCAATATGCACACTTCTTATTCTGAATTGTCCTTCATTTTAGATATCCAAAGTCACTTCAACTCCAGAGATGATAATCTCAATCTATGCTTTACAAACAAAGGAAAATGTTTTATTTTTATTTTCAGACTGAACGCAACGCTTACCTAAGCTCCTGTTTTCTCTTTATCTTCACAGATATTTGATAACTGATCTCTCGCTTTTCTTCACTATTTTTTATTTCCATTATGAAATGACGGAAGTCCCTAAAAGCTACAGCACTCCCTTGGGGGCACACTTATCTGAGCTAATACACAAATGATTTAGATAGTAATAAAACAGTGATGCATAATGAGTGCATTTAGCATTTAATGCCTGTGAAGGATCCCGGTAGCTCAAAGGCAGAATTGTTCTTGATTTTCTGGGTCTTTTACACTCTAGGAATAACCAGACTATTAAAAAGTTACCCGACAACTTAATAATTGTAAAAATTTACTCTCAAAGTGTTTCTCACCTGACACGTTGTCTTTTCTGTCAAATACATTGTTCTTTAATAAAAGGGAATGTCTTGAAAGCAAATGACAAATTTCTGTCTTTTCTGTTAAGATACGCTTTGTTAGGCTAAATGTATTTGCTTTACTTTGTGCTGAAAAACTAGTATCCTATGTGGAGAGAATTGGTGACAGCTTTCTCTAGACTAAACTCCACAAATTCGATCCCTGGTGATTTTGAAGCTATTATTCAAATTTAGGACTCTAATATGTGAAGTGCACCAAGTGTGTTATGCTTGGGACTATTGAAACACATGAGGATGGCAGTTCAAAAGTTCTCCTTTGTAGTGCAATTCTGAAAGGCCAGATATAATTAATTGAATGGATCATTAAATGCACAAAAGAGAGTACTTATTATTTGTTCTTTATCTGCCCATGTAACCTCTTGTGTCCCTGAATATTGTACATAAAAGAAGTATACAGGTTTTGGCCCAGAATTTTGTTCTTCTCTCTGTGTCTGCAGACAAGAAATCATTCCTAAACTGACAATTTAAAACACTGCCATCCAACTATTATTTCAATATCCATTCTAAATCTTGCATACGTAGTAGCTGACAAAAATTTATGGACTGGTTGTTTTTTCTATTTTGTTGAAGAAGGTCCTTTGTGCTTATGAAAAGAAATATCTATGGAAGAAAAACAGAGAAATAGACTATGTGGAAAGAGGAAATTAAAGCTGCTCCTGAGCATCCTATGATTAAATCCAGTATATACTCTGACTAAATGCACCAATAGCACTGACAACTACAGAACACCCATAGTGCTGAGTGCATCACCAGCAGCTGACATGTTAAAATCCAGAATAGCAGGTGTCTTGAATATATAATTTTATTACATTTTCTTTTATCTTATTTTTGATGGTGACCTCTGGGAAAAAGTGGTGGAGATGGTTTAATTTGGTCCTTGAAAGTGTTAGCAGTATTTTTCAGGTAACAGCTGCCTTGGTTACTGAGGAACCTTGTGTCGTAAGTAACATTTACAATGCTGGAACGGTGCTAGCAGTGCTACTGGTTTGTGTCATTTAACTTGGGAGCACTGTGTGTGGCACTGCTTCCAGTAAATAAGCTCAACAGAGTTAGGAAGGTAACTTTCAATTCTTTTGCCTTGTTTGACTTTTTAGTGAGCTTCCAGCTCTGGAAGTTTAGAGTACTGTTAAACTTTTTTTTTTCTATCAACACGTGAATCAGTAAAGTACTCATACCTGTCGGAAATCACATGGAGTCAGTTGATCAGCTCCTAAATTACTGCAGAAGCAATACAGATCAAAGTATAACAAAGCAGCTGATGTTACCTCAGCAAGCAGTAAATAGGAGTCTCTCTTTCCTACTCTTTCTCACTCTGTCTCTTCATGCTCCTTGAATATGATGGTGATGTACAAGCCAAAGAATATATTAAACTGTAAAGAAATATTCCACATTTATAAATGCAAGAATGCTAAAGATCTGATAGGGGCCATGGTGCTGTAGTAGATGAAGGTGATGACCTAATAGAATATACAATTAAAATATAAGGCATCATTCTTTCATGTGAGTGTTTGATTAGAAAGAACGGATACATCCAGCATGGCAATCCAGACCTGATTGGGGTCACACTTGCTGCTCATCACAGGCAAACTTGAAAAGGTGAAAGATTTTATTTAGTTATTATGCCAGAAATTATTATTATGGATGGTGAGGAAAGATTTTTCCAGTGGCTGGCAAAAATATTTCCATTGTGAAATACTTCTAATACTGGTGATTGTTGATTGGCATGAAAATTTTTGTAGAGTCATTTCATGGCTGTGAATATTCATGAATAAGGCCTTCATGCTGCTCAGGGCTGGCCATTAATTTGCTCTTTACTACTGACTGGGTTTATTCCCACTAGCACATCATAAAGAGTGAGAAATTCTAGAAAGACTTTGAATTTTTTTGTAGTCCTGTGCCAGTGCATTTGATACATTCTATTTTTAAACACCACTCGAAATATGAACATTAAAAGCCAGAAACATTTATATAGAATAATGAAGGCTTAGATTAAATTCTAAAGTAGTGGTTACATTTTAATAATCTCCTGCTTATCCTTCCTTGCAGTTTTATCAATAACCCTTGGGATGTTGACTATATGAGCAGAGGATTAATCGTGTTTTATGACTTAGGTCACATTTCTACACTGTATGTTATTCTGTAGTTGCTCAGCAAGGCTCCAAGGAGCAGAGCTCCTCTGAAAGCCAGTGGGAACCAACACCTTCCTCTGGGAAAACTGGGAGCTGCTGTGCTCAATGCAGCATTTGGTGCACTGTGAGGTGTTTGAGTGAATTTATCTTTTGTATGTGTGTGTCTCTTTGCAGCAAAATTTACTACCATGTTGCATCATAACAGCTATGTATTATTCAGTAATGGAAAAGCAAGGGATCTCTGATCCAGGGTTCAAGTTTTCAGTGTATAGGAAGGAGGAGGTTAGGAAGAAGGAACCAGAGGTGGTTCTCAAGCCATCCCAAAGTATTTCTAAACACAAAGCTGAATGCTAACTGCTTAATATTTCCCTTGGGAACAGCAATTTCATCTTCAAATCCCATTACCAAATAGCAGATGCAACTTACTTAGGAAGATCATCTCTGGGGAAATAAATCACTATTTTAAATGTTTCTTGTCTTTAAAGTTCTCTTTTCTGTATATGCACTCATGAAACTGGCACAGGCTGCTGGGTGCTCAATCTCTTTGTTTCCTTATTACTGAAATTCACTAAAACAATTGCAGTGTGATTGACAGCTGGATCAGTTTCAGTGGAAATACCAGCCTGAGACAAATTGCATTTTTTGGTGTTTAATGTTTGCTATCTTGTTTATGCTTGTTATCTTTTCAAACCATACAAAATTGCATGTGTGTGTTCAAATTTCACAATAATTTCTTTTATTCCAACACAATTCCTGTAGTGACCAAAGAGACTTTTATTAAGAATAGAAGATCCACAGGGTTTGTTGCATGCGTGTTACATAGTATGTTGATGATTCTATGCAAACCTGAGCTAAGTGGCTTCATTCCTTGTAGCTCCTGGTGCTACAGAGATCGGATGCCTTATAACTGATTCCACAAGTCAGAATTTTGGCCCATTTCCAGGTTTCCATGTGATACTTCGTGGCTCCATAAGCACCTTGTTGTCCAATCTGCCTTTGCAGGACAACGGAGATGCTTTTACGGATCATTTCTGCAGCCTTCCCATTTCTAACACAGCCTTTGGTGCTGAGAGGCTTTGGGATTTCTGAATTTCAGAGCTGAGGTTTAAATGTTTAGAGCAACATTTGGTGACGAGCTTCTTGTCATTTGTGAGCAGGAATGAGGTTCTTTCCAGGTAGTTCAGAATGTGCTTAGGGAAGGAAAACAAATTTTCTTTTTTTCCCTCAATGCCCCCCTCTTCCCCATTTTTCTTTTTCCCCCAGAGGTTTTTTGCCTTGGTTACTGGGGAATAAAATAGTACAGTTTCATGCTAGGTGCTAAAGAATAAGTTTGCATGTAACCATGTTTATGTATCCATATACATGTCCAAAAAAATGAAGAATTAAAAATGGTTATGTTTTTAGAGCAACTTATATATATATAAGTTTTATATATATATATATATTACCTGGCACTGGTCAGCGTCTGTAGATATGAGCACAGGAAACAATGCTTATCCTTTTAAAATTGCTCTAAGTCCATCTTTGGTAAACTTGAAACATTGTGTATTTCCTATGTATTCTGCATGGCTTTTAAAATTGCTGTTTCTAAACAGTCATCTTCACTGCTGTTGAAAAAAAACCAACAAAGAATGGGGAGTGGGGAGCAGAGGGGAGAGCACAGTTTTACATGTGCAAAAAACTTCAGCAAGTATCCTGCAGGCCTAACTTCATTACAAGCCCTAAAACTGAAGTCACAGCGTGGATCTTACATGAATTAACTATATGAAAAAGTGTCAGTTTATCTATCCCATTATCCATGAGGCAGAAGGAAAGACTAGAATTAAATTGCTTTTTAAGATGTAGAAAAACAACAAAACCATATAGACAGACAGTTCCAGAAGGCAAAGCAGAACTCCTGCCAGCCGCAGGGACGGAGCTGCCCTCACAGGAGAGATGTGGTACCCAACTGAAGTTACTGCAGTAAGTCCTCGGTGAGGAAAGCATGATGAGTTTGTCCGGCTGCGCTTAAGGCTTGTCTGCATGCTGAAGAACAGCACAGCACATCCTTGCAGCTCTTATCTACAGAGTGATGTGGTGCACTGGTAGAGGGCTTTGTCTTTATTCACAACACATTCAGTGTGTCTCTGCAGGGGAGGAAGCAACACTTGCCTGTCAGCCTGTCCTCTACCACCGTCTGCAGAATAAGCTGAACTCTAAGTCACCATTAAAGAGAAGGAGTGAAAGGTAAAGCGAGAACGGGAGAGAAAGGGAATTGCTCTCTGGCTTATTCATACATTTGCTCTCTGCAAAGGCACAAAGCAGAAGGAGCAGCATCAGCAACCTTGAAAGCAGTGACTTTAACTATTTCTAATTAATACAATCTGAGCTACTTTGAGAAGCCAATTTATTACTTACGCATACAAGCTTGAGCTTTGCTGAAAACTGGATGTGCCACGCACACCTTTGCTTCTGATTTATACATAAAGACTTGCATCTTTCACAGAATAAACCTTACCAGGAGAGATTCAACCAAGGCAGGTAAGAGATTTCTGCGTGTGTCACCTTCTACAGTGTTAATCTAAGTTAGCAAATATTACTTCTGACTACAATACCTGGCTGTTTTTGAGCAGCTAGAGCTACTGCATTTGTCCTTATGTTATCTTACCTTTCAGCAAGTTTACTCCTGAGAACATCTGCAATATACTTTAAAAATGCACTGTATATTTTTTAAGACATAAAATATCAATGTGAATTGTTCGGTTAAAAGTTAAATTAAAAAGTGAATATGTTCATAGAATGTGTTTTGAGATCTCTTGATGTTTTCATATCATGTAATTAATTTGTAACATTTTTAAAATAATTTCCTTAGCTGTTCTGTTCAGATGCACAAGATTAGTGTACCAGTTTGATTAACTTTTCTAGTCATATTTCTAGTCGTCTGTATATGATCTAACTGAATAGTTTTAAGAGTTTAGTCATGCTTATCCCATTTGCAGAAATACAGTTATGAGCTTTTGCACATGGCATAAGTGATTTTTTACAGTCAAGTTGGTATTTTTGTTGACATGTAATACAGTGAAAGTAAGAAAAGTAATATGGCAGTAACAAAAATATAATCAATAGCCAAATATGTTAAATTAAACACGATTTGTTTATAACTCAGCATTGTGAGATAACACTGCTGATATTTATCAGGTCAAATAATATCAAAGAACTTTCTTGGCATATAGTCAGAACCAGTCTTCTCTGAAATCATGAGTCTGTCTTATACCTGGAGACTAAGAGCAACTCAGAAAAATATATTGCCAAAAGTTTCATCTGTATGAAGTTCATAAGATAATTTTTTAGACACTGGCTGGATGTAGTCTTGCATGTCATATATCATTTTGGAACTCTTTGTGCTTAAGATAAAAAATAGCTGAAATGAATCATTGGTATAGAATGAGAGGAGAGAGCTGAGAAAACTGGAAAAGGATGTGTAATAAATTGTGCTTTAGTGACACTGAACATTAAATTTTTTTCACTGACTCTCATAAGTGCGTAAATAAGCTTGTTCTCAAATACTTGCTGCTGATTTGTAACTTTATTATTTTCCATTTCACCTGTTAGTAGTCTTTTACTACAGAGTTGTTTCTACTTAATTTACATACACAGGAGTTTCTGTGCTTTTGGAAAAAAAAAAAAAAAAAGAAATAAAATAAAAGGAGTTTTCTGTAGTTTCTAATGTAAGTTTTCCACATTACTACTAGCCAAAGTTAAATTCACACCAGCTTTCAGTGCATGTGGGCTGGGGTTTCATCACATGAGGTCTTCTTGACAGAATGTGAGGAATTCAAAATGGATGAGTCTCCCTGCTGACTGGACTTTTGCAACTTTTGTTCAATAGGATTATTTTAGTTCTGAGAAGATGTAGATACACTGTGCAATAAATTACAAGCTTTTGCATCATCTGTAAGAAACTAAAGACCTTTTGTGGAACTAGTCACATGATTTTCAAAGTGTAGTGTTGTTCTGTAGGGAAATAATCTGCAATACCACAGGTACTTAACTATTCTGAGATAAAGATAAACTCTGAGTAACAGTATTGACTCAAAAGAAGAAAATCCCGCTTCGGTGCCCTACCTAGTGCTTACAATCTACAGAATTTGGACCAAAGCAATAAATAAAAGAGTAGTACAAGAACAGGAAGTTTGAAGGTGCCTGGTAGTTCTTTCTTACAATTTCAGATCTCTGAGCAAGAGACAATTTTGGGATGGAGCCAACAAGTCCTTGACTTAGATCCCTTAACTAATCCAAACTAGTGTAGCTGCAGTGACATGAGAGGAGAAACACTTATTGAGGATCTGGCTCTTCCTGAGCAAACAATGTACCTAGTGGGATGCTAGTGCTGTCTGTGCTGCTGTGCACCACAGGGCTGGGTGAGCTGTGATGAGGGTACTTGTGCTTGAAGGGAGTCAGGCTTAAATGAGGATCATAGGATGGCAACCAGTAAGTGCCATTCGTTAACAACGAATTTTCTAAGGCTTTTGAGTCCTAATATCAGCAATTCCCTTTCCTTACGAAGTAGATAGAAGAGAAACAGAGGATGCTTTAAGATGATATGTACCCTTAACAGTCTTGGGACTTCATAAGCTCCCAGAACGTGATCCCAGCATGAACTCAGCAATACAGGAAGCCTGACGCCATCACATCTAAACCATGTCTTAGAAGGGAAACAAGGCAGTGTGCTGGAAAAAGAAGTTTGCTATGTAACTGCCCCTACAAGAGCAGCTTTGGTATTTGGTTAGCCCAGGAGCGTATTTCCTTGGCACCCTGTTGGAAAGAGTTAGGCCAGTAGAATTCCTCGCGAACACAAGACATGAATCACATTTGCAGTATCTGAGGGAAATACTAATCTAGTACAAAGTTCTTCTCTAATTAGAAAGCACTGGTAGAATGACAGATTATGGCAAATTCATACTTGGCCCAACATCTTATAGAACCATCCAAGGGAATGTTGCTTGTACCAAATCTTTATAAATTTGCATGCTTATCATGGCCCCCTGTAGTTCATCAGAAGAAAAAAATGAGCACAGTACACAGCACTGTGTCTTTAATGAGTCTTCAGGTCATTTTTTGCGCCTAGAGTGGGGAGTGGAGCTGTGCAAAGCACCTCATCAGCCCCAGCCAAGAAGGCACCTTCATATAACTGAGAATTGGAGAATCATCTTAAAGCTAGGGATTAGATCAGGATTAAGCATAAAATACTTGATACAAATTCAACACACCTAGATCCTTCTCTTTTCCTTATCAGCTCTCTAAACCATTTCTTACTTGAAGCAGTCTAAATGCTGGAGCCAGGTTAAAATTGTAGTTTTGGATGCTTTCTAGAATGGTGAGGTAGGTAAGAAGAGAGATGAGACATTGTGGAGGAGGTGGAAATAGTTTCTTTACCAAGATAAGGTTGTAGTGAGAATAGCATGTCTAACTATACCCATAATGAAAAGCATGCATTGAAATAGATGGAAAATATGTAGTTTTCCAGCTAACTCAAAGCCATTTGTGCATTCAGCATGGAAAACTATGTTGAATAAAAACTTCAAAATGGAAACAAGGTACATTTCCGTATTAGTAGCTAGGGTCTTTTTAATATTACAGAGAAGCAGAAGAGAGTTTTTCTTGGATGTGTTTAAGCAGATGTTTGAGCTGCTTCTGAAGTGACCGATCCTTGCCTCCTCACTACTGCTGCTTTCCAGTATGTTCCCTCCACATTCTCTATGTCAGCATCAGATATAATATGACTGTGTGGGAACTTGGACCAGCTGAGAGATCTGGCTGAAAATTAATCCTATAGGCATAAACATATCTGGCTCCTTATGTGTCTGCAGATGTGTTGTGCTGATGGATGGGCAACAAGAATAGGGCTACTGGCTCAGGAGCTCAAAAAGCGTAAGGTTGTCCATGCAAGCTGCAACATGGCTTGGATGCAGAAATTACATCTTAAGTAGTCTCTGGAAATTATATCCAGAAGTAGGATACTCAGTACTTATATTTCAATTACTGCCCATATTTAAATTCTCAATCAAAAGATGATTATGTCACTTGATGATCAAAATTTTTGTCCTAGTTCTTTCTCCATAACATTATGGAAGAAATCTTCTTGGCATTCAAACAGTTCACTGAACAAGAGCTGAAATGTGTTGGCTGTGACTGCATTCACTGATATTCTAATTGACTTTTATTATGCAGTCAATAATATGGATCCATAGTGCATGATGCATACCCTTGTTAAGCATTCATTCCACACCCTCTGATCGCACTAAAGATGTAGGTACAGTGAGTGTTGTGATGTGCATTAGATATGATCAGTGTGAGGATATAAAAAAGACATTACACTGGCACAAGAAAATGAGGCTTTTGGCTTGGTACCCAGAATATTTTTATTTCAAAATAATGAATTTGGAATGGTTCTCCATGTCTTTTGTGTCCTCTTGTTTTTTTTTAATACAAACTCAACTTGCGTTTTCGAGTGTTTTACCTTAACTGCTTCAACTAGGAATATTTTTCTATTTGTTAGTTTGTTTTTCATTTACAAAAATGAGTCTTTTCATGCAATCGCAGGCTTCAACAAGTTGTGGCTTTTTGGAGCACCGCACCGCTTAATGTAATGATATGAACTTTCCATATTGAACTTTCCATAATATTTAAACCAGTTTTACAGTCGTGGTTCATAATAAGTTTAACAGTGAGGCCTTAATCCTTTTGCACCAATGAAAACTTTGAAACTTTTCTTGCAGAATTTCAGTTCTGGACTTTGCATATTGGCTAAATCTGTCACCAAAAAAGAAATAATTGGTTGTAAATGGGATAGCAGTATGGTTAAAAAAAAAAAAAAAAAAAAAAAAAAAAAGAAAAGATTAACAGAAAACTCATTGCTAAGGTGATAAGAAAACTTCAGTTTGTGAATGCAGAAATGGAGAGAAGTATGGAGGCTTTTTGAGCCATTCCTGTCACGAGCTTCCATAACTTGGTTTAAAGTCTCGTGATATTTCAGCAAAAGGATTTTCAGATTAACTGTTTCTGTTTTCCGTTCATCTTCGAAGGGAAGTATCAGTAAGTTGCTTTGATACTGACAGACTGACAATTAGTTGCTGCTGCCAGATACGTATACTGTAAAAAAAAAAAAAGCCAGAAGGTTCTTACAGGAAAGTTGATTGCCTAATGAAAACAAATGACTCCTGTGTATTTCAGGTCTGAATGCTCAGGTGACTTATAACTTGAGCGATAGATTTCTTTAGCACCTGTTTCCAGTCTATGGTACTGAAATGGTATTTCAGGGAGGCATATGAGGACAAAATATTGGAGCCCCTCACTAATTGAAGGAAGGCTGAAGGCTCTCTTGTGATCACAAGTACTCACTAAAGGCAGGCCCACCAGGTCTTTAGTCTGTAGAATAAAAATCACCAAGGGGGTCCATAGCCAGATATGTATCACATCCTTTTTTTTTTTTTTTTTTTTTTTAAATTAAAGTATTTAGTATTAATTAAATATCAATTATATACAGATGGTGCTGTAATTTTTTTCAAACTTCTAGTCCATGCAGAATCAGTGGAACTATGAAATTATAATTTACTTTTCTGCAGCAGAGATAAGCATCTCATTTTCAATTTATTCCATAAACTTCTGAAACACAACTTTGATATAATCTTTTCTCACAATGTGGTAAATATATGCAACCCCATCTTTTTTGCCCCCTTTTTAATACTCAGAACTCATAAATGATGATTTATTTTCAATGAAAAGCATGTGGTTGGGCCAGATGCTCAACCAAAATGACTCCCAGCAGGCTGGCTATACAGGTTAACTCAAGAATAGATGGGTCTAAATTTGCACAGGAAAAAAAAAAAAGCCATAATTCAAGAGGAGTCTGCTATGTCTGAAGGGCAGTAAAGTATGAAAAAGCAGGAAACTGATCATTTTGGTGGTGTAGCTTTTAAGTATGAGGAACACATTATGTGCCTTCTCTGTATTGTGGAGTTATTAAAATGTGTATAATTTATTTAGTAAAGGCGAAAATGTAATCAAATAATAGTATTTTTAATAACTGCATTAAACTTGGTTTTTTTTTGCATCTTTCTGGAAGGAAAATCCATATTTTCCTATGCCCTTTCTACTCAACACATTCTATTTAATTTCTTGTCTTAAAACATAGCAGTGACTAGCACTAACATCAGGACATTTAATCTAACATTTTTAATGATTATTTAAAAGCCTATTGCATAATCCCTCTACCTCACTGCTATAGCCTGGGGGTAGGTTGCAGGTAAAATGTTTTCCTGCTGAAAAGTTTGATCTGCACATTTGTTTTAAGCTTTTAGAAATGTCTAGATAAGACTGTAGAAAAGGTGGATTTGTTTCTGTTTTTGTAGTTGGCTTTTCATGCTTGCTGATTAGCTGTAATTTATGTATTTATTGAGTCGAGATGTTTTTGCACCCAACATTTGCTTCTGGCTGCTATGGGCTGCAGCATTATCTTGTATCCGTCCCATGAAAGAATGAATCTTCATTTTTGTGTAGTCGTATTTACAGTTCACAAATTGACCTCACAAAATGTTACTGGTAATTAACAAAATCTCTTCTATTCTCTGACACCAATCTGCTAATGTAGAAGATACTGTCCACTTCGAGTGAAGAGCTTCCTGCTACCATTAACATAAGGAAGCATTTTTGTGCTCAGTCTCTTTCAGGAATAGGCATTCATAAAGGAAATGCCTTAATTATTTACAAACATGAGAAGATGCAATAAAAAATGAGCTCAGGTGCCCTTTGCATTTATAGTTTCCTTGTTCTTTTGCTCAAAGTGGTGACTAGTAGCTCAAATACAATATTGGTTTTATTTTCTATAGTAAGACAAAGCATTTGAACCAAACATTTTTGTCAGGATGCCTTGTGGAAGTCTTTTGTTTTCTATACTCCCATGTGAGATATTTGAAGGAATTCTTCTAGTGATAGATTAGGTATCTCCAGAGTGCTAGTGTCTTTATAGTTTGTATAACCTAGTATCTACCTTGTTTGTTTTCACAAGACTGTATTACCGATAAAGGTCCACTCCTTCATTACTGGGAGATTCGTAATAAAGTTGTCAAAGTTTCTCTTGGTTTCAGCAAGCGGACAAATTGACGAAGACAAGGTAATTGTCTTAAACCCTAAACCAAACCAGATCTATTGCTTCAGGTCCAGCGTAGCTGTGCCAGTTACAAGGCAGAATCACTGTGAGACTGCAGAGAGCACAGTGCTCTGACAGGGTGGCTTATATAACTGGACAAAGGTGGTTGTCCAGTTTAATCCTCTATCCTCGATTTATCCTCTATTACCCTTAATTCATATCCTTCATTCCTCCTTTTCTCCTTCATACTAAGATTCTAGCCAGCTGCCACTAATTTTTATCCTATGTACTATCTGGAGACATCTCTTAAAAAAATTGTCACATCAAGTGTCACATCCACATTGGTAATGATTTATTTTATTTTGGAAATTTAATTAAATTGAAAAGGAGAGATAGTGTAAGTCTTGAATGAGTATTATGAATACACAAACAAATTTATATGAATTGTTTTTAGTATTAGTTTCCTTTTCACTACAATCCTTTTTAAGCAGATGTAGCAGTAGAGTCCTCCAACAGTCTACAAATGCTAAAGGTCAGTGCAGAAAGTCAAGCCATTTTCAACAGCTGGTGATCTTATAAGAACTGCTGATGACATTTTACAGTTGAGGAGTAGTAAGGGATTCAATAATTCATTTTCATTATTCCTCTAAAAGGGAAGTCTTCCATATTGCAGAGTAGTCCCAAAGTATTCTCTTGCAGTATAATTGAAAAGGAAGAAAAAATACAGAGAATGTGATAAATGTTGAGTATTTAAGTGAATGAGAAAAAAAATTTTAATTTTTTGAATTTTTAATGAGAGTCTGGAGCGTCAGGGTGGGTTATGTAAGAAAGGAAGCCAAGGAAATAAAATCTAACTGAAAAAACTTTGCTGGTAGACTAATTTGGACATAAATCATTAGCAGCTTCAAATAAGACTGGCTACCCTTGTACACTGGAAAAACCAAATGAACAACTTCGTAAAGATTATATTTCTATTTCATAGAGGACATATACCTGCTATTTGCAACTAAGACTCATCTTCAGATTTCTGGGAATCTTGAGGAGTTCTTAGAAGATAAAGTACTGGCTGTATTTATATATAATAATTTTGTCTCATTTGGGCCAGAGAAATACATAAAGTGGGGTGCAGTAAGATTTACAGACAATAATCATTATAGAATACCTGTGCCAACTTCTTCATTGTGCCATTCACATAAACACTGCTAAGAAGTTGAGGTATTGTTCCACTTTATGTCTGGCAGAATAGATACGTTGGACAGACGGCTAAAGAAATATACTGTAATTTGTTAGAGACTCTTTTACAGATAACTTCAGGAGCAGGTTGAAGAACATAAAAGGTAACACTGCTTTATATGAAGTTTATGCCATGCTGAAGAGCTGTGGTTTAAATGTACCATAGTTTGATGATGGAATGTTTTTTAAAACCACTTAAGTACTCTGAACACAACTTTTCCTATTGTGTACAGTTTGAATACCATTGTAGTCTACAGTACAAAGTAATTAATGCATTCATTTCTTGGTTCAGCTGAATGTTTGGGATGATGAAGTGATGCTTTTCTCAGAATAACCTCTCAGTAACACTATATAAACACACAGTATTTACAGTACATGCTCCCTATGAATTTTGCAGCTCAAATGTATTCAGAGGCAACTGTCAAATCTCAGTTCCACCTTCCCTTGCTTGACTCCTTGGTTACTGCAGGGTGGATTACACCGGTAATCTCTGCGTGACTGCCTGCTGTATATATCTGGTTACAGACAGTAACTTATCTGACCCCAAAATTCAAAGAGGAAAACAGCAACCTTTTTGGATGGTAGCCAATGTTGTATACAAGCTTGTAGTAACAACTAGAAAAGCATAAGTAGTGTAAATTGTACTTATAGTATTACAATCAAAAGGGTTGAAGTATTTTCAATACAGAAAGAAATATTTCTAAGTTACTGGAAAAAGGAGCTGCCAGCAGGTGCTGGGAAGAATGGGTTTGTCTGTGGCCGTCTGGAAATGTGCCACACCTTGCTTTTTGGGTGGTGTAGCTGGACCTGTCTTGTCCTTGCATATCTGTTGGATCTATGGAGGGCATTTCATTTGAACTGATGTCTACATAGTCCTATGTGTCCTCCACTCCAAAAACTAACTTTGAGTGTATTTGGCTGAAGAGTACTTCAATGCATATTCATGTTCAATGCAGTATTCAGTGGCTTCTTAAAGGAATTAAGGGGCTACAGAGCCCAAGGGAGATACATCAAAATGCCTTTTATCTGTGAAGCACACTATCACTGTGCCTGTTGATCATACAAAATTTAGGCAACTTTGATTTGAAGACAATTTCCAGCTTTTCTTCAGGGGTGGTAAGAGTGATGGCAGCCTAGAGGAAGGCATGCAAACCACAAGATAGGTTTTTCATTTAACAGCCTACTTATAGCAACTTTATGATTTTCTTCATAATTAAAATCTCATCTCTGAAGAACAAGTAACTTCTGAAAAGCAGCAATATTGTACCTTGCTAGATTTTGTCATTCAGAAAAGAAGTGTTTATATGTCTAACATGAATTATGATTTGTTTAGGAGAGTGTTACTCCTGGCTTCTATGATTTAATGTGATTAGCCTTTCAGAAAATGAAAGCTATATTTTAACAGCTCAAAAACATGATATGTAGTGTGTGGGACATATACAGTGTAATTATGAAACTAATGAGGGGTGGCTTACCAATGTGATTGGTGAAGATCTGCTCCAGTAGCTCCTGTTAATGAACTGTCTGTCTATGCCAGTGCTCTGCTTGGAAGAGTTTATGTACTGGGCAATTGGTTAAAGCAGAGTGAGAATCTCCTCATGATGCTATAAATGCACTGGTTTTTATGGTAGTTATACTTGCCTTCAAAACTAGCTTGACAGAAAATGATCTCTCCTCTAATTCATCCTTGAGAATTCAAACACATCTAGCATTAACTAGTGGCAGCTAGCAGTATTAAGAGGAGTAAAGAAAGGTGCAGTGTTCTCACAGAAGCAACAGAACCTTATTCCTGATCCAGCCTATGACTGCAGCAAGATAATATGTGGTGACAGTGCAAAAACTGGCATGCTTGTGGGTGAAAGAACACAAACACAGCATACCAGTGATCCATCTGTACCATCTCTGACAAACAAAAGGTACTTAAGGGAGCACAAGATAAAGACTGTGATGAATCATTATGGAGTTAGTTGACTGTAATTTCTTCCTAGCTCCAGCGGTTCATGGTTCTGCCTTCTTGCTTGCACACTAATGCAGCCCTATTGATCTCACTCACTCCAGTTTAGCTATTAGCAGCTGTTTGGCAGCAGAAGTGTTTGACTGCACTTCAGTTATAGGCCACTGGTTTTGATTTAGAGATTTAAATATCATAAGTGATTATCAAGTCTGACGTGTGCCACTGTAAACTTGACCCTAGTTTTACAGTAAAAACAACATACCTGGCTGCAAATTGTATGGCAGCTTTAGGAGGATTAAAAGAAACAGATTTTATGCAGAAATTAATATGGAGTTAAACTACCATCTGTAAGTAGTCTGAAAGCCATTATGTTGTTCTTGAATCCATATGCATCATTCTGTCCTGAAAATTTATCCTCTGAAGGTGCTAGAAATTTCAGTATTAATGATTTTAGAAGGTTTAGAAGGGGAAATACTCATCTCAAGATTCTTCTGCCTTTTGGACATGGTGGGTATTTGTCCATGTTAAATGACCGTAATGAGAAACTTAAATAGGCAGATTAGATAGGCAGGATGAATCCATGGATTTCTTAACCATCAGCTGTAACTGATGCTAAAGCACTTGAATCATCAATTTCAGGTTATGTACTTTTCTTCATAACTGTGTTTTAAGGGGGTTGTATTTTTGTTGTAGTTGTTAAATGAAAGCCTAAATAATGGTATTTATTTCTTTTGCTAAATGTCAGTTCCATGGCAAATTTGTATACATTTGAATTAAATGCTAAATTAGTGACAGAATTTGGCATTCTCATCTGAGGATATACTACTTGGAACCAAAATTAAAAGGAAATTGGATAGCACAAACCATTTCAGCTATTGAGTAATGGAACTTGCAGTATTCTTTTTCCCTACTGAAAAAAAGATGTATGTTACCCATTAAATAAAAAGCAGCAAGAACCTTCCTTATCATTGAGGAGAATAGTATCCACTAAAAGTTAAAGACTGGTTAATGCACTTATCTTAAATAGATTTCAGCTAAAGTCATTTTTACTTCTGGATTTGTTATCTGTCAAAAATTGCTGATATATTCAGTTGTTCTGAGGACCAAACTGAAGAATGTGTCAGGCCACTGGAAATAATCCAATACCAACATTACAAGAAAGCATCAAAATTGAAAATTAATACATTGTATTGAATTGTTCTACAGGGAAAAAGAATCGGGGTGGTTGAATGATTTTCTCACATTATGGATGCTCCATTCCAAGCCAGAGCTGAGAAGTGTTGGCAAAGTGTGGGTGCTTCCAGTGCCAGTAATGCTTCTAGTGTTGGAGTATGTTACATTTCAGTCTTTATGGGTCCACATTCTGTTATCTTATAAAGGCAGAGCTGATAGGTTCTTTCATACAAGCTGCCAGAACACAGCTTAATCCTTCGAATTTCACTGAGTTAGTAAGAAACACCTTATATAAGAAGGACTCTTTATGGTCTTATTTTTTAAAGGTTTTAAATAATAATGGATTTGAATTCTTCAGAAGTTTTCAAAGAAGAAAATATTACTGAAAAATGTTTTTAATGCACTTTTCTCTTTTTGATTTCACTCAAAAGTGAGAATTTTAAAGGATTTTTTTCTTCAGGACAAAACAATTTATTACTAGGGTGAATATATTCCTTCCCTGTCCTCTGCTTCTGCCCTGTGCCTGGGATGCTGTCTCCAGCCTGAGCCTGTCTACTCCCTGTTGCTTCCCTTGTGCTTCCTTACCACAAGCCCTGCTGTTCTGGTGGTTTGCAATTACCCATGCAAAGCATTAAATGGCAAACATCTGTCTTTATGGGGACCCTCTGCCACAGGCATCCTCCTGAGGTGTCCTTTCTTCTCCTCTTCCGTGTATTCCAGTTCCAACGAGGCTGCCCACCTTCATGAGCCTGGCTATCTCCAAAGGCCCGGGCTGTCTGGGGAGAGGCTAAACAAAATAGTAGCTTTTGCCTACTTACATTCACTTATATTTAAAGAAAACAAATCACAAAAGAAATGCGAAGCTGATTGTATCTGTTCTCAGAGGCAGCAGTTAACATTGATGGAAGTGAAGGACTTAAGCAATTACTCATCATTGGAAGCTGTAGAGGTTTTGTACAGAACCATCATCTTGCTTGGTCCTGCTAGGAAGAAAAATGATCATAAAAATAAAAAAATAAACATGAAAAATAAAGAATGGGAAGTTTATGGGGTGTCTGTAAGTTGTGTACACATGTGCCGTGAGCAGAATTAAGACTGCATTACAGACAGCAGCAGTGACTATCTGTCACAATAGAATTAATTACTTAGCTTTAATTAAGGCTTCTGACACTTTAGAGACTGAATTTTTTGATGGTCTAGTTGGTTTCTTTATAAGGCCTAAATATTTTCCCCTGTACAAATCTAACTTCTCGACATGCACACTGCTTGGCCTGAGCCCCGCAGGGGGACATGCCCCCAGCGCATCTCTCTGCCAGGCCCCCTCGTCCTGCAGGGCTCCTGCTTGCCCTCACGAAGCTGCGCCCTGTGGTGCTGCAGCAGTGCTGTTCTCACTGCCTTTCTGGGCTCTTAATGCCCTGCTCCCCCTTTTACACCAGCTTTTGTCAGTTTCTGTTTTGCAGAGTTTTACCAGCCGCCATTGCAGTAGCAAAAGCAGAATGTGAAACTGAGTTCATTTACACAGATATTAATCTAGAGTTTCTGTGTTTAAATGAGAGCCCTGGAATTGTATCTAGGCAAATGAAATCAGGTTCTGCTGCATTAAACTGAGTGGTGCAGGCAGTTTGATAATAGCTTTCCTTTACTTCCTACAACAGAGAATGAGGAAGCTGGGAAGCCTAATTGCACAATAGTAGAAAATATGGTGTGTATGAATTGCCACGCAGAGTTCACTCTAAGTTGTTTACTTATGTAACTTGGCATCCAAAACTAACGTTTCCTTCTTTTGTATCTTTGCTTAGTCCTCTGTATGAGATAATGCTGTTTTAAGTACATGAGCTAACCTCTTGTCTTTCTAACAAAAGGGTAAAAAGATTTATCATTAAAAAAAAGAGTGTAAACGAATATTGCTCATCATTTTAATCATAGGTCAGGTCATCAGATCTGCCATATTTTGGCACAGCCATATGCCACTTAAAACTAAGTGCTTCTTTTATGAATTAATAAGTGCACTTGCTAATTCTGTTCTTCTTTGTGAGGGCAAAAGTACATTAAACGTTTCAATCAAGTCAAATGAATTTATATTTTGAATTATTGCTAGACTTTTGACAATGACTGATTTGATTACTCTGGTTTCACAAGTCACCTGAAGAGTTAGGTATTTTGGAGGGTTTACTTTAATGAATATGTATCTTTAGTTTATAATCTTCTGCTTATCGGTAAATTATCTTTCCATTCCTCTCGCTGTTGTGTCACTGAAAGTGAAAGCATTGATGTAACAGCAAACAAATGCAAAAGGTGGAAAATGTGGTTTTCTCAGAGATCATTTATTGGCAGAGTTGGATTTGGTAGCACAGTTGTTACAGGTCCTGATGTTGCCTTTGATCCTAACTTGGCCTTCTTGGAGCTTGTGATGTGATTACAAAAGAAGTAACACCAGTGTCTGCAATTCAGCTTAATTTATGCTTCTGGTCAGGCTGCGACAGCCATCAGAACAACAGCCCTGAGTGATTTTACCCTGCTTGACATGTTCTGCAAAATCTCACTATGGGTCTCCAAGCAAATAATAAGGAATCTGCCAAACTCACAGTCAAGTGACTTGAAATAAAAACAAGTGTTTAAATTAGTAGCTCAGAAACGTGTCTTAGAAAGATGAGAGATCGAACTGATGCAGGGTAGTAGCTTTCAGGCCACAGCTTCTTCTCAATAGCAGAAACAAATTTGTGATCCATTCCATGTTAACACTTTATTCCAACCAATCTGTCTCAAAAGCCAGAGAATCCAAAATTAATAATCTCAGATATATGCAGACTTGGAACTAAAACTGTTTTCTCTTGGCTGCAAGGCTCCCATGTTCTAACCCTACAGCTTGTCTTTCTGCATAGGAAATTGCTGAATAGGTGTTTTTTGTTTGTTTTGTTTTGTTTTTCTCTCTCCTCCCTGTGGAAGAAAGTTTTCCTTGGAGACTAAATTAGCTATGCAAAATTAGGGGTTTCAAAAGTGACACCATATCAGGAATTTGAAATTCTTCTTTTCATTTCTGATGCAATAAGTATTCATGTGACCACCTACCACAACGCTACACTGTTTTGAAAAAATGTGCCAAGATTTTGAACTCAATTTTCCAAAAGGTTGGAGAATTTTTACTCTGTTATTACAGTTTCCCTGAATGAGGCCTAAATAACCACTGTCAGTTTTCCTTATGTGGACTTCTACCAGGAGCTTCAGCCCCCTGTTTTTACCCCTGCTTTTGTGATGGCCTGGGGGTCTGTCTGCATTCACACACCTGACTGGAGAGTCCTTAGTTGCCCTGTGCTGCTGTCTGTTAAAATAGTCTTTTTGAGAAGCTGGGCTGGCACGGATCTGGAACAAAAGAGCAAAAAGCTGCTGAATATCATCTCTTTTTGTTTACTGCACTGCTGAAATGGCACCTAAGCTTTTCTGTTCTTTTTAGAATCTAGTGTACTATTGTCCTCAAGAATTCCCTCAGGAATTCTTGATCTATTGATATTTTATTATGGAAAGCAATACACCAGATATCCCATCAGTGAGCACAAGTACTCCTTTTACTATCGTGATCATTTGTCTTGACTCTTCAGTGGGATTTTAGCTGTAGTGATTTGCCTGACTTAAAAATTGATGACTTAACTGAAAACAAAAGTTGTATAACATAGATGACTATTTTGTTGCGATTCAATTTAAACTGTTAATGGTACATGGAGTCCAATTCAACGTAATGTTTAAGACTAATTTCACATATGCTTAGCCTTGGCATAAAATCAGGCACATGCTCAAATGATTTCCTTAATTAAAGCTTTATAGTGGGACTTCAAAAATACTTTAAGTACCTTTCTTCAATTTTATGAGCTTTTTTTCCCTTCAGTTTGGTACAGAGTAAAGTTGAAATATTGCAAATGAAGTAGGATTGGTGGAGATGGGGACACCAAGTTGGCAAGCATGCATTCATTAAAAACAGATTAGCTAAAAACAGACTCTGATAATTCCGTAATCAAGACTCACTACACAGAACCTTGGAAATGTTAAATGTGCTGTAAATAAATAGATGATTAATTTCCTTTATTACAGTATTTATGCCTTACTGAGAAACTGCATTTCTCCTCAAGGATAGTTTTCTTATTATTTTAATACTGCACCTCCTTTGTGGCTTCATGATGTGCAAGAAATAAAGAGATAATTAATAGTATGAAGGCAGTTAGCCCTCTGAGGGAGAGAACTTGAAAACACAGCCGCATGCTTGCAAGTAAATACTGCAGCAAATTCCAGATGCTGCAGGTGAGGGCAAAGCATTCCTTTAGCCCACTTTATGCCTAAAATCTTGCTGGTGGAACAGGGGGTGAATGGAAATCTGCATACAGCGAAGATTGATACTTTATACCACAGAGGGGCTTTTTAGCTTCCTTCCTAATAAATTTGATTAAGTTTCTCGAGAAACATGTGAGGTGGAATGAAAAGGAGGGAGGAGTGTTTTGTATGAGAGATTTGAAAAGATTCATTACTAGAGATTACGCTTAATGAAATGCATCCTGAGTGTGAAGCTGTGTGGTTGGTGTGCTTGATACATACAAATTAAATACTCTCCTGGAAATATACTAATAAAAAACAATGAATTAAACATCAGGGCCAAGAGATTTTGGCTTATTAATACATTGTAACCCTATTTAGAGGATTCCAATGTACTGAATGTGCATTTTGCCAGTAAAATAATTAGAGTGGAAATTTTGCATCCAGCAGAATATCAAGTATATTAAATATCAAAGTTTAATAAAGATTTAAAACTCTATTAAAAGTTAGGTAAAAGGATTAGTGGTGGGAAATGTTAGACAGTTTTATGGTGTTTAAAGTAGCTAACCTCTGGAAAATGAAACTTAATGTTCAAAATCAGTGTTCTGAAAAACACATATCAAGGAACACAAAGCTGTTGCTCTTTATCTGTGACGTATGTATATATTAGATTTTTTTTTTAATAATGAGTAATATTCTCAGTGGGAACTCAGGAAAGCCATAGTACCACAGGCAGCCTTTCCCCATGTTCACAGTTACACAGCCCACGTCACATAGCAGGCCACACAAGAGTAAGTTTAAGAGCCACTAATGCTGCAGAATTCTCTAGGCAATTCTAGGCTACATTTTTCCAGCTTTTGCAAAGTTCTACTCCTACAGCAAAGTGGCTGACCTCTGTGTGGACCTCAGAGTCTGTATTTTGGCTGGTACACATTTTTGCTGGCATGGAAGACCCAAGTGCATTGGGCTGGCCGTGAGTTTCTTTTTGCTGTTATTTGTAGCTGTATGTGCTGGTTGTTAGATCGCTTTGAAGGCGCTGCATCATGTTTTTATTCCTCTAACTTCTTCCACTAACTGGAGTTGTCACTCCTACACTTGCTGTCTTTGCAACTTTTCTTTGCCGCACAGACATTGCCTGTTAGAGTCTCAATCCTGACTGACCTCTGGCTCCTGACCATGCAGTGAAGTGATGTTCAGAACATTTTCTGCTGACACATCTCACTGATCAGACAGTCTCATGGAGAAGACAGTCAGACTGTCTCATGGAGAAGACCCTTTTAATCAGTTCTGGTAACTGCTGTTGCCTGTATTTAGGGTGATTCTAAATAGCAATTCCTATGCATTCTTAAAAGTGTGGGCAGTTGGAGGATGGACCTTTTACTGTAACTCTTTGGAATGATGCACCATTTTACTTTTTTTATTCTTAGATTTTTGGCAGATTTGAAAACTGAAGTTGTGTGTTTTAGCAAGTTTTCCTTGTGACTGAATGCAGAAATTGGGGAGAGTTAATAATTGTCACTGAGGAATATAGCCTCTCTGAGCAAAGTATTGCTGGTCTGGAGATGTTACAGAAATGAAAACAGAATGAAAACATGAAGGAGGCATTGCAAGGAAGGATAGGATTGCAATTCTTGACAGGAAATTGCAGAAATGGAGATGAAACAGACGTAGGGAAGAGGATTCTGAGAACAAAGTACCAATGTTAAATGTAATAAGAGCAGGGCGATGGAAAGAAAGTACTTGCAGAAAAGTTTAAAAATAAGGAGAATTTTATAGTGCAGAAATCTAAGAACTCTGTATTTATTAAGATAGTGCAACAAAGCGTCTTTTAAGCAGCATTCCTTCTACTTTTAAAATTATCAATTCTCTAATTTTTAGAATCTTACTATTTTTTAAATTGTTATTATTTTTAATTCCTTTTTTTGGAGGCCTAATGAACATTCTAACTTAGAGTTACTCTAGCTCATAATAATGGATGTTCATGATTCTAAATGGACCTAAAATGAACTTATAATTGTGACCCTCCTAACTTTTCAGAAGCTTTAATCAGCATTTATGAGGAAGTAAAGCTATTTTTGTCCCTGTAATAGAATGCATGATATAATAAAGTTCCTTGGGGACACAGTTACTAAAATTTGAGGTTGTAGCAGCAAAACTCAAGTAGAGGGAATTAATTTAGACCCGGTCAGGACATAATCATAGCATGAACTGTGCATCTTGGCAAGGCTATGTGGATGGGAATAGGTAGCAATGACTGCAAGAAATTGGCCCTAAAACAGCACCGTCAGCTCTGAGAAATCCCCAGGCAGAGGTTTAGGGAAATGAAAATGTGTTGCTGGCAGGAATACTCATCAAATTGGAATTAAGGTGCATTGTTATAAGAATAGAAAATGAGCTTTTGAAAGAAGCACCGCTGGAGTTCCAGCAGCACCGTGCTGTTTACTGAAACAAGAAAGCCTCAAATGAAGTTCTAGAAGTTGTCTGGGTGCCAACTCTATTATTTTCTAACTATGTTTGACATAGTAGCATTTTGATTAAACCTCCCCTATCAGTTTCCAAATACTTGCCTTTAAACCTTTGTTTCCATTCCTATTTCCCAGACACATCTCCAAATTCTTCACTTTGGAAACATGAGTATTTTCAGCAGATAATGATGAAATCAGGAAAAGTAATTAGAGAGTCTTCATTTAAGAACAGTCAAAATTTTCCAGTCTCACACTAGAGAACAAGAGTTTAAATTGCAAACTTATGTTAATGTTATTTTCTAGTGCATACTATTAGCAAATTTGTATCGAAAGATAAACATCACTCATCAGCACTTGGTATGTTATTAAGATTATTTATGTATTTAAAGGTGAAAAAAATGTATTTGTTTCCTCATTATTTTCGTAACTGATAGCATTTACACTATAAACAGAAATTTTAACACCGAAAGAAGATAGAACTCTGAAAATGTATTAAGAAGACTGACTGACTCAGGAGATTCCTTGTGTTTATTAACATTCTTGATTTAACTGTGTTAGGAGATCTAAATATATGGACTGCATAAATAAATAAATACATGAGTTATAGAGATGATACCTCATCAGTTTGCACTTGTATCTGTATCTGGGCTTAACGCAGCAAACTGAAGTTGTCAGAAGGAATTAATAATTTCCATACCTCAGCTAGGTAACCCAATTTTCTTAAAATTGTTTGAAAAGTATCCCATTTGCTCTCCCTTTTCTGAAATGAGTCCTCTGCATTGTAATGAAAGGAACACAAAGTGTTCAGAAAGACAGGTTTCTGATCTCAAGTTGGTTCACTGACTGCAGTAAGAGACTCCAAATGCCCACCAGCTTTTTCACTGATGGGGATACTACATGATTTAGCACAACACTTTCTGTTTCCTTTGGTGTACAGAGGATGGCAGCTCAAAATAGAAAGAATCAGCTTTGAATCTGCTGGGTTGCTCCCACTATGATCCTATTGCAGAGGATGAAGCTGCTGAAACTGCTTTGTTTCACTCTTCCCCCTTTCTCTAGAGTGTCTTCAGCCTCTGGCAACAGAGAAAGCTGAGAGTACACAAAGCTAATTTTCTCACCATTAGAATGCAGTTCTTTTTGCTTCATTTTCTTTGCCAAAGTTAGGAAGAAATTGTGCATATCCGCCTGAAGTTTCCCCCTATCTGCAAGGAGCAATGAATTCTGTGTATTTTTATGTGTATGTGTATGTGTATGTAAGCACTGTATATATTTCTCTCCTTCCGTATACAGGATCTGTAGCAAAAACTAAGAAATCTGGCTATTTTTAAAGGGTGACAAAGATTGCTCAGGGTCATATTTAAGCTGAAAATGTTATGGTTTCATTTACAGTGATTTCCCCACTCATCCCTGAAGTTACAATTCATGACTTTCCTAACATACTGTTTGTACTGTAATACTCCTAGCATGCCTCTGTAGTCTTGCATGGTACTTTTGGCTGAAACAGATAAACTCAGTCCTGTGTTTTGATTGATTTTTTTTTTTTTTTTAATTGTTACATCACATTAATACACTTAATTTCAGTTGGAGTTTTCCCTTTTTTGCAGCCTCCCACAAAAGATAGTTTTTGCAATACTCACTCTTGCTTTGAACACCTCTGTAAGAGTTGTTTTGTCAGTCCTAATACTATCAGATGGACTAATAAGCTGGGTTTTCTAGATGTCTGTGCAAAATGAATGGGAGGTCTGACTATCAAGGATAGATGCAGAAGCTTCAAAGTGAAGTGATCATTATCATACTCACTTTGAAACTGTGTTTAAAGCTGAAGCCAGATTAAAACAAGCTAAAATACTCCTAGATCAGTTGCAGTTATTGTGCTTCATAGAATCATTGTGTTTCTGTGATATGTCTTCTTCAAATTACCTTAAAGGTTAGCGGGGACTTGTATCCACCTTTCTCTTAGAGGAAGATGCAGATCTACTGAAAATATTCATTACCCTTTGTGGAAGATGCAGCTCTAGTGGAAATATTCATTAACCTTTGAAAAAACACATTTGTGCCATCTTGTTAATACTTTTTTTTAGTGCGTTCTGCCTCTGTTCTGGTTTTATTGCGATGTCTGATCAGATGCTTGCCACAGTTGTGTATAAAAGTGAATGTCAAAGCTAGTCAGTAGCCTGTTCGGTATTTGCTGGCTCTGAATTTCCATGAAATAAAATTAGGCTATCTGATGGCTGGTGACTGAAGTTTACACACTTTTCTAACTCGCTTTTTTTTTTTTTTAACAAGAATTTGTCATAGTTCTGCTGCACAGAATCACTTAAAGCCATTGGAAATAAAAGCAGAGCATTCCACAGTGAAAGAGTCTGTATCTCAGCTCCTTTCTTCTTCCCCATCTCTAGGAATACAGTTGGTGAATGAGCCATCTGTCTTTGTCAGAAAAGCTGAGTAACATCAACTCGCTGAATTCAACAGAGTAGATTCGAGTCTTCCTAGCTAGACTAACTTTCAGGATTAGAGATGTAATTAGGAGGTATTACTTAATGGTGTGATGGAAATATGAATTACAAACTGTAAGGTACTTGTGCTTTGTATGGCATGTGGGAAGATGGTCAAACAACATTTTTCAGAGTGTGATGACAGCTTTGGAGCTAGAGGACATCATTTCATAGTAGTAAGAGAAATACCAATTTAGGGGCTTCTCAGCCTTTTTTTTTCTTTAAATGAAGACAGATGTTTCTTAAAGGAAGAATTGAACCAGTTGTCAGTAGGGATTTACCAAGTACTTAAAGAAATGGAATCATACTCTCATCAGGCATTCTCCATGTATTGAGCTTTAAAAAAATGGCAAAGAAGGATGACATTCCTTTTAAAATTGCTGCTTCAGCTCTAGTGAGACATTATATTTTAGCTGATAAGTGCTAGGAATAGTATTTCGCATAAATATTCCACAATATTGAGCAGATTTTGTGTCTATAATTAGAGCTTTGATTTACTCACAGACAGAATTAATTAGGGAGTAATAGTTGTACTGTAATTCCTCTGTTACAACCCAAGTACATTTTGTTTTTCTCTTGCTAAAATCAAAGATATACAAATATTTATTTAACCTTCCTTAAAAACTGTAAAGATAATCTGTTTAGAAGATAAATATCCTGGTAGTAAATATAAGAACATGTATTCGGCTGTCCATACATAATTTTATACGTAATTTAAACTTCATAGGGTCGATTCCAAGACTACTCCAACTCTTGGATGAGGAAAGATGTGACAAAAATGCTTGCCCATATTGAAGTGCCTTTAAAAGAAATTTCTAACAAGTAAATCCCATGTTTTTGCTCTGCCTCTTTGTGACATCAGGGCACTGGTACAAGGCCTCCTCTCTGCCTTAATGCTTACTCTGGTCTCTCTTGTGATCTGTTGATCTGTTGCGATCAAGTGGAACTTTAGAGCTTAGCTGGGGTCCTCAGTACTTTGTGTCTTCTGCATACCCACAAGACAAGTGTGACACTTTTAACTATAGGAAAAGAGAAGTTGTTTGAGTGACCTGCCCTGAACTGGCCATGGTTAAAGCCAGATTGCAGCGGAGGATCTTCTCAAGGTTTTTTCTTCAGCTGATAGATCTTTTCTCCAAGCAGTTCAGGAGGCAGAATTGCTGTCTGGTTCAGGAGCAAGGGCAAAGGGAAGGCAACTCCATTGTGGAAGAGGGAAAGAAGGGAAGTGAGCTGCTGCAGCAAAAATGGGATGTGGATTTGAACCATCTGTTAGCTCCAGAGATTCATTTTATCAAGCTATTATATGCTACAATAAAACCGAGCAGCTGGAGGAATGAAAGGCAGGAAAACAGCTTGTACGATAGCCCATCCATTATATTACCACCTTGATTTAAGCACAGCCTAACAGGAGCTGAGACACATTCCCTCCTCTTCTGTGTGAGGAACCAAGAGCTCCTCTTTGTGCTTTGACTCCAGCTGTAATAGTGGAGGTTAGGATCCAAACAGGAACTGCCCCCACCACCGGGACTGCTTCTGCCTGTGGACCTGGGAAGGTCTGAGAGCAGCCCAGGATTAACAATCCACCTGGGGGAATGCACCTTTTGCTTTCTTCTGCAGCTTGTATTCAATGCACTTTTATTAAGTCATTGATATCGAATGGGCTTACAATTAGTTCATCATTTAAATTATCTTAGTCACATATGCAAAAGTGTTGACTTCTATTTCAGCAACTTTGGGGGATTTTTATTTCCTTCTCCTCTTGAATCTATTTAACTTGTTTACACTTTGAAGTAATTGTTTTCAGCTGTCTTTGTTAGATTGTTCTCTAGCAGAAAAAAATCGTTTTGTAGTTCACTTCTTTACTCCCAGCACCAATAAACTTAGCCTGTAGTCTCTTCGCCAGCTCCTAAAACTGACTGTTCAAGTTTCTGTACAGTTTTTGCCTTCCCTGTATGACTAGCTCTCAGAAAGGAGAATTTAAGAGGATAATTGTATTTGGGAATCAAGTTCCTATTCGGCTGACCATCGAGATTTCTTAGAGATGAACAATGGGATGCATTTTAATATGGCGGTAAGTTGATATATTGGTAGATACTCTATATTCATGTCAAGAGCAGACTGTTCAGCAGATGTCTTATTTTCAAAAGCTGATACTTAATGGAAGTACACACCAAATGTGCACAGACATCTCATCTGACATAATGGGTTGCCTTGTGAGAAATATTCTTCTATTCAATCTTTCTACATGTAACACATATGCAGTTTTTGCAAGGTGTGCATTAGTACACACTTCTGGAAAGCTACCCTGGCTGGCCAACCTCTCTATCTGCTCTTTTGTCATCACATATTCTGAATGTTTTTTATTCTGTAGATCCACAAATACAAGGGCAGCAAATACAATGGAGCTGAATTACCATTTTAATATTACACACTGATTTTTTCAAGTTTCCTTGGGCAGTAGCATGCTGAGGCAATTAATACTCAGTGCTAAGAAGCCAGAGGCAAATGACTGGTGACCCTTTTGGTTTTTTATCCTGCTTTCCCTATTTAACTGGAGGAAGGCCTGAGCCATGCAGACCAAGAGCAAGGCATGCTGAGCTGTGCTCAGTGCTCAGCCCAGGCCTCGTGCATGGGGAGCAGTCGGGGCTTGCATCTCGTGCCAGTGCCTGCTCTTCTGTGCCTCCTGTAAGGCTGCTGTTGCAGCCCACAACCTCACTGCTCCGGGAAGCCCCACTGAGGAAAACCATGCTGGGAGAGGTCTGATGAGGATACGTATCAGCCTTTTAGTTAGAAAAACCACACATGCTGATGAGAAGCGCTTCCATTTGATTAAATATCCATTAACTGATAGGTTGGAAGGAAGCATCCTCATTTGCTGGTGGTGGATCCCAAGGCCCACTCCCCCAGTGGGAATGGCTAGGAGCACCATATCAGAAAATTGCTTTGATGAGTCAGAAGTTTGCCAGTTTGATTTTAATAGAAAAAATGAAAGAAAGTATTTGAGTTATGATTGTGCTGGGCTTTTAAGAATGCATGAGTGCAGTTTCTATTCTTCACATTTAATTCAGGTTTCAAGAACAGAGAATGGTGTGAGAAATATGGGCATGATTTACTAGTTGCTTCAGAGCAGTGATGAAAATGCAAGTGGTGTACCGGTGATGTATGAGCAGAAGAGATTTGGTCATAAATAATAAAGAACACCTCTGAAGGTGACACAGATTCCAGTTGTAGCTCAAATATTTGATGATCTTATGAAAACTGTTTATGTTTAGATTTAAGAATGGTTATAAAATTACACTCCTAAAGTGTAATTAGCAATATTTCCTTATGGGATTCCAATTCATCTCCTAAATGAGAGTATATTGCTGAAGGAATACAACAGACTGACAATAGAGTTATCACTAAAGCCTCCTGGCACAGTCCTAATGCTTTTTTCTTGGGATTATTGGAGAAGCCTAAAAGTCCTTGGCTGCTCTGTTATTACTGTTCCTTGGGAAACCTTTGGATGTCTTGGCAGTAAGATCAGGTTTTGTGACAATCTCTGTAGGGTCTTCTGGCACCTTTATTTTTGTAGATTTTTGCATCCTTAGAGAAATTGAGTGGGGTTTGTAGATTGCATTTGTCAATCCAGAATTTCAAATCTGCAAATTAAAGATATATTTCCTAAGCTTGTTCACACACTCTGTCCCATGTGCCCTTGGCTAGGACGTATAGGAGATGCCATGAAGGTAGGTGGGTCTGGCAGTGTCACTGAGCACTGGTTACTCAGTGCAGGCTGCCTGGCAAGGCTGGAATTTGTGCTTACACGTTGCCTGCATAGGTTTGCGTTTCTTGGTCACAAAGAAAGTTTGTCATAAAAGATCTCAAATAGGAAATCTGGACTATGTTTCAAACCTAAGGTTTGAAATGTATTGTCCACAACTGAAGGACGAGTCACATAATTGGGGTTAAACTTTGTCATTGACCGATAGTTAAAGGATCAGGATTCAGTACATTTACAGAAGTATAGAAATGAGAATATAAGATGAATCTAATAATCATATGCTCAGTGAAAGCTGGATGCCTAAGAATTTTTGGAATTCATGCAGTTTGTTCATGTGAAGCTTTGAGTGTCCAAATGTTGGTTCATTTTGATTACTTAAAGTGATCTCACAACACTAAGTCTCTTAGCTGAAGTTTTATGCTGATAAAGGAGAATCAGGTAAGTTGTTTCAGTGAGGCATTTTTCCTTAAGCTAAGGACAGACATCTGTTTTATTATGTGTGCCAACAATTTAGAATTCTGATCATTTTTTTTCTAAGTAGTAAATCTGCAAAAGAAATGTTCATGAAGGTCACAAATATATAAGGTAGCAAGTTCTCATCTCTGCTGAGTCCATGGCTTGGAAGAAGTCAGAAAAGTCAAAGTTCTCATTTCCCATTTATGTCACATTTTTCTATTTTTAGATGATTTGACTTGCATGTCTCAACACTGAAAGACCAGTACTTAATTTATTACCTTTCAGAATTCTGACCATTTCAGAGGCAGAGAGCTCGTTTCATTTCTCGCTTCTTTTCTGTACAAAAGGAGCTCAATTAAACCATAAAAGAATCAAATTTTACTGATTAATTAAAAAAGGTTGCTATGATGTGAAGTCTATTTTAGGATGTAACACAGCATGTAGAAGATTGGTAGGTATGTAATAACCTTGCTGGTAAGGAAAATATGGTAGAGTAAGAACTTATCGGTAACAAAACCATTAGCATGGCAGCTAAAATGGGCCAGAAAATTAAGCCTGTTTCTGAATTTACAAAAAAACTGTGCTTCAGCACTTGGATACCAGCTCCCTATACTAGTAAGCCATGTAAAGTCTCTGAATTTTAAAACTTTTGCTGTCCATCATAATGTTCTGGAGCTAAAGACATAGTATAGTAGTTACTTACAAACTTACCTGAAAGGCAAAATTCTTTTTTTCTTGTTGCCTTTGTGCAAATCTGTGCAGAGCAAATTCTGCAGTTGTCTTGCACTTTAAGCAACCAGATCAGAGATTCTGCTGCTGAGGATTGATGAGGATTTTCACTATCAGTGACACTACCCAAGACCAGTACCAAAGAATGACATGAAGGGAAGAGACTCTGCACCTATTTCTTAGGCTTGCTTTCATGTTTTCATGCCAAGCAGCTTACAGAAGTCTTTAGCTATTCATGTGGGAATTTTGTTTGAATGTTGATAAGAGAGCATGATATCCTCATTGTAATGAGTGCTCATGCAAAAACTGGTTTATACCAAACATTTAACACAACTCATTCATCATCTCTTAGAGATGATACAAACTATATTTATGTGTCAAATAAAGGCTCCTTTGTTTGATGGGTTTATGATAAACCGTGTTCTTTACATCCTCCAAGAAAATAAGAGCATGTGCCAAAATTTTTGCTGTAGCGTGCAACAAAAACATGGAACTAGTGGGATAAGTGCCCTTGTTTTTGTGAAACTAACACATCAGACGGGTTCAATGGCAGTGGCTGCAGTTCTCAGTGAGTTCTCAAGAACAACCTCAGTCAGAGATTTTTGATGAAATTTTACTCCTGCTGTACTTCATCCTTGAGAACAGTAGTTCACAAATGTATGTAACACCAAAAGTGGTGGCGGGAATAAAGTGTGGCTCTGAAGAGAGGAATGCTTTTCTCTGCAGAGATGGGGCTTAGAAAAGTAAAGAGATGTGATCTGTAACTCCTGAACAGTCAGATTCACTATAAGCTCACTAAACAAACATTTATAATCCAAGTGTTTCTGACAGAAACGTTACATTATCCATGGCTCCTGTGATAGATGGAATTGGATCTGGGAAGAAACCTGCTGAGCCTCCTTTTGATATGTGAAGGCATCATAGAAGACAATATAAGACTACTGATGCTCAGAAAAACAAAAGCTTTTCTCAGCTAAAATCACAGTGAGGTATTTGGCATAAAAAACAGTTTTTCATGACTTACTGCAATAATGAAGACACTTACTTCATAGGTTTATTCTAATCACAATTCTCTGCAGGACTTGATAGAGCCTGATAAGTTTGTGAGTTTTCCTGGAGCACAGCTTGCATGCGTTCAGATTGAAGTACTGCAGGATTGGATTATAATATTGCAAAGAGGTCTATTTGGCATCTGTTTTTGATGAAGGTTGATAATTATGTTTTTGCAGTATGAAATTCATACACATGTTCTGCTACTGGATTTGAGGCCACAGTTTTAATTGAAGTTATGTACTTACTAAAATTTTGCCTCAAGACCTGAAGTGGATATTTTGGGGGACAGTGGTTTCTGAGACATTGATTTATGAAGTCAAAATGTACCAGAATTTTTAAATGCAACTGTTTTTACAGCTTTTAAGGTTTTGAAGCTTTTTTTATGTGTGCATTTGGTTTCAAAGATGAGTGCTCCCAGCGTTTTTTCCTGCAGTGTATTTGGAACACGTGTGATAACTTGTGTACTGGAGAGACTGTAATAGGTCTGCCGACTATGTCAAGATGAACAATTCAAGTAGAAAGAGTGAGGAGGACCATGCTGGGCCTCAATATGTGTTCCATTTCTCAAGTTTGTGAACTTTAATGGTAAAGAGCACATATGTGAGAAAGTAGAAAGTACTGTCATAATACATTGCAGAAATTCACGCTATAAATCTTATCCTGATTGAGGGTGTGCGGAAGTTTCTTCAAATCCGTTTGTTGCAGCCAGACTTTTATGCTACTGCTATGGTTATGAGATCTGCAGCCTCCACTTTTCCATGGATTAATCACCTTGCAGTTAAAATCCCTCATCAAGATTACATGCCAAAAATGGCAATAAAAAAAAATAACTCCAGCAACAAACAAACAAACCTGGGAGGTTGCAGGAAACTGTTAGAACGGAGATGACTCAAAGTAAATCTTTTAGCTTTCCAGTACCAGTCAGAATGAAGAAACCTTGTTTTCTTTCCAGCGATTTATATGGTTTATTCACAATGGCTTACTAATGTCAGTTCTTTGCCTTCCCAGTTTGCCTCCCTGATTGCCAGCAAGGTGTGCAGCATCGTGGCAGACAAGACCCTAGCAGTGTAACAAACTGAGCGTGTCATTTGCTGGTAATCTTACCATACTGGCAGCAGAATAAGCAGAATACAGAAGGTACTTGCTACTTGCTCCTTCTAATAGGAGTTCAGCAATGCAAGACATATTTATTAAATGGCCACATTTTGTTTCTCTCATTTAAATTTACATGGCATTGTTACATTGTTACATTTGTGAAGTTTAAGTGCTGGAACACGACTGTGGTGCCACCTTAAATCTTAAGTCTGATCTGCTGAGACCCCCAGCAGGGCCAGCTGCACAGGGCTGGCTTGACCCAAGGCTCCTGGGGTGGTAGGTGGGATACAAAAGGTATCCGATGTGGCACTGGCTGTGCGTATTCAGGCAGTGGAATTCTATCCTAAATGTCATTAAATTGAGAGTCTTGATTAAATCAGAGTTCCGCTGGATACGAGAAGTGTCAGAATTACCAGGCAGAGTGTTCTGGCCTGAACTGAGTACGGCTGCATCTGGGCAGTGCTGTTCTGTTAAAAATCCTTCTAGAGGACTGCATGTGTACATTGTGTAGGGGTCTCTGCAGGGATGTGCTTGTGTGCTGCCTAAGGCTTCTGTTCACAAATGAATTCACAGCTCTAGGATTTTAATTTGACACATAGTCACAGGCTTGAGATATTGCCTTTAAAAGGGGTCTCTCTGGAGGAACTTGTTTTTGTTTCCATTTACAGAATCAGAATTAATGAACTGAAAGTGTTGGTAGGCATTAATGATAGGTGCTTCTGTTAAAGTGGGGAAAAAGTTGTGTAACTCCCATGCAGGAGGATAATTCTTCAATTTTAACTTTCTAGAGGAATTTACAAAGCTCTTACTCTGTTATTAGTATGGAATGCTTTCATTGGGATTCTTTATATGCAAATAAGAAAATGAGGTCCCTGTGTAAATAAAAAGTAAGCAACATGTAAATAAAAAACAGAGGAAAGTTGCAGCAATGAGCAAACTGGAATCTAACAGGTGTATTCCAAGTCACACTCTTTGTCCTCCTTAGTCTGTTGAACACTTGTGAGCAGGATTTATGGGCTTTCTTGAGGAAAGATATTCTATGAAGTAACTTAATGCAGTGTTGAGACACAGATTTGGATGGGAATTTTGGACCCAGGTGACTCAGCAGGAGAAAACTTGGCAGCTCAGAATTTCAATGAGATAATGGCCGTCTGCAGGGTGTCTTTAGCATTTAAGTATTCAGCTCCTCTCAGTTTACAGAGACAACAGATGGAAAAAGGAAAGAAGAAAAACCTAAGTTATTTAGCAGCCTGAAGGTGGAGAGAATGCTGAACCAAAAACATGTGAAAATTATATGAAAGAAAGGAGGTCTGGGAAGTAGATATTGCTGACTAGAGAAATGTAGTAGTTACAGTAACCTTCAAAATGCTCTTTGATAACCAAAAGTTTCTGTTTGCAAATTGAAAAATGTTTTTCTGAAGGAAATATGATGCTAGTCTTGAAATGCTTTATAAAATGATATCTTACATGGAAAATACAACACCTATTCACATGTGTGCTTTTGGAAATGGATCACTGTGGATGCACTGCTGTGTGCTGCAAACACACAGAACGTTTTGAAGCTGATCATTTTTTCTGCAGTAGAGCTCTTAGTTACCTGAGCACATAAAAATGACTCTGTGAACCTAAACAATCACCATAGGAAGTTCTTTGGTTTAGTCCATCAAAGATGAATACCCACATTATACAAAAATGAGTGAAACCCTTTGTATTGTGATATGGCTTCTTTTAGCTTGTATTCAAAATTTCTTTGTTTCATTGTAAAATTAACATGCTAGGAAACAGTCACGAGGTTGCAGAAATAACTAAACATGGTAATTATTATTGTTATTATTTTTAAATCAACAAAAAGTTACTGAGGGATTGACATCCAGTAAAGGATTGGCTGTCTGTTTTCTCTGTTGGCTGAAGCAGGAAGTCCTTGTGATCTGTGCTCATGGTCCATCTCTGTAAACACTGTGGAACTGAAGGCTGAACATCAGCATTGCCCAGCCACAGCAGATTAAGAGGCCCTAAAATGACTGGTATCTCCCACTTACATGGGTTAGTACTGGATTTATTTTGTCCTTTGGCACACAGTATGTGTCAAAATCATGAGGAAGACATTGGGCTTGATACTTGCTTGTCACATGAAACGTGTACAGTTCTGATACTGTGCTGGGATCTTACGTAGATCGTATTGATATTAGCAGTATAATAATATAATAGTTTAACAATGTAATGTGATAGTATTCATATTATACCACCAGATTTCATGGATGGCCTCCTAGCAATTCATTTGGGACCATTATTCTTAAAATCTTGTAGGTTGTTTGGGCATTGAAATATGAAAGCAAACATTTTTGTTGTTTTGCTTCCCAAAGCAGGAAGTATTTTCTCTGCATGTGTTTATCTTGTCTGGTTTACTACAGCATTTCTGTCCAGAGTTAGCTGCCAGGAAAGGCCAACATTAATTTGTTTGTAGGTAGAGGTAAGCTTATTACGATATGCCTACAGTTCAGCATAGATCAAAATATTACAGCTTTTGTCTGTAAATACAAGTGAATAAACAAAGCAATGGCATTGCATCTTCCTACTCTTCTCATGGTTTGATGCTGAGTACAGGCTGCATTAGGGAGGCTTACGCTTTCTTCACACCTTTGAAGGAAATAAAAAGTAGAGAAGTGGGTACTGAACACCAAACCTCTATATTCCTGACAGCAAGAGTTTTCACTCTGTGTTGTTATCTCCAATTGTATTTATAAAATACCGACATGTAAGGGTTACAGTCAGTGTATTTATAGGTATCCTTATGTTTATAGGAATATAAAATTAGGAATGTATTTCAAGAAAAATAAATAAAAGGGGAATTGTAGATAGAAGGCAGCTAATGCCTTCTAATAATAAAATCTTGGAATAAAAGAGTAAATAGGTTTTTATACATAATATACCTACTATAAATCTGAGGCATACCAAGAAGGAAGATCCACATATGTGTTGGAAGCATTTTGATGCTGGAGAAAGAACAACCGTAGGGCAGAATCAGTTCTTCCAATTCTTTATGATTTTTATTGGCCCTTCTTTCCACTTACTTGTGAATCACTTCTGATTTAAAACTCAGAATACAAACAACTCCTACATAACAGGAAAGAAATAGCTCGCTGTCTGCATAGGTGGACAACTTCCCAAGCAAACAAAAAAGAATGGTTGAAAAGGCATTTACAGGACTTCAGTAATGATTTGGAAAATAGATAAGGTTCTAGGCTGTGCCTATTCAGGACAGCTGTTTTAAGTAGAATTATCTTGCTAAACCAAAGTATTTGCAGTAAATAAACAGCTGAGGCTACAAGTAAAACCTTCAGTGCTAATTTCTGCTTAAACTGTCTTGATTGGATCTTGCTCATTCATTCTCAACAGAAAAATATTTTCATGCTTCATTTTCCTGATCAGCATGGCTACATCTAGTTATAACATGCAAAAGATGCATTAGCTTTCAGGAAGCATCTGTGCAGATGTCCATCAGTAAAATGCATTGGGTTGCTTCAGTGTCTGTGCAGGCCATTTCTCAACTCTTAGCAGAGTGCTTGCACAGTCATTTTTCTGCCAGTGAGCTTTGTCCAACTGTTTTCACTCTCACTGTCCCTAACGTGTAAAGAGAAGTCTGATGCAAGTCAAGTTCTAGTCTCTCTCTGCCTGGACAACACAGAAGTCCTGTTTATGCCTTCTCAGTTCTTTCCTCTGAAGCACAATTCTTTCCTTCAAAGATCATCCTTGTTTATTGGAAGAGGCAGAAACAACGCCAATAAAAGAGCTGCCTGTGAATTAAAAATAGGAAAAGCAGAGAAATCTTTACTGTATACATGTTTGCCAAGTAAATTTTCTACAAGCTTGAGTCACACACATTCTGCATTGGGGTAGAAAGATAAGCAGGATATTGTGGTGAATTTATTTTAAGTATAGCTGCTATCTCTACTTGAATGTTGATAATGGACAGTTTACTTGTTGCTAATATTAGCGTGGTTGAAGGTCAGCTGAAATGTATTCTCATTGTGCAAATTTTCTTGTTATGGAGAAAAAAAATGGTCTCACTCTTAGCACTGGCATTTTTCTGACAAGAAAATAAATATTTTGAACCAATATTAATTGGCTTTTGAAGTTTAGTGTTGCTCTTTTGGGAGCTAATGACCTACATCACAAGTGTGATTCTTTTCTTCCTTTTTTTTTTTTTGGTAAAATTGTGGCAATTTCTAAGGAGTGTGCTTTTCATTTTTTCCCCCCATTTGTCCTCATTACAAAGCAAGAAAGTGGAAATGGTAGAGACATGTAGAGACATTCTATTAGCTGAAAGATTTGAGAATTTTATACTAATATTTCAAGTTTGCAGAGTTCTCCATGTACTGTCATTGATTGAAATTGTTGCACCAGCATTGTAGAGATACACTGCAGGCAGTGCGGGGGTTTTTTTGTTTTGTTGTTGATGTTTTTTGGTTTGCTTTTTTCTTTTTGGTGATAAAAGCTTTAATGTATGAACATTTTAATCTGTGTAGACAGTCTACAATACTTCCCAGACTTTATGATCTGGCAACTTCCATAAAAAGCAATGCTTCTTCTGGCTTAAATTTTAATGTGAACATTATTTTTCAAAACTGTTTGATGTAATTTGAGGTTATCAGTATCAGAATTCTGGAAATACTTGAGCACCATTATCTTTGCTTGTAAAAACATGCCCTTTACTTTGAAGAAAAAATAAAGGGAGTCCATATTCAATGTTTTGTTGGTTTTTTTTTCCTCCGCAAAATTGAAAAACAAAACAAAACAAAAAACTGCTGGGTTTTAAAGGAAAAGCAGTTTAAATATTGAGTTACAATATTATTAATAGTATTAAACTTCTTTTCCTTGTTCAAAAACTAAATAAAGCATTTGCAAATCAAACTTCTATACTGTAGAAGCATATTATGCATTATATTTAATTACAAGGCTTTATTAAACATTTTCATTGTTTGATCAGTAAAATTGGAGTTTATAATATTAAAAATTTAATATTTAAAATTTTGAATGTAGGAGGAAACGAGTGTATGAGTGGAAGTGAGATAGTATAGTAGAACTTGTTTTTTTGTGTGTTTGCAAAGGCAATCTTATTCTTCAAAGCAGCAGAGCTGAAACAAAATTTCTCAGGACTTGTTCCTGAAGAATACTCTTGTCAGCATATTTGTATTCCTGTGTTTGCAGGCTGGAAGGTCAGGGCAGAACACTTTGTTGAATGCTGTGCTAATTGTATGAAGTGATCTTCCACTTGGACTTGGTTGTAAGCCCATGGAACAACAGGGAAACATCCTCATTTCGTTCCAACTTTAGATCAGAGTGTATCGAAGTCCTATCAAAGACAGCTCAGTTGGGTGGTAGATGAAGCCAGGCCAGGATCTATTGGCAAATGCTTCTGCATCCAGATATCTGAAATCCTTAGCAATCCTCCACCTGTTGGCATTACTGACTTTTCACTCATTACCAGTTTCTCTGAATTCAGTCATGCAAATAGATTTTCAGGCTGAGCTTCCACCAATTGAGCAATCCGCCTTCTGCTTTTCTCCATTGATTTTGAACTAGGAAGAAAAGGGGAATGTGTAGTTTAATACAGAGCTCCCTGCTGTGTTAAGAACTTTCATGGACTTCATGGACTAAACCAAACCCATTGTTAAAGTTTAAGAATCTCTTCATTGAGATCCATTCAGATTTCTAAAAATCATTTTTCTAGATTCTACCATGTAGAGTTCTTCTCATGGTAGTGATTTTGAGATCTTAAAACAACAGCAGTGCACTGAAGCTCCAAACAAAATACCTCACTGAAACAAAAGTCTTGGGGACAAAAAACATTCAGTGAAAACTCTGAAGTTTCACATAGCCTGAACACAAAAAAAAACACACAAAAAAGACAACATTAAATAGTCAAAATTTTTTCAGAAATGAGTTGATGTTTCTTTATGTTTCTTTTAAGGTTCTTCTTTGTGAAGTTTGGAGCAAAGATTTACAGTAGAAGACACAGTGAAATTAGTTCTGTACATTTTGTTTCTTTCCCTTTGTGCCTCATATGTTAGCAGTTTATCGTAAAAACACAAGATTTTTCAGAGGAGTAAAACATTTTCTAAAAATAGAATAGTAGTAGAGAGAGGTGGGTAAGCAAGCAAGTCAAGATGACAACACAATTTTTATCAGGAAACCTTTGGATTACTGGAAGAAGAAAAACTGTTTAAGTCGATTTAACTTTTTCAATTTCTTGTACATTTCTTGTGCAAGTTTTGTTTATCTGGCAAAAAAACATTAATTATTGAAAGGATCACCTTCTGTTGTGCTGCTGATACTGCTGCTAGTCAAAGAAAATTGAATGCCACAGAAGATGAAAGTGGATAGTAACTCCTCTTGCTGGGGAAGTGTAACGGCATGAGTGAGAACTTGTCTTTTAAAGTTACTTTGTTCGTCACTTCTCTTCTCTGTTTTGTTTTTTTTTTTTCCCTGCTTTGATTTCTCCTCTTCTGCTAATCATCTGCAGGCTAACAAAATCTTTTATTTGTAAAAAGTAGTCACCCGTTGCATAACTCATTAGCTGATACCTTTATAAACTTTGGTGTACAGTAGAATATGTAATGCAGCTGGAGTAAGAAGGCAGTGTTAAAGGAAAAGAAAAAATAAGAGACTTTTTGTTATGCATGTATTGCAGAGGCAGTGTGGGATATATTCACTTCTCTTCTTACAGAGAAGTGAATCCTCTTCTTCATGAGCACAGTTATCTGAGGAGCGAGGAGTTGGCACTAGCCTGGTCAGTGTGGTACCTGTGTACTGGCAAATTGAAAAAGCTCAGAGAGCTTGCGTTGTCAGCACCTGCTCTCCTAACATGTTGACTGGCCTAGGCATGACTTCTGAATATGGCCAATGACAGGTAGTATACATCCACATATCAAGCCAAGGACAGTTTCCAATAAAGGGCTCAACTGATTCTGTGTCATTTTAATGAGAAGTGAATTACCTTGTGTAATTTGGACTACCTGCTGACCTCTAGATCAGAATAAGCACCATTCCACTGCTGGCACAGCTGCAGTCCATGCCCTGTGGGAAAGCAGTTTGGAAAATAACCACCAGGACCCATTGTTTAGTCGAGGACAAGATTTTCAGTAAACTTTGGTAGACTGTTGTGTTTCAAAAAGTCCTTTTCAGTATCAGTGCCAGTGCTGATGATGAATATGAGATAAGCTTTGTCCTTTTCTTCGAATAAAAGAAATTCTAGGTATTGTTTTCCCCTGCTTCGTTCCTAGACATCTGGAAGACTTGCACAAATAAAAAGAAGGGGAGATTACTGGCATGTTGTTAGTAGCAATGTGTATTTAAGGCCTTAGGAGATGGCCAAGGAGGGTTTTGGAAATCCCTGTACTTATGCAGTAACTTTTGACAGCTCCATTAGTAGGAAACCACTGTAGTCTGGGTTATCAAAGTACCTGCAACTGTATTTCCCTTGCTATGCAGATGGTTGATCACTGCTTCTTGATTCCAAGAAGGCTTGAAATTCACTGTGCTTCCCTTTTCTGCTGATAGACTTATATTTTGCTTTTTAAGGCAGTGTTCCTGGGTTTGAATGGAGAGGCTGTAGAATAGTTAGAAGGAAGAATCTGCAATTCAGCAGGTTGTATTTGGGGGAAGAGGCAAGACTATGATTACTGTTTATTACTTATTTTCCTGTCAAGGAAATGTAAATACTGGCAAAGAAAGAAGAAAGGCTTGGTGAATTACATGTGTTTTGGAGTTATGTAATGAGAGTTTACCTGTTAAGCTTGAAATATGTGTTTCTGGGAAGGGTACTTGGAATTGTTCTGCCTCCAAGCCAAGCTTTAAATGAAGATACTTGGCCTAGGTTGCTTCATTATCTTTTGCGAAGAAAAGTGAGGATTAGAAATTCTGAGGTGTCTTAATGTTTAGATAGTAGTGGTTCAGAAGTGTAGCAAGCAGTATTTTTGTTTATATTGAAATTAATCTGTGTCTGTTTTGGAATTTAAAACCATCAAAAACATGTGCATCAAAGAGATGAATGTTACATTATATCAGTAGAACGGTTGGCCCTGATTTTATCTGTTAGATTTATTATGGAATCAAGTTCTATTACCAGTATTTTGTGCTCCTATTTATTCATGGTCACAGCATTATGTTAGTGGACATTTAACTGTTAAATTATTAACCTCCTGCAGGCACTAATAGTCTGAAGAATTATTTGAAGTAGTTGCACAGTAGCTGTGTTTTTTAAGCTCGTGTTACCACATAGTTGCTCTCCAACCAGTGGGACAGGTCATACGGCAATTCAGCCAGAAGTGCTGTGTGACCCACCAGTAAAATCTGTTTCCCATCTTTCCCTGTATAATTTCCTGTCTCAAAACACACTGCAAAGCTTGAGATACTGTAATTATAGATATATAGCTAAAATTACATAGAAATGGAAGTTACATCCTATATTTTCTAGGCCAGAAGTAATACGTTATGGTCATTCTCTTAACAACCTAAAATGCTGATGATTTCAATACAATTAACTTCAGTGAATATGAACCAATAACCTTGCTTTCCTTTTTTCCTTTGTCCTTACATTTTGAAGTGGCATTTTCCTCCCTCACAATCAGTCTGTACAGCAGTCATTTAGAAGTGTTTTTACAGTGCAGAGTCCAGGTTAGACTGTATATTGTTGCTATAGAGCACGTGTCATATGTATCACTACTCTCTACTGAATATCTGCTATTATAGCTTGTCTTTAATTAGAATTAATACTGATAGAAATATATAGTAGCAATCAGCCACCCCTGTGACTAGGTTTTAAATAAATCATGTAGAATTATGTCTGAATAGTTCAACCTTAACAGAATTATCATTTGGAAAACACACATCTTTTTCTTTTCTGAAAATTGAAGAAGTGCAACAATAATTACAGCAGTCACACAGTCATAAGTTCTCTATTGTCATCTGTTGTTTTGGCTTCTGTAAGATATACTGCGCATTCCTAAGAAGATATTCTGGTAGATGGCACAGCCATTTTGAGGGCTGAAGTAATTTTAATTTCCTACAGCACTTCTTGTTCTCTTTCTTCTCTTTTAGTCTAAAAATGGTTATTCTGGCCTCATTTATGTGTGGAGAATAGAGTAAGATCTCAAAAGACTAGAAATTCTCAATGTATCTGGGACTAATGGAGGAACAATTGAAATTTAAATAAGAATGAGCACTGAAATCAACATACATCTTCTCAAATAAAAAATAAAACAAAAAGGAGTAGCAACACTTATCAAATAAAGAGCTTCTGGAATGTTTCAGGCAAGATGTTTTTAGTAACATCTTTTTGAAATTTTATCATTCCCTGAACAGTATTTCCTGCCTTTTTAATTCCCTTTTGTTCTGCGCCTAAAAATAACACAAAAGTGTTTTTTTTTTTTAATACTTGTAGAACTTCATATATCACTTCTTGATAGCAGATAACTAATGCATAGATGTCACTGAATTTAGCAAGATATTCTGTCAGAATTGTATGCTCTGTTACAGTAACTTTGACGTCTTAGAATCCAGTGTTACGATGAAATGATAAAGTAAATAGAAAAAGGATATAATCTGAAGTCTTTTCTCACTTAAGGCACATCCTCCCTTGGCTTCAGCATGCCCTCATTTTGCTGTATGTTTCAAGAAAAGTTTATTGGTGAGCAGGTAATCTTTAGCTTCAATTAGAGAAATAAAGGTAGTTCTGCATAATATGCCAATGAAAAAAATGAAGTTCTTAGCGAGTCTCAATTGTACCAGTATCCCTACTATTCAATACATGGTGCAGTAACAAACAGCAGTAAATATAATTATGCTATTCCTTATGGTAGTGATTTTCTAAAACACGCACATCTGCTACTATGGAGTGATCTGCCAGCTCTGGGGAAATATCACTTAGCAAAACATGCAATGCACACAAAGCAATTTCCAGCAAAGTTGTTTGCTAAACTAAATCCAACATGTTGGAAATAAGAAAGCTGTAGATGAGAAAATCCTAGCAGAAGTAAGAGCTGATGTATCTTGAGAGATGGCTGATGATGTTTTATGTTACAATATGGACATTTCCAGCGGTGAGAAGCTGTGAAAAAACACCAAGAGATTTTGAGCAGGATGGAAGCAGGTGAGCAGCTACTGGAGTGCCTCAAGTGTACACAGAACTGTGTATTGCTAGGTTGTCATGGTAAAATACCAGTGGTGCTTATGTTGTGTATGAAGGACTTCTATTAGTTGTGGAAGGAGCATGGAAAAAGTTAATGTTCCTTACATTTCTTATTTGAGAAGAATAAATTTTCCAGTGTCTGATTATGTATTTGAAAGAACTCTAACCCACTTCTCATGTGATAATATCACCAAGGCTGAGCAAATCCCTTATGTTCTGTGTTTGGCTTCTTAATTCATCTAACTTAACTTGTGTGCGATCTGTAATGTGGTATCCTTAGATCCAACAGATGCCTGAAGTTAGGCAGAGGCTGCAGAACTTGAGCTTTGCAATGCCAGGCACTCGCAGTGCATCAAGCTGTATGCACAGTGCTGCAGCAGGGCTGTCACCTTGTCAGCTTAAATCCTGGTAGGATTTAACCCTCCTGAGAGTCCCTGGGCTTTTTAAATGGATGCTGATGGGAAAATGTGTGCTTTTGTGTTACACTGAGAGCACTGTAACAAGACTTTCAATAAGCATTGTGTCCATACTTAAGGTTGGAGCCTGCTTAAACTGTGTGGAATGTTTGACCAGGATAACCAGTTTAACCTGGTACTGTCCATATTTGTTATGCAGTCATGGATATTTCCACAAACCCCAGACTGTGTGTGAAAGGCAACTGAATGTGCCCTAGTGCGACATGATTAAGTTTTCATGGCTTTTCTGTGCAAACCAGTGCTGCATGGAGCATTGTAAGCAGTAATTAGCTATTTGCACTAGCTGGTATATCTGTCATGCAGACTGAAGAGGCATAGGAAAAGGCATATTAAGATTTACATGTATGTTATCTCCTGATTGTAGTTAATGGCCATGCTCCGAGCCCTGAGCTCAGTGCTGTGAGGGCTGGGCCCACACTGAGGTGCCACGTCATGCAGTGAACAGAAAGCACCTTGGTCTCCATCTGCCTATTTGCCTCCATGCTGCCTCGTGCCCTCTGGTAGAAATCTGCCTTAAGAGATGAAGTGATGTTGTTCACACTATTTTTGTGTGAATTTTATGACAAAACACTCCTGACAGATGTTACTACTTATGACTGAGCCTAAATCCTACAGACAACCTGAGATTTTTTGCTCTTTATCAAATGAATATAAGGCTTCAGGTATCTCTATAAGATAGTGGCTGAAGAAGTAGCATTTTCTCTAATCTGTGTGCTACACTGGGGCATATCCTCAAGTGAAAATAAGAAGCCAAGCAGGATTTAGGCAGAGTTACTCTGTTTACATCAGAGATGCAGTCCTGAAAATTTCTTGTCAGCAACCACCTAATGCTGAAGGCAACTTAACTCTATAGACTATTCATTATTTTCCTTGAAATTCCCCTGAACACCTCATGTTTTCTCTGCACATGTGCGCTTGTGTGCTCCCGTTCCTTCAGGGCCGAAGAGCCCAGAGCTGCTCCCTGCTGCACCATCCTCGCCTCCTGGTCCCTGCAGGTGGCAGAACCTGCTGTCCTACTCAAAGCTTCACTGCCCAATGGTTTCTTACACAGCATGGCTGGTGCCCCCTGATAATATCATAGGATTGTAAATCAAACATTTTCTGGGAAATTTCTGTTTGAACTTGCTCCAGTGGAAGTAGGAATCAAACCTCTGCCTCACGCTTGCTGCCCAAGAACTTTGTTCATGGGGATATTGCATGATACACGTGATGCATCATATTCACCAAAAAGATTATGTGCCAACCATTCAAACTGTTTTAAGGAGATGAACTCCATACCCCAGAGCATCCTTCTTTGCAATCTAGAGTAAGATAAGAAGATCCATTGCTCCTGGTCTGTGTAGTACCCATGAACTGCATCATTATGATGCATATTTGGACTGATCTGGGTCCCATATCGAGGTGCTAAGTTTTGTGTACATGTTGTATGGGGAGCCCAGGTGTTATGTTGATAATAATGGATGCCAGTCTTGTGGCTGAAACTTAAAGAATTAGGTGCTAAAGTGTTAGGGTTAGAGTTAGAAATAGAACATCTGATGAAGTGAATGCAGAGAGAAATAAATTCATTACAGAAAGTTGAATTTCTAGTGGTTATAACATTGACATAATTGTACTCTTGTGTGATGGTGACATTTGCATATCCTCTAAAGGAAATCTGTTTGGTGCTAAACATCTTTGAGAATGCCTGCTGCATTAAAAACAGTGAATGAAATACTGAAGCTACATGGAGCAAGATCTTCTACTGTTACACAATGGAGACAAAAACTGTAGTTATAGATTTAAGGTGTCCTTTACTCCACTTGCTTTCTTCTAAGCTTTTTAGAGAGTAAGAGTAGAACGAAGGAAAGTACAAGAAAGGGAGACTTGCAGACTTGGCAGAAATGGATGAAGAAGCAGTGTGAAGTTTATCACACCCAAACACCAGAAGATTAAGGCTGACTAACCATTTTCCCTTTAGTTTGCAGTAAATTCTATCGTCACTTCTTTCTCTAGTATGTTTTCTGTTTTTCTACTCTGAAAGAGAATTATGAGATTAAAATATCATAAAATTTTGATGAATGTTATGCATAAAGTGCGAATTGCGAGGTGAGTATTATGCTGCAGTATAATTTGAATCAGCTGTGCGATGCACAGGGTGTTTCCTCACTTCACATTCCAGTTCATGCTTTTGGCTTTTCCACGTGGATTGAAAATCAGAGTGAGGTGCTGCTTTTTGACACTGAGCTATAACCAGGATAAAGAGCTATGACAGTCATGTTTTTCATGTGAAATACCTGATTGCAGCAGGTGCATTATGTGACAGGGAATATGCCAAAGCCACATGGACTTGCTCATATGTATTAGATTTCATGGCTGCCATGGAACTACTTCTTTTATCCACACCATATGGCAGTTCAAGACACATTAAATAGCCTTTTTCTTCTGCCAGGATTGGCAAAAACCCTAATCCAACAGCAAATTTCTATACAAAATCAGCAGGCTCTAACAAAATGACACAGTCACAATTCGGCATGGTATCAAGTGATGGCATTATAGCTATCCATCTGTTGTACCTCAGGAAAAAAGTCTTAAAGCAATAGCCACCATTCTAAATGACTCCCATTCTGTTTCCTGTAAAACATGGCTACGTGTATAAACAGAGTGTATTTCAACACAAGTAAACTGCCATGAATATATATGTATATGAACATATGTGTGCAAGTTCAGTAAGTGAAGCTGAACACACCTGCAAACTTCTGACCCTGTGTGAATTCCAGCACAAGTAAATCCAGAGTCAGAAGGGTTGCAGGGAGCATAATCTGTAAGGAGCTGACTCAAAATGCTCAGCACAGGCAGTATCATAGCAATATCATTGGATGCTAATGAGCATCAAGAGTGACTGTTGACCTCTTCAGCCAAAATCATATAAAAGGACCTCAAAGTAATGTTATATAAGGGATGTTACACAGGTTTAATCAACGGAATCACTTATTCTCCTAAACTGGCTGCATCTAATCAGGCATTTTTATTATTTGTGTCATTTCATCAATAGGAGACTCTAAAATGTATTTTCTGCACTATGTAGGATGATTAGGCTGTGTAAAACCCTGTTTAACTGTTGATGCTAGGAAAGTATTAATACAAATTCACTTGAAAAATGATGAAGCTTTTCAAGATGACTCGTCCCAAAGTCCTAAACTGTATTTCAGCTGCTGCCCTGATTTTGGTGGTCTGGAGATTTTGACTAAAGTAAGCAGAGAAATTAAGGTTACAATAGTACCTGAAATAACATTGGTCATTAGCAGACATTTTCTTTGATGTGACACATTTTTTGTAAATCGAATCACTTGAACAAAAGCTGTGTCCATTTTTTCTTTCTTTACAAAGGAGCAATGTGATAGCAAGAGCTACATTTCTGCAAGAACAGATTTATGTGACATTGTTGCTAAATGTCCACATACATTCTAAATATGTGGTGTTTGCAGTCATGGTTTTTTTGCATTTTTATAATGCCACAGGGCTGTAAATAATTTGATATTTGCTCTTTTAAGAGTTTTTTAGGCCCAAGATGCATGATGGAGTACAAGATTTCATGTTATGTTGTCCCATAAATATTTCTAAATAAAACAAAACAAAAAAAAGCAATGCAGAATGCTTTCATGCCATTTGGCTTCCTGTCATATATATATGCTAAAATTTAATAAGAATTTATGAAAGGCAGGCATGAGCTTAAATGTGCTATTTTCTGAAGAAATATGGAAAAGCCCCTGACATTTATAATCTGAAGTCTTGATTCATCAAAGAAAAATTTAACAGAAAGAAAGGCTAAGTACTGCTTGCTCAGTGCATTTATTCCCGGGAAGGAGATTTCTGACTGTAGCAAACTCCTTAACGTTGCACTCAATATTGTAAAATGATCCAAAATACAAAAGACCACAGCAGAAAAATAGACTTAAAAACTCTAAAAGTGAATTAAGCATTGATTTTTATTTTTTTTTCTCTTAACATAATGAAGTTTATTAGTTGAAGTCATTACTGTAAAATGTTTTTGAAAAGATGTGGAACTGGAGTATGAGTTACTTTATGTAATAACATGACTCGTTTTAATGGGAGATCAGGCAAGATGAGTTTCTTGTTTCTGACTTTAAAGACTAACAATGAATTTTTCTTCATTGAAAAAAGCAAACAAAAAAAAAATAGAACAAAAAAGATGAAAAAGAACTTCGTTGCAGATTTGGAGGCATAGATGCAGTGTTAAAATCAGGATTAATACAACTAACTGATAGCTGAATAAGCTGGATAGTAGTGAGCGGTGGACAATCCTTTACAAACACACGAAGAAACACTTACTTACTTCCTAAATGGCTGTGCAGCCAAATTCTCTCTCCTACAGAAAGCTGCTTCCAAATTCATCCACATAGAAAAAGCATTTTAAAAAATCTGTACCAAGAATAATGTGCATTCTGGTAAGATAAAACTATGGCTTTATGTATGTGCGCATCTGGAATATGAGGAATACTTATTATTAATATTTACACTCATTTCAATAACAACAAAAAGAAAATAATGGTCTCATGTTTCTTTTTCAAAACTACCACAGCATATAATATCTGGAGGACTTGTCTCTGTGTTCAGTACTGAAATGCTACAAAAACAAAAACAATATCCAAAAAAGGTATCCTTTAGTGAAGATCCTTGATAAGGCAAAAGGTCAGGAAAAGTGCAAGGCATTTATTTCAAGTATGGTTAGCTTAGTTTCTAGGGCCAGGAAAACTATTTCAAGTTTCTTCCTTCTCAGTAAAAAAGTTGTAGGCTAGCAAGCGAGGGAACTGCATCCAGCAAAATGTTTGCAGTGAACTGGTTTTTGGAAAGCGATTTAGTTTTCACATTTTGAAGCAGGAGAAATTGCTTTCTCATTGCTTTCTGCTCTAAATTGAGATGATAGCTGTGAAATATAATCTATAGAGGTAGAAGTAACCTCAACTCTAATATTGCAAATGCTCAGGATTGCCTGTCAGCTGAGTTGTCCATGAACTCAATGACTCTTTCATGTTCTATATGTAAAAGTTTCAGTGATTTCAGTATCACTATTCACATGAAGGAGGATATGTTTGCAGAATTAAGGAATTCATGAATTATTTTTCAGATAAAAATGAAGCAATGCTTTGAAAAAACCTAGGGCCCTTCTCATCAAACTTTAAACAGCAATGTTTCCAGATTGTATATTGCTATCTTTCTCATTAAAATCAACATTGTGATTGAACTGGAGTCTTGAAGTAAAGTATCTGTGGAAATGTAACTAACGATTGAATTCATTCATTCATCATTCGTAGTTCAGATAGTATTGATTATCAAGCTTTTAATGTATCTTAAATACTATCAATGCAATCTTAATGCTACTGAAAGGAAATATTCATGCAGAATAACTGTGCAGATTTTTTTATCCAGGTTGAAAGTTTTACTTGTATATGTTCTTGTTTTAAACACTGTGGGGAGTCTCTCGAGGTGGGTCTACTAAGCTGCATCCCTGGCTAGCTTGTCAGATTTATATTATCTATTAAGTCCTTAAGTTTTACTGCTGAATTATGACATTTCCTTGAAAAATAATAATTTAAAAAAAAAAAGTCTCATTTTTTTTTCCTTGTCTTTCTCTTCCTTATTATTATTTTTATCTTTCAGGAAGACAACGTTATTCTGAAATGCCCTGTAAGCCCATAGCTGAGGTTAGCCAAAGAGAGCTCAATATGACTTACATAATGTATGGGGCAGTGACCTCCTGAGGGCTTTGTTTCAAGCATATAATTTTTCAAGAACTCCAGAACACTACTTATTGATATTTTAGAGGTGCACAAAAGCTTGAAACTCTGACTGTTTTGTAGCTAATTTATTCCCTTGCTGCATGCTAGCCTAGCAACCATACTCACTGAACTGGTGATATTTTTCACTATGGGTGAAACTCAGCTTTAGGGAAGGCCCCGTTTTGAAAGGCCTGCTCCAAAATGCACTGTGAAAAAATTAAACTGCAGTTCATGGGAGCAAGTCTTCTTTCTGAAAGTCTGCAGACAGACTTATGCTTTAACAGACAAAATAACAAATGCACATTTTGGGGGGGAATAGGGAAAGTACAAGAGGTTGAGAGGTATTTGTAGCTGCTGAACCACTGCTGTAAAAAGAAAATCTCTCTCTCTCAGACCCCTTTCCATGTAGAACCTAAAGGCATTTTCCTCCTTTTTAGTGAGGCAACACAGTTATGCATTATTCAAAAATGGAGGCTTTGGTAGAAAACATAGAAGCTCTGAGAACACTCTTAGGTTACACTTTTAGCAAGAATATAGACAATCTTCTTCTCAAGACTTAAGTTACAATTTGTCTCCTAGTTTTAAGTAATGTGGAATGATGAGTACAATGCACTCTTTGACACTGGAAATACTATTAAGAGCAACATTACTAGTGCTCATTATTTTCTAAATTATTTTCATAAAGGTCTTCACCTTTCACCAATCCTACACAAAATACGTATAAAGTTCATTCCAGTGCCCATTTTGCCAGTAAGCATATCAGAACAATTTTTTTCTAGTGTTTCAGGCAAAACTAACCTTACTGGATTACAGCAGAGACAAACCATCATCCTCTGTTTTGAGGATTTACTCTTTTTCTGGGCATCTTTGATACTTTTTTTCTGCAACAAAGGTACGCAAGGGGAGTGTAGCAGACATGTCCAGTCATGTCCTGAAGCACTGATTGAGCACCTGGTGGGAAGGCAGGGCAGACCTAGAGGAACTCAGTGCATGCAATGTGGCCGGGTGACTGGAAGGAGTGGATTCTGGCCCCACCCCTTCCCAGACCTCATTTAAGGGTTGGCTGTGGAGGTGAGGTGTTTTGCTGGAGATCCCTGTGTACCTGAGGACTTCTGAAGGTAAGTAGCTTCTTTCCTTTATTTCTGTGCCTCTGGCTGTTGTGTTTGAGCAAATCATACTTGCTGTGGCCTAGGACTTTGCTTCTCTGCTGTCATTGCTGTGCTTTCTATTACATTATAGGGATAAACATACCTGAAGCTGATGTGTGGATTTGCATTATTTGATAATAAATAACATCTAGTTTTTTAGAGTACTGCTCATCTTTTCTTCTAAGTGAAGGCATCTCAACAGGGGTGTCCAATTAGCTGCCTCTTTTTGGCTGCTCTTAGGCAGAGCTGCTAATTCGCAGATCTCCACGTGTGTTTGAGAGCAAGTGCGTATTATTTTTCATTTACGATGGATATGTGGGGGGATGAAGTGATGAAGAGCTAGCATGAGAAAACAAGAGCTTCATGCAGACTTGATTTATGTAGTCTACCATATTCCTGCTGTAAATCCAGTAGTGGTTGCATAGGACGTAATGGAGGTGTCAGTGAATTACGGCTCTATTGTTACTCTTGCCTGTTTTCTCACCGATTGTTTCATTTGCTTCCTGAGACATAGATTGCATTCAGCTTTTGTGTCTTATGGTCCTCAGTGGGCACAATCACCACAGGTTTGACTGAGTAGTGGAAAGTGAATAACTTTTAATTCACAGTATCCTGCAATTTGGAGTTCCAACATTCCAACATTGGTGGCTTCTTTGGTGGTTGTGTTTTGTTTTTTTTTTTTTTTTTTTTTTTTTTTTTGTTAGCTCTAGCCTGGGAAGTTCACAGGCCACCTTATGGTTGTTTTGTATGCAGAACTGTGAGTAATCACTCTCTATTCATGTGCCATGTGCTTCTCATTATATGTCTGTGGGTGAGATTTCCCTTCCCTTTCACTAGGTCTTTCCTAAAGTGATTCCTATTACATGACTTTATCTTCTATTGTGTGAAATATATTCAGTTTTCCATTCACTTTTCCAATTCTGTGCTTTTTTTTTTTTTTCCTAAAGAATTATATTGTATGATTTTGAAAAAAATGAGCAGAAGTTCTCTTCAGCTAAAAGATTTTTCAGAACCCTGAAATGATCTCTTCTAGGTGAAGTATTCCTATATAGGGAAGGCCTTCATGTAAAATATAAACTTAGAAACGTAACAGCTGTAAATGGAGGCCTGGTGTGTTTGGCATGATACTCTTTTGAGGTAGTGTCTTATTACTTATCTTGGAAACCTAGCCATTAGGATCAAAAGCGCACTATGTGCTCTTTCCTTAAGCGGAATTAGACCATTTACAGTGTGCAAAATGTAGGGTGACTGTATATGGGCAACAGGGCTTTCAAAAAAAAAAAAAAAAAAAACCAACCAAAAAACAAACAAACGAAAAAAAAAAAACAAGCATAAAAACCAGAGGGAGCAGCATTACCCAACACAAATTTTAAGGTGAAGCATGAATTATAGGTTACATTTTATGCCACAGGAATGGTGTGTAGTGTCAGATACGAGCACTGGGGCGTCTTTCATCTTCATATTCCTGTTCCTATTGGAGTTAACTGCAAGTGATTTGAAAGATCTTTGGTTGTTCTTTGTCAATTTATTACTCTTTCTGATATTTTATCAGTGATTTTTCTTCTTTACTTGAAAAGATGTTCTAATAATAAGAAGAAGATTTTGGAAGCAGAAGAAACTTCTGTTACTATTATACTGGGCTTTGTGGTTTTGTACCAGTTGAGTTTATTCACACTTAGCACACTTTCCACAGCTCTATGCCTCTGCAATTTGAAATGTAAAGATGTTGCTGATATGGGAACACTATTACTCTTTCTATGTTGCTTTTATTTCAGAGTTTTAGACTTCTTCCATAGTATTTTTCATCATGCAGGGATCACTGCTTGATTGCTTATGTCTGTAGTGTAACAATCTGTAGATTGTTATGTCTGTCAAGTGAAACATAGGGCCAGGAGCAGCTGCAGCACCCATCCCTGTCTTCTGCTCCATCTCGGCAGCACAGCTCAACCAGGGTGGTTCTCTAATGCTGCTGAAGTATCTTTCTCTAATGTATTTGTTCTAACAAAACACAGGGAGAAGATTCTTAAGAAAAACTGATAACAGCAAGTTGTCCTGTGTGCTTTTGTGATTAGCAGCTAGTTGAGTTAGATCAGTCCAATTGAGAGACTTTGAGACACAAAAGGTAGCTAAATACCAATGAGGTCTGATCGCAGTTAGGCTTTGATACCTTTTCATAACTTAAAAACTGCCCTCTGCAGTCAATTTCGGGGGGGGGGGGGGGGGGGGAAGGGTGTAGAAGGTTGTTCTAGGTCTCTGCATAGTTACTTTTGTTTGTTCTCACATGTGTTGCAGCATTTTGGGGCTATGAATTATGCCTCAAAGACTTGAGAGGATTGAGATTATCTCTGGCTCTGCGTTATTACGCACCATCCTGCTTCACTTCAGGACACACTTATTGTTTCCTGTTGAAAGCTGGATGGATACTAATCATCGTGCATAGACTCCAGATACAGTATCTTCCTCTGATAAAACAATGTCATTCAGAGAAAGATGAAATGGTAATTACAATCAGAGTTCAAGCTGGCAGGAGATGGAGTAAAAATTAAAAGTGCTAAATCTGTAGCATTTTGATTATCTGAGAAGTCCCCAAATTTTGTGGCAGAGCTGCATTTAAATATGTAGCAAAGTGGCTCCTTGTAAATCAAGTCATAATTGTTCAGCTCTAGGTTGCAGGAGCTGATTTCAATTTTCTGGTTCTCTACAGAATTCTTATCTTTGATTAAAAGCAGAGGTATGAATAATGGGCTTCACTCCTATTAAAAACGCAGACAGGAGAAAAAAGAAGCAACAATCTTTAAGATACATTGTGCAGAGTTGCAAGAGACATAACATTTCTTTTCAAATTGAGATTAACTTGGGGAACTATATGGTTTCACTTCTTTAAGTGAAAAATTAGAAGCATGATGATCTTCTGTAGTACGGATATCTACCTCAGGTAGTTTCTGAGTCATACATTGTAACAATCACTATAGAAGGTATTTGGCAATGATTTAGGCTATTTCAGAATATACTGATGTTTGCTAGCAAAAGGGACAGAAGTCATTTGATGGAAAAAAAAAAAAAAAAAAATGCCCATTAGATGGCCTGTAAATTGCATGGTTTGCTAGAGAATTTTGCTAATATATTTTTTTTACAAATAGAAACTTGTGTTGTCTTAGCACAGGCAAGTATATTTTCTGCATGTGCAGACATGAATGTTGAGAAACTCCAGTGACCCCACTCGCCTTAATATTGTTCTGCTTCTGTATTAAGCATGACTTATATTCTTGGTATGTACGAAAATATCCCCATAGCTTCTAGTGGTTCCACAACTGCTTAAGACTACAATGATATTGCCATAGAAGATTATATCTGCTTTGGATAAATTTCAGAAGAATGTTGTCTTATAAAATAAGAGACAGTGTTGCAGTAATGGGTAGAGAACTTGAGAAAGTCCATTTTGCTTAGCTGTTGTACCTTAAACACATCTACAGACATGTGAATGTGCTTGTTTACTCAATGGGAAGATGTTACTTTAAGTCACAGAATCATAGATTTGTATGGTTCTACCTCCAAGATCATCCAGTCCAACTGTCCACCTACCACCAATATTTCTCCTCTAAATCACGTCCTTTAGCATCACATCTCAATGTTTCTTGAACACTTCCAGGGATGGTGACACAACCACTTCCCTGGGCAGCCTGTTGCAGCATGAAACTGCTTTTGGAGAATAAATTTTTCCTAATATCCATGCTGAACCTCACCTGGTGCAACTTTAGGCCATTACCTCTTTTTCTATTGTTGTTACCCAGGATAAGAGGCAGACTCCCACCTCGCTACAACCTCCTTTCAGAGAGCTGTAGAGAGCCTTAAGACCTTCTCTGAGCCTTCTCCTCTTCTACTCTCCTCCCCTTTAATCTGGGTCAATCTGCTTAGACAAACTGTACATTTGTATCTAGTGGAAGACTCCAGAAATGAGGGAAGAAGGACATGAGAGATCTTGAGCTTGCGAGTATTTCAAATTTTCATATATGTGCTAATACAGAAGAGCAGCACATCAGGAATCATGCTGGAAATGCAGCTTAATTTTAGTAACAGTTTTTACAGTGTGGTAGCAGCTGTGTGAATTAACAATTGCTTCATCTTGTCTCATGTATCAGCAAGTGAACTGTTCACCTGGAGGACTGGGGCAGAGGAGGGGGATTGTCCTCTTATGCATAATATATTGTTTAGCCACAGATAACATAAGAAGCTTTTACCTCTGGACAGAATACACTTGAGTAGGTGGAACAATAGTATGGCAAATCCTGTGATCCAGTGAAATGTTCCAAATAATTGATTTTTTTTATTTTTAAGCAAAGTGGAGAGTGGGGAATTTAGCTGCTTGATTCCTATTAAAGCCAACCAAGAATGTTTCGCTAATCATAACGTTACAGGGATTTGTAATTGATTTGATTGAGTTTAATTGATTTACTTCATCTAGGGGAAGGCTTTAAATGGAGTACCTGAGTATGCCTTGGGAGCAAAAGAAATAACAAGAGGCTTTGTCTAAATTGATGGGTATTTTGCTTAATGCTAGATATGACTTTCTTTAAGAAAAAAAGGATTAGCTTTTATTTCTATTAAGGAAATTTCACTTAAGAAGATGTCATAATTAAAAATATTAAGGGATTTTTGTTATTTATTTCTATATAGTTCTAATTAACATTCTTGCAGATATAGTTCCAGTATAAGAGTTTCTTCAGTGTTGAAGCAGTGCAAACAAAGCCCTAAATTTTAGTTATGTTTTTGCAACTTTGAGCAACATTAACTGTTTGTTACCTTTTAAATATTCTCCCCTGTTTCCTACATTCCAGTACGTGCCATTTCAGAATCAATTTAATCACTTTAAGCTCTTTCAAGTGGCTAGCTGTAGAAAGACTACAATATTATGCCAGATAAGAAGGTCTTTGAAAGAAAATAACACAAAGCGGGGACAAAAAAAAAAAACCGCAACAAAAAATAAATCTTTGTGTACTGTCCTGTACAACATTTGGAAGCTCTCTGAATGCAGTATGGAAAACTACAAATGTTGCAAAAGAAAATATTTAATTTATACTTAATCTCTCTGCCTGCTTATTTTATGAAGTAATTCCTGAAAGAAGGTTAAATCTATGAACCTTTTAATTTCAACAAATCTACTCATTAAAACAGTTTGTAACATGACCACAGAGATCCTCACTGGAAAGTCTTCTCATCAAAAGGAGGCTCTCCTGCTGTGCCCATGGCCAGAGCTTGTATCACCTGTTTTGCCTGCTGTCACAGCCAAACGTGCTCTGTACTTTTGGATAGAAGAATGGCTATCCATTTTGCAACTTTTAGCTATGCCAATGTGCAGCAGGGGAGGTGGAACAAAGCAGCACCCACTGTGCTGCTTGAGCTGTGTGCTGGCTCAGTAGTTTCCATGCTCATCTAAGATACACGTGAACCTCAGTAAGGTCATGCCTTCAGAAACTGTTCATACTGTTCAGATTTTTTAATTAAATAAATGCATAGAAAGTATTCAAGTTAATAGCATCAGACTTGAGGGCAACACGTTTTTGGTAGACACCTCACCCCACTTGTTTTTCCCATTTACTGGATTTGTCTGGAATTGCTAACCTTATGGTATATCTTCTTGTGAAGAGTACTGAAGTACAGAACAAAATAGTTCTGTTGGATTTCCATGCTTGTGAACAGGAAGTCTCTTCTGCTTGTAAGTAGCATATCAGGCAGTGGTCTATTAACTGTCTCATGAGAATAGGCACTTCTTTTTGACATAATTGCACAATTCTTGTTAATTTACATTCCAATCAATCTAAGTTGGCCAAAACTGCAATTATAATCAATGCTCTTATCAACAGAGCAGAGTGATAATAAGGAACAGGAGATCAGTAACATGCTCGTTACAAGAATGTTTTGTTGTTCCTTTTAACAGCTTGCAGTAAAAGAGGTGAATTCTACAGACAAACTCGTAAACTAAATCCTAAGTTTGGGGATATCAAATGGAAGGAGAACAAATTTTGCCACCTCTGAACAGAGTTTTGAAGCTGGCTGGGATAGGTAGACTGTCCTATAAACTTTCTATAGGCTACTTGATCTAATCCTGACAGTTTCTGTAGTATTAAGTCTGCTCGCTTTTAATGTGCGTGATATTAATTGTTAGGTTTTCAGCATAGCTGAAAATTCAGAGAGTGCTTTGCTTACAAGATACAGAGATTGAAAACCAAATCTGTTCTTTACCCTTTGACCTCCACATTAATTGAAATGTTGCCAGGCCCTGAAGTGGAGAGTTGGGAGCTTCACTTCTGCCTCAGTATGTGTCCCTCTGGGGTTGCTTATTAGACTACCTGTAAGGGAACCATAGAATTCCCTTCCTTCCCCCCCACCCCCCCATGCTCTCTGTTGTCAAATTGGATACCCAAAGAACACCCAAGTAACTAAGAAAAGCTTGGTTCTTGCCATGTCAGGCTCATGGAGTGTCGCGTCTGCTGGCTGGTTGTGTCACTTTAGTGAGTGCTCTGCTCACTGAGTAATGATGGAGGAGGACACCGCTCCCTCTGTCACTTACGTTCTACAAAATGTGCGACACGCTCATTTATGCTGGGCGATTGCTCTGAAGGTCTACAAGAAAGTATTTGCCTACATGCAGCTTTGATTCAGTCACCCAAACTCCAAGAATGAGCTTGATATCAAATGGAAGGTACAAGCATATGACAGCTTTTTTGGGTTCAGAGGTATAGCACAGTACGGTGACTTTGATCAATTGTCTCAGTTAATCACGAAGATAAATAAACAATATTATGGGACATTGCCCTGCTGATTGGCTGTTGGTGATCCATGCTCAGTGTCAGGATTTTTGGTCTGTTACTGCTAGCATTTGCATGTCTGTGTTTGACAGTACTTGGAGTGTGGTGCTCTGAACCTTTTAGAGAAGTGCTGACATTTCTCTTTGGAGATCTGTGACAGCTAACCTGGTGACACCATGTGCCTGCTTAGAGCTTGGCTCTAGCTATGAAGTGCATGGAGGGTTGAAACAAAGTCAAGCAGAAACCCTGCAGCTCTTTGAGAAAGAGAAGCACCTCCTCCTTGCGGGGTGCCTTAAAGCACCCTCAAAGCCTGGAATTTGAAATCTTGGTCTAAATGCATTTCAGTTTAAATGTTATCGTTGTTAAGTTAGAGGTATTCTGCTCAGGATTTCTTCAAAATATGTTTCTAGTGCAACAGAGCTGATGCATTTTGTGATATTTTTGAGTCAGTAGGAGACATATTGGAATCAGATGGTGAGTTTGATTTACTACAGGAGAGATCTGTTTTGATAGATGATACATCTTATTCTGTGTTCAAAAAGCAGTGATTCAACAGGGATGCAACTGATTTGGTGAATGAAATATTGTATGTGATATTGATCAATTTATGTTGAAATACACATGTTTATTTTAATAGTTGATGCATTTATTTCAGCGTGGAGAGTATCAAATACTTTGTGCTCATCTTTTTTTTTAATGTGGTATATGGATTTTACAAGCAACAGATGTACATTTTAATTAAAAGTAAAACATTCATTGCTGTCTGCCATGTTCCAGTGTTCCAGAATGTCTCAGATACAGCCCTGCAGGTTTTTGCAGTGGTCGGATGTTAAAGTAAGGCATTTGTAGTGTATGAACAAAAGCATTACTTTGGGAAAAATAATAGCACAATATTATCTGAGATGACATACTTCTGAGTAGAAATAGTTTCCGTAATGCCTTCCCTAAGATTCTAACTATGTTGTAGATACTTAGAAATGTTAACAGTACGTGGTACTCCATAATCATCAGCAACTGGAGTTCAGTTGAATGAGATTTTTCCTGTTTGTGTGAATAGGTGCAGGACTTGGGGCAAAAGAGGGGCAAAAGATATTCACTGGTAGGGTATTACTACTCTGATTTTTATGTAGTATCTTGGTTCCTTTCTTATCCAGGAACACAGTGATTTATAGAGCTTGTGATGACCTGTAATCTCTTCCTGATCAAGCCACCACACAATGCAATTTGGTGCATCTTTTCAATAAAAGGCCAAGTAAAATAGGTTTTGGCTGGCACCAAATTACCCTTGCTTTAAGTGTTTGAATTTTACAGGACTAAAGGTCATTTCCCTGGATGTGTTTTATAACGTTTAGTATCATGCTATGAAAGCAATCACATTAGGTTCAACCCTGCTTGACCTTTTATATGTTGCTACTTTTATTTAATAGAAAACAATCGCAACAAGAAGAAAACTGAGATAAAAAGATTAAATTTATTAACCCATGTTCAGGCTGATACTGGATTCATATACGTGCATAGGAAATAGAAATACAAAGCCGGAACAGGATTGAGAGAGAGAATCTGGAAGTCTAACTAGTACTGAGGGCTGGCACTGCCCAGCTTAAGCACCCCTGTGCTTGGAGCTGTGCAGCTCAGCCTTCCTCTCGTTCCTGGTCCTCGCTCAGGAGGTGAACAAGTACCTTGGGATTCAGGGGATCTGAGTTCTACTTGTCCTTCTCACATTGTGCTGAATGAGAGTGTATAGCCAAGGTCCCGGCTTTGGTAAGCATGGCAGATGATGCTGAGCTCTTTTATTTCTGGAACTTCTGATGTCAGGCTGAACTGCTTTAATGTTAAAAATTAGTTCTAATTATGGAGAAATAACATGAAGAGATCAGATGTGTTAATGCTAACTAATTCTGATGTATATGTATGTATTTGACTTAAGTTTTTAACGTGATTAATATTAGACCTGTTCAACTTTTCATGTGAGATACTCTCTAATGCCTCAGACTGTGAGATCAGGCAGCTGCCTTCACCTCAGTTGTGCCTGGCAGGAAATGTAGAACAGTGATGGGACAGCTCACTTCCTACCTGGTGTGGGTGTAGCGTCATGATGAGCCAACATTCCCTTCTAGGAACTACATCTGGATTCCCCCAGGAGCATCTGTATCTGACATCAGCTCTCTGCTGAGAAAGCTGCCAGCTTTGAAAGAGGGAAAAACTAAGTGATATACAGCAGACAGTGTGACTTTCATCTGGGAAAAGTAATGCTACCTTATTGTTTACTTTTCCTTTTGTTGTATGTTTCTTCAGCACATACAGGATAGACACCAAGTGTGGGAGTCAACCCTGATGCCTGTAAGCCCTGAAAAAGGCATGTGGTTGAAGGAAGTCCCACACTTCACTGCAATCCTCAGCAGGGTTTCTCCCTAGTTGGCATTTTCTCCTTACAGTGAGTGGATTCCAGCTCTCCTGGGGAAAATGCTCTGGGCAATATTCTCCAGGCTCTGAGCACTCCTAGGTTAAGTATGTGTGTGTAATATACAGAATGTTATGTGGTAGCTGTTTACTTGCCTTTTTTTTTTCTTCGCAAAGGTGACTTTTGGTATTTAGTTACTTTATAAATTGATAGATAGTTATTTTGATGGGAGCAGTAAATTTTGAAGTTTTGTAGTATTTGTATCCGCAGCCAATTTTGCTTAACTTCCAGTTTTCAAGCGCATCAATAGTTGTGACAGTGGATATTGCACCAAACTTTGTAAGATTTTACATTATATTTTATTAAAATGCCTTAAAAATATAAACATGAGTTTCCATAAAAGGCAAATACGGAATAGAATGTTTTCAGAAATGTCTGCATGCAAAATGAAATCCATAGATAAGTAGCACTACAGCAAGTACCTAAGCTTGTAAGAAGTTTTACTTCTTGAGCAGTCAGACTATTAAATTACCTGGGTTGTTTAATGGACAATACACAGGCTGTTGGGAATTAAGTATAAAAACAAACATGTAGCCTTCTAAATTTTCTCTGACTGGTTACACTGCGGAACACTGCATTATGCCATATCACATTGGTGTGATAGGCAAGTGAAACAAGACAGTTCATGCTAATGAACAGAAAAACACAGCAGTTTGCTTGTTACCAAATTCACTTAGAGTATTTCAGGGCATTTGGAAATATTATGGGAGAGACAGTTATTGCTGAGAAGAGCTGAACTATAATGAAATTAGGAAAGTGAAAACCATATGTTTGCCTCTGTTTCTACCAAAGCATGAAATGTGCTCTTACTGTAGATCTGTATCTTCTGCCTGCTTTAAAACAAATGGAGTGCTGCAACATCGTTTGTCTGGGGTACAGGAAGCAGATCCAAATATTATTTGAAAAGATATTCTCAGTATATTTTGATTCAGACAAGTAACTGGCTTTGTGGCTTTTATAGCCAAGGCATGCTTGTGTATTTTATATGAATATAATGAGAGAAAACTAACTGTACGTTCTGTTCCCATCACAAGAAGATTACTTTAGAGACGACTATGAAAAACAAGTTCTCAATGTAAAATTTCTCCTGCCTGCTGCTAGCAGAACTTCAGTTCACTGAACTGGCCAAGCATACAGTGTATAATTTGAATGTGAGCTGTATATTTACACTTCTTGTCATTTCTCAATTGTTTCTCCTTACTTTTCAGATACATCCCAATTATGTAAGCCAGAGAGTGTTTACTGTTTTTCATAAAATTGATCTTCGTTGTCTTAAAGAAAAAGCTGTTTTCAAAACTTTTAATATAACAAGGACAGCTGGATGTGCCCTGAGGTCATACCTGTCTTTGCTGTGATCTGCCCCTTGCCCATTAGCTCCTTGAAGTGGAACAGTTTTCACTGTACAGTTGTTGAGCTGGTCAATTCAGAAGAGGGAAGGCAGTCAGCACCATACAGAAACCAATTTTTACCTCCTATTAAACTCTGAACACAAAAGGCAAGAAGTACAGACAATCTTGTCATCTTCCTGTCTCTTTTGCTTTCTACCTACCTGGCTACCAACAGTGGAGCTTAGGACTCCCTTCAAACTATTTATTACCCTGCTGTGCTTTTTTATTGTTGAACTTTATGAAGGCTAGGAACACTGCAGTGTATGGGTGAGGGAATTTAATCACAGAGAATCAGAAGTTGTCAGCAACTGCAGGGGAGTCAGTTGGACAGACTTCCTCTGAAAAGATGGTGGGCAAAAAGCAGAGTGTCTAAGAGCTCCCTAAGAGTGATGCCACTGAACTATTTTGTTGGTAGATGAAGACTCAGAAGTATTATTTACGAATAACAAATAAAGATGTAAACCTCATTCTGAATGAAAATGAATTTCAGAATTCTGTGAGGTGCTTGAGATACACACTGTATTTCTTTATGGAGTTCACAATTGACCTTATACATAGTGTAAGTGCAAGGTCTTGTACCTTGGTAGTGGCAAGCCCTGCTATTAGTACAAGCTGGGGGATGTAAGGATAGAGCATAGCCAAAATGACATGGTCCATGACAAAAAGGACCTGGGAGTACTGGTGGATGGCAAGCAGGACACAAGCCAGTAACGTGCCCTCACAGCCCAGAGAGCCAACTGTATCCTGGGCTGCATAAAGAGCAGTGTGGTCAGCAGGGTAAGGGAGGTGATCCTGCCCTTCTGTTTTGTGCTGGTGAGACCTGACTTGGAGTACCATGCCCTGACATGGAGTCCTCAGCACAGGAGAGATGAGGACATCTTAGAGTGCATCCAGAGAAGGGTCACAAAAATGATATAGGAGATGGAACATCTCCCCAGTGAGAACAGGCTGAGGAAGCTGGGGCTGTGTAGCCTGGAAAAGAGAAGGGACTGGGGAGACCTGAGAGCAGGTTTTGTTGTGTGTGGTTTTTTTTGTTTTTTGTTTTTTGTTTTTTTGTCTAGAAGGGGGCTGTAAGAAAGAAGGGACAGACTCTTTAACAGGATCATCTGTGATAGGACAAGGGGAAATAGTTTCAAACTGTAAGAGTATAAACCCAAGTTAATTATAAGCCTAAGTTGTTGTGATCTGCTCCATTATCTGCCATGATCCTTCTGCTTTTTATATATTAAATACACAATCTGCATTGTTTCTTGTCCTTGTTTAGTTATTAATACCGTGGACTGGAGAGCATTTTGTCTCTTCATTGGCATAAATGAGATTAGACCTTAAATACGTTTTCATTACAAGGAAACAATTTGTAGTTTTTAATACCACATTTTGAGTTGGATCCAAAATGAGAGACTTGTAGTACACCCTGAGCTCGTCCGTTCCAAGCACAGTTATCGGTTTCGAAGCCTGCCAGCTCCACCTGGACTCCAGCTTCCTAAGGTGGATTTTTACCACTGCCAGAAACTACTGTCAATACTTTACGTAAAGGTCTCTCCTTGTAGAGTTTTTCATGATAAAAAGTACATGCTCATTAGTAAGAGCATTTTCTAACCAAAGAAAATAAGGTGAGAGCTTGAATTTGAAAACCATATTCTTAAAGCACTGATTGTACTGCATGATTTCTGTAGTCACACACATGCTGTATTTTCTGGAAACCAATTACATATATTAGATTCCATTTCCATGTACATTTGGACATCTGATACAGGTATTTATAGACTGCAAAAGCAGTTGGGCACAGCTGGGCAGAAATAGTCCCCAGTGAGACCTACAAGGTCAGATAGCAAAAGAATATCGAAACTGAGCCTAGATACCCTGTTCCTTAGCTGCTGTATATCTTTTATTAAGTAGAAAATACACTGTTATAAGAAAGTTTCTCTGAAGTGATATTGCTTGTTGAGTTTAAAGAGGTTTTCCAATCTCTTAGTGCCACTTATCCTATTGTTCTGCTATGTAGAATCTCACTATGAGCTGTGTAGCAATGCCATTTCTAAAAGATGGGTATGTACAGCAGTAGCAACATACTTTAATAGTAGAAGACTTATTACTGCAACAGAAATGTTGTTTCAGCTCTTTTTGCTATGCAGCAGAACAGTGGCACCCAGTGGCCATTCATGCTAAAATCCTAGCCAGTAATATCTGGAAACTTGAATATCAGTGCCAAGAAAAATGGAACAATAAATAAATTAGCACTGTTATTAGTTGTTCTTGTATACCCCAAAATATTGTTTCAAAAGCCTCCTGGTTATTTTGAAGGAAATTTTGTATTCTTAGCAAATAAATCTATGTTAACTTTAGAATATATGTATGTATAGTTACATACACATTTATAAGATTTCTATTTGTTAAGTTACTAATTTTTTTTTAATATAGAATCTTCTTGTAATTGATTTTTTTTCCATTGTGAGGAGAAACAGCATCCCTATCATCATGATTTCAGTGTAGTATTTTTATGTGTATTTCTGTGTGCAATTGTTACAGAGATTCTGAGGAAAACAAGAGGATTTTTTCCCAAGAGAAACTGGACCATATCTTTTCCCTGTATGTAACGCACGTTGGTTTTTAACATGAATAAAGACCTTTTTTTAAGTATATGATTTATCTCCAATAATACCATTCTGAAACGTTGTATGTTAAATACATATACTCCTGAGATAACAATTTAGAAATGCATTCTTCCTAAATGCACAGCCATAACAAACTATCAAAACAAACTAAACATAGAAAAGACTTCCTCATATAAGAATTTTGTCTAATACATGATAATGTGTCTTCAGAGAATTATTGAAAACCAGTTAAAATTTCCTTCTGTACAGTTTTGTATGAGGCATCTGATTCCCTTTTATCAAGGTGGGTACTTTCCTCATCACAACACAATTATGTTTGCATGCATGAGGTTATAATGTGCTGTAATGTAAATGGGATTGTTCAGTTTGTGTGCTCCTTAGTGAATCAGTGCTGCAGGTTTGAACTGCAGTGTGTTACTGTGAATCGGACAGTCTGTAATCTCAATTCTAGAACGTGTTAATGTTTAACAGGCTGCTAAAAGCGTGCCCTAATCTAAGCTATTTTCCTGTTAAGTGAGTGTGAGCTGTTTGTATGCTATTTCAGAAAAACACACCCAACTGCCTCATTAAGAGAAATGCTAAATAGCTGTGATAGCCATACTCACCTGTTTCCTGCAAAAATGAGGGTCACTGCCACAGATGGTAAGTGTGAAAAATTTCAATGTTCAGGTATGTCTAGGAAGAGCGTACTTGATGGCAAAAATGGAAGAAGGGATTTTAAGGTTAAAGGAGATAATTAGCAAGCCATAAGTCTTTTTTGGCTGAATGGTCTCAAATAAATACATTATTCCCCCCACCTCTGCTCTAGCTGTCAATGTTATGATTCTGAGAAAAGTATCAAAAGATGTGGTTTTGTAGTTTCCATGAAGAAAGCATCTCCAGGTGAAATTCAGGATGGTGTAGCTCTAGTTCTTCAGCTCTTCAGCACTGTGTTAGAATGAGCCTGGTATTTGGCAGACTGCTGGATAGAGGGACGTGCAGGGCTTGTGATTAAAGACTAGACTGCTGTGAGATTGGACTCTTTGACGTGCAAGTTTTCATTTGTGTTTTCTCTCTGACTGCAGTTCCTTTTAGACCAAGAAAATGTTTTCTGCCAAAAAAGTCATTTGCATTTTCCTATGAACAATCTAACTTTTAACTCAACTCCACCAACATCTCTAGTAATTTATTTCCCAGAGAATAACTAACCATTTCAACATACAATCTCTTCTAGTTCATGACTGTTGCATGCCATCAGTGTGACTAAAAAACATAACTTTTATGTCTACCTGAAGTTACTGTGCAGTTAACCTATTTCAGATAAGGTGTAGGCATGCATTTGGTCAGTATTTATGGTCACAAAATCTAAATCTGCCTATTCCATGATCTGAGCCTCAAAAACATTCTAAGTAAAAAATCTAAGCTTTACAGCAGTAAAAGGATTTTGTGTATTAAAGTCAAAGCTATTCTCCCTAGGTTAGAAAACATTTCTATTTTAAAGGAAGTTTAATAAGAGAAGTTCACTTTCTTTTGTACTGGAAGCCAAGTTAATTTGATGTTTGAATTGGTAATGGCTTCTTGGCTGGAAAAACTCAGGTCTTACATGGAGTTATTCTAAGTCAGACAATAAAAATGATTTGAAGGGGAACTCAGAAATAAAAATACATAGGCTTTAAATAAGGCATGTTTCATGTCAACAAAATTAGTTTCTGATTTAGGCTGATTTTATATTACTAATAGGACTGTGTGACAATTTCCTACAAAGCCATTATTCCATTGGTAGTATCTTTTTCCTGGTATAAACATAGGAAATATCTGTATAGCAGAATATGATGATGATTGTGATATTAAGATGTAAAAATTTATAAAAACTCAGAGTACTCAGTTTGATTGGAATGTTCAACTCCTGTGTGAGTAATTGCAGTCTGACATGCCTTCTCCATGCAGTTCATTCTGGACTCTAGATTCTTAAAACTAAAGAGTAATGCATGTCTAAGGGGTAATGTAATGATCAGCTTGTAATGAACAGTGCCACAAGATGGACAAAAAGAAATGCCTCTGGTGATGCTTCTGCAGATTGGCAGGAAGCAAGTGTAGATTTTCCCCCTTTTGTTGGAAGTAGTGCTCTGAGTGCATGTGCCTGAAGTCTTTCTTGGGTGATTCAAACAAAGGCCGTCACCTTTGAATCACCATCTGAGAAAGTTTTCTGGAACACTTGCAGATGCTTCGTGCTCCAAGTGTGCTTGATATTGAAGGCTTATGAAATGATTTCAAGACTTTGGATGGTCAGTAATAGGAAATCAAGAAGTGATGTAGGGGAGATTGGCATACTGTGCCACACACAGCAGGTTTTGTGTTAGCAGAAATAGGAAGAAGTTTGTTCTTGCCCTTTTAGGAATGTTGAAGTTGCCATGACGTTTGTTCCTGCAGCAGCTAAGACCCCACCAGTGGCAGATTTGCAGTGTGGAGGGACAGATGAGATGTACATTTCAAAATAAGGAGTTGAATGTTCCTAGTGAAATAAGACTGGAAAACCTTTTGGACTGAGGACTTTGGGAAGGGTACTTAACAAATCAAAATTCAGGAAGGTGAACTTCAGTTTATATGAAGATATACTAATGAATGTGACACGGACATACTAGAGCGTGGGCAGGAGTATGAGGATTAAAAGAAAGGGGAATAGTTGAAAGCTATAGATGAGATCTTTAGCACGTTGACAGAAAAGAGAAGCTATGAAGTCCCTCAAGACTCAAGAATTCTCCTTAGAAGGGGAAGATTGACAGACCTTTAAGAAACAACCTCAAAGAAGGGCTTGAACTTGTGCTTTGTTTTCTTGGAGACTGGCTACCTGCGAAGAGGATGGAGTCTTCAGTGTGTCTGGAGAACTGAACTAATTAATGAGGTGAGGCAAAGGTTCACACATACTGGGTGTACTGAGGAAGAAAGAAAAGCTAGAACTCTGGAGGAAACCTAGTCATGCCATCTGTAAGGCATAAGTTCTCTTTAGCTGTTACATGACTCTGAGATACGTGGAATTTTATAAGTACAATTTGATTTGTAAGCCTGCAAATGAAAAGCTTTAGGAACAATAAAAAAATAAAGTGCAAAAAACTTTACATGCTCTAAAGCAAATACTGCTTGTGCTACTAGGAACCACTAAAGAAGATGCATGTTTCTAAATGACTTTGTCCTAGAGGTTGTACCCACCTTTTCATTAGTAGCTCATGGATGCATTGCACACCCCTATGGATACTCCTGTGGATGATCTAGCAGATTAAGTATCACTGGTCCTTCATTTTTGTAAGCCTTCATCCTTCTAATCCCACAGAAGAATCAAGTAAATTAATCTATAATGATGAAGCTATTAACATTTCTGAAGCTTGTATTACAAACTTTAAGAGCCTTGAAGAACTTCAAGCAGAAGCTGTGTGCTTAGAGTTGGGCTTTATTTGAAGTATTTTTTGTTTGGTGCTTTTTTAAATTGGCAGTAGTACAGTGATCATACTCTGTCTGCTGGCTGGTCTGCTGTAACAGCAAGGGAGTGAGAAACGCTAGAGGGGGCAGCAGCAGGAGATTACTTTTGGAGAGTTTATGATTACTCCCAATACCTGTGTTTAAAAATACTGCCTCGTGTTACCAAGGTCACTAAAGTGAATTGCATTCTTTTTTCTTTTCTTTTTTTTTTTTTTTTTTTTTTCTAAGTAAGGCTTGTTCTTGGTTAAGAAAAGGACAGGAAAAAAATAACATAGGAACAGAAGTCCCCACATTTGTCTGTTGGTTGCCATCAGAGATGATAGCTCTGGCTATGGCTGACCACAAGAACTGACCTTGGACCCACTGCTTGGTTTCCTGCCCTGCACTCCTGCTGTAGTGATGCCTGCAGGTGCTCTCCTTATGCCTAGCAGGGCAGCTCCCTGCCCCCAGCAAGGCAGAGGACAAGCTGCCCCTGTTCTTTGTGAGGGGCTTCCCACATCCCGGTCACGCACGGGAGAATTGGAGCAGCCCTGTGCTGAGCTAGCTCCTCTTGTTCTGCTAGGCTCTGAACTTCCTTGGGTTGTCAAGGAGAATCAATATATGTCGATACAGGTTTTCCTCTAAATCCTAAAGGTCGACCCGAGCAGCATAGCATGTTATCTTAAGGAAATAACTAGTGAAAAATCTTCAGCTGGAGTTGATTACTGACTGTACAGCTATCCAGCAGGTGCAGGGCTTGTATTTTCTTTTGTAATTCAATGCTGAGGAAGATCCTTATTTACATTTTGGCAAATTAAGAGCATAGTGCTTTGCAATATATGTTTTTTCCCAGATGATTCAGATGACAGTGTCTACAGTGACTAAATCTCACTGCTAAGCCACTCTTATCATTCATGGCATGTCCAATAAAAGTGATTTCTTGCCTGGCTGCGAGTCAACTTGATCACTATCATCTTTTTTTTTTTTTCCCCCCCACATGAACCTTTTCCTATTTTATGCAAGTCCAAACTAATTGAGGTAAGGTCAAGATCTAGGCCACTCCTTAAAAGTTTTAACGTGACTTTTCCTTCAGGTCCTTCCACCTAATTCTTAAAACTTCTTTTGTAGTATCCCCAAGGCAGAGCTGGAAGAGAAGGTTAGCGGATAATTCAGTAGTTAAGCTATGCTCCAATATTTGATATTCCTCCAAGGCATTATATTTTCACCTGTATCTGTTAAATTGCTGGGAACTTTCTTCTGTGGTTAATTTTCTTTATGAAATGTATGCAGTTTGCAGTGATGCAGAAATGAATAATTCTCGTAGCTTTGTCTTTGTAAAGGTGGACAAACAGATGTTAGTGGCTTATCTCATAACGTTTTGAATGTGTGTTGTGGGGTGTGCATGTGTGCGTGTACAGATACGTGTATGTATATATGCATACAAATATGTTTTCCAAAAGAGTGAGAAACAAAACACTTGAAAAGATGATTTAACCATTCTAATGGGTGTGACATGAAGTCAAATCATCCCTTCCCCCACCTAGCTATCTATCCAGGAAACCTCTCTGAATATTTCTTTTCGTGTTTAGCGCAAAAAGCAAAGCAGGAACAAGATTTTTAAAGGATTTTTTCCTTAAACCATCCCCACAGACATTTTCTGAAAAGGATAATCCATCTTAAAACATGTTGACTTGCAAATTCTTCATGCCTCTGGCAGATCTAAAGAATGCTGCAGCAACTAAAGAGCCACCTGATATAGTTCTTTCCTCCAGCAATATCCTGGGGAATTTTATAGCATTGGTACTGGGCTTTGTGGATTGCTTTGACTGACCGATTAAGTGCAAAGAACAGTGCAAACATAGTGCAAGAGACGGAGACAGCCACCCCCTCTTTATGGAATGCTGAGGAAGGGAAGAATTACTATGAATATATTTTCTCTAAATCGCAGCCTGCAGTGATAAGTGTTCTTTATACGTATTCCTATCCCAAGTGCACTGAAACATCCCAGCTTTTTATAGGGCTCAGTAGAAGATTATTTCTGTGCATTTATTGGGTTAAATTCTTTCAAAACATATTAGTCAAACTTTTGAAAAAACATGCGTTTCACCAGAGTGATTCAAATATTTTGCTGCGCTTTCTGATGGTATCTTACAGAAAATGAAAGTAGCTCATTCACATAACCACTTAGCATTTTCTATTCCGTTATAAGAATGCTAGCATTATTTATACTGGCACTGTGATACAGAATAAAATCAATATAATTTTAATTACTAGTGGCCTGTGTTCTGTTACCTAAAGCTGCTGTTGTACATACGTGGACCTGAGGTAAATCTAGGTGTTGCTGGTGTTGAGTTTGTAAGGAAGGCAAGCTGTACTGCATTCTGTAGAGCTATTTAGATGATGCTGTACAGAGAAATGATGTGATTGATAGTTCCTTGAAATGAATCTGTACTGAAAGACTACATTGTAATGTAATCAAAGAAGGACCCAAACAGGTAAAGGCAATATGTGTATGCCAGAATCTGAGACAACTGTGATCAGTTTCTCCAGAAGCACGTTGCTTTTTATTATCTATAATCAGCTTTACCCATGCACTTTTTTCTCTTCTCTGATTCCTTAATTATCGTAGTAGAGCTGGGCTGGGCTGCCAAGACCACCTTTCTGAGGAGACAGAAACCGTGAGGGTCAGCACTTACAACTAAACACTTCTCAGATTAGTGTATACAAGGCAAAGATGACGCACTAATAAAGGGACACTGTTAAACTTTCTGTTACTGTAACTTCAGTCCTATAAAGTGCAAATCTGAACAATGACTGAGCAAGCGAGTGTATCTTTAGAATGCTGGATGATGAGCATGTAGATATTTTACTCAGCACATTTGAGAAATGAGAATTGCTGAATACCTGTTCTTTACCCTTCTGTAGATCTGAAAAGTCATACCCTAAACCCAGACTTTGCAAATACTTTTCTTTTTAGTTCAAAGAACTACACTGAGTTAATTTGCTCTTCTCGTGCCCCTCCTGTTCGTGATCATTCACGTGGTACTGTTCTGCTGGTAAGTTCCTCAGGGGGGAGAAGGGAAAGGAATACACTTCAAAGTTTTATGAGGGTACGCTCACAGCAGCTTAATATTAAATTTGGACTTGAAGTTGTGCACATCAGAATTGCAGTCCTTCCTTTCTAATCAGAGGAAAGGAGAATTAATATGCAGCTTTCTGACTTGGAAGTATTGATCGTATCAAGAAAATTCAGAATCTGTCTAAATTTTGAGGGTAAACTTTTTAAAAAGGAAATATACCTGAGATCACAACAAACCACTCAAGGATATTCTATGAGCAAACAGAAGATACATCAGATGAATTATTCATTGTGAATTGTTTGACTTTGCTTAACAACAAAAATGCTTCCAAATTTAATGAAAAATATGGTGAACTTTTTCTTATTTTAATTTCAGTGTTTGTCTTATAAACTGCTAAGTGCTTCTGTGAGCAAATTTGTGGATTCAGCTCCCAAATATTACCTCCACAGTGAAAATTATTGAACATTTAAGTGATAATGCTACTTACTGGAAGGAAAGACCATTGTTACTTTCATCCTGAGGCTGAAAGTGTCTCTCTAGCAACTGGAAATAGTGAGAGTTAGGCTTGCCAAGAGTTCCTTTTGAAGCAGATGGAGAGGCAACTGGCAATCTTGCTGAAATCTTGTTGGCTAAGCCTTCTGAGTATCCATAAAGCCCCCAGAGTTACCTCTCAAATTAACTTGATCACTGCAGTATGTGAAAATATTCTTCAGTCTTGTCAATGGCTGTTGTAATTTTGCACCCTTCTTGCTCCTCAAATAGACAGCTAAACTCTCAATTATCTCTCTATGTGCTTAAGAGTGATACAGTCCTGGAGAACTTAAGACAGGAATTTAATGGCTGTGTACATCTTCTTCTCTTACAAACTTTTAAAATCTTTTCAGTGACATTCAACAGATTAAAAAAAAAAAAAAAGTGATAATTATATGCCTGCAAACTTTTAACTGCTGCTTAAAATACTATTTATGTATGGCTGCATGCACTAAAGGATAGAAAGGCAAATGTTTGATTGCTGAAAAAGACTTGTTTGCAGAATGCAGAGAAAGAAACAGCTATGGACTCTGCTGGCATTCTCAGATGCACAACATGATCCAAAATCTGATTGTAAGACGATGCTATCAGTCTTTCTTTTTCTTGCTGCCTGTGGGTTCAGAATATAAATCACAAGCTGTGTGTGCTTCAGCTGATCCTGTTTGTTCCCACTGTGACCTTATAGTAAATGTATTGTTTTTTCATTTATATTTAAGAACAGATCAAAGTATGTTGGGACTCAGTTCCTTCTCCACACAAACTAAATCAATATTTCAGACACATTCTGTGGTACCAATTAAGTGTTGCCTATCAGAAGTAATGGTGTTTGTTTTAGAAGTTACCACACCATCCATTCTATTTGTTACTTATTCTCTCAAGTATGTAACCAATGAAAGCGGAGTCAAAAGTTTGTTTAATTGACGTTTCTTCCTTTTGAGTTGCAAGAGAACTGTGTATATACAGAAAGCACACTGTGAACTGGGTAGTTAAGTAGGTATAAAGTCATTGATGTTCTTCCTCTGCTTCCACTACATGGTACTAAGTATTCAGACTTGTGTCTGTATGTCAGTTTAATTATTAAGAGCCTCTCACTCCACAAAGCCGGAGTATGCTCTTTGATATGCATGGAACCCCTCTCTCAACCAAGAGAAACCACCACGGCGAGCCAGTTGTGTGCAGCCTGGCCGCCGAGGACTGCAGCGCTCACAGGCGACTCGGGGCGAAGGCAGCCTCACTGCCAGTCAGCAGGCTGTGGCAGTCACACAGCCGTGTGCTGCAGCAGGAGGTAAGCAGGGAACCTCAAACCTGTCTGGAGAACACCAGTGGCCGGACCGTGCAGGCAGCATTGAGAGGACAGCCCCAGGCTCTGCACACTGAGAGATGCATCGCTCCCTTTTTGTTGTAAACTCGGGGCTGAGATAGAGCGAGTTGCAGGATCAAGATGGTGAAAGGAGCCCCTTTTCTCTTATGGTACATAGGGAAGAGTAAGCCAGGAATTGTTTGCACCACAGAGAAAATGCAGCTGGCATTTTTTGCAGATCTCTTTTTTTGATGTTTATATTCTTCTGTAGTACTTACATAGGACTCAGTGGAGGAAAAAAAGCAAGGTGATATATTCCCAAAGAAGTCCATGTGCTAGATATAAGAATATGGGCAACATATGTAGACACGCAGGGAGGGATCAGAACTTGCAAAGTCATTCTTAGTTAATATAATCTTCCAGACTTTTCTTGAAATATTTAGCAATTTTGTACTAAATTAAAATTGGTTTAAAACAATTGATAGAAAACACTTGTAACAGGAAATGGGCTTTTGACCCAAGGTCAAAAAGGCAAAGGAGTAGTATGTGGACCAAGAGATTTCAGTTCTGTATGGAAAGGGGACAATGTTCATGGAAAGGAGTAGCATTCATTCCATGAAAGGAAGTGAGAAATATCTTAATATAAAAAGGGAGCTGAGCAAACCTGGCAGGGTAAAAAAGTTCTTTTTCTTAAAAGACAAAAAAAATAAAAAAAATGCATTTAGCATGAAAATACTGGTTAGTGCAAGTTGAATGTGTTAAATAGTTTCAGATTAATTAAAAATGAGCTTTTTCAATGAATGTGATGAAATTATAAGGATGTTAATTAATTCCCTTTGTAGATGTTTAATTGTCAATAAAATACTAGGTAATTCTTAACATTTGTTGAAAACTTGCCATCCCAAAACCGATTTTTAGATTGACTAAATGCAAAGATTTTAGGTTTTTGTAGTATATAACAAATCACTTTGTATATGTTAAGTCATTTTGTATGTTTGTATGTAAATCTGTCTGCCTGTGTATCTACAGATAGGCATATAGGTGAATATACCTAGAATAAGCCTTTCTCCACTCTATACCTTTAAAATAAACCTGAAGCAGTTGTGTGATAGATTGCATAGGTACGCTCCTATCCTTTCTCCTTGTTTGCGTGTTAGTTTTCTATACACCTTCACATTTCTTCAAGTACTGTCGCTGGCTTTGAGCTACTGTGCCAGCCTGGTTTCACCACAAACGGTGCTGTAAGTCCTACTGGAATTTCTCATGAGGGATGCTAGAGTAACAGAAAGAGAGTAGAGCAAATCAGTTCTGACAGTGTCAATGCTAATTTCTTGCAAAAGAGCTGCAGACAGGAATAACATGATGTTATGCAGGGTGGCTCCATCGCAGTCGTGCAGCCTGTGTCAATTCTTTAGAGGCAGTCTGTAATGGCATTCCTCTGGTCAGGACTTGCTGTATGTCTCTATCCCACGCAGTGCAGCAGCAGTTCTGCTTTGATCCTATCTGGCTGACACCAAATGCTTAAGGTGTGTGCACCTAGTGACTTCTGTTTGAATGCTGTGTTCTATGTAGATTTGTTGGCAAAATAAAAACTTATTTCATGTTTAATCCTACAACTGTGATCACAGAGATGCATCATGCTGTACTCAGGCAAATTGATCTCAGAATGGAGATAATTTCATATTTTCAAGAACCCGTAATGAGGTTAAGAAAAAGAAAATAGCAACCCACATGATTTCTGTAAATTCACTGAGGAGATTATTGAAAACAAGCCCAACAAGCTTAACAGTGTATTTCCTGTTTGTTGCACATTATAACTTCCCAGTGTTAATTTGCTGGGGCTCACCTGGTGGAAGTTTTTCTGCACAATGCAGTTGGTTCTTCCCTCAAGACAGGAAATACAAATATTGACAAATGGAAATTTATATACAAATATACATGCATGTCAAATGTTTATTTTTCTCGAGGAGAAAACAAATGTGTATGGTGAAGTTATGCTGGTTTCAGTAAGCATTATACATTATTCTAAATTTGACCAAGTTCTGTGGATTTATGCTGTTAAATAGCAACAGTGGCTTTGACTCTGGGAGATGAGCTTTCCCTTAAAGCCTGAAGCTGCCTGTGATACTGCCATAAGAGCGTAGCTGCGTGGCCTGAATATCAGTTCTGAAAGGCTTCAGGGTTGTGATAGAAACAAGTTGTCACCTCCTTCACAGTTTGGAGAGACACATGCTTTCTTACGTACAAGTACTTCCTTTGTAGGCAATGCTTTAAAAATTGCTTCTTCAAGATATCTAGATTCTCTGTTACCCAGGCTGGGAGCATACGAAGGAGCAGTTGTTTTCAAAATTTCAGCTTGGAATAGCTAGATGAATACCTAAAAATGCTTGATATGCAAACTGTTTTGATGTGAAGATGAAATATGTTATTCATGTTCATTTTTCACAAAGTAAAACCAAGGAAATATACCGTATTGTACATGCAGTTTTTTCTCCTAAAATATACGTACTTTTGGCATAAATCACACTTAAAATTGTGCATTAGTCTTTTCTCCAGTCCCAGATCTGCCTGCACCTGTTGGTGTATGTGAATCTATTCTGATGCTGATACTTGGATAACATGCCAGGCAATTTATTACCTGACATGGATCAGGGAGTTCGCCTGACACTTAGCCTTACAATCTGCACTTGCTGTGTTTCAGTTTCTCAGGAAAGTTGGAAGCATTGCTTCTAATAGTGAACGCTGAGAGGGCTCGGACCTCTCTACCTGAGATGACCTTACAGTAGCTATGGCCTACAGAAATGCTAAATTCTCTTGAGATAAAAGAAGGCTTTTCATAAATGTATCCCTCTTCCAGGTTTGTGCTTAGCTTCAACTTTCTTTTCTGAAGTATCAGTAAGGCTTTTTGCATTTTCGGAGGCTTTATGCTGTCTTGCTGGCAGGAAAACAGCAGGTTCTTCTAGCGTAGACTTTTCATCTTATGATGACCTCTGTGCTGCTCTGGTCCTGAGTTAGCTAGCTTAAGCCTAGTTTATAGCTACGTGTATACTATGGAAACAGATTATAAATGCACTGCATACCTTCCAGAAATTTCTGTTAATTACAACGTACTGCAAATGGGACGAGGCCGGAGCCTAAGTGGATGGGAGCGTTTCTTTCTGGCGAGCAGTTTTCTCTCCGATAGTATGTGAAGGTTCTCCTGTTATGTTGGATTGCTTTTAACTTTATAATGTTAGCTCTAAGAATTTGTCTTGGGATGTCTTCATTTTTTAAGAAATTTACTTGGGAATAAGGGATGTGGTACATCTATTCTGCAGACCTGGACTTTCCTGTTATCTCACAGCTTTCATTTCCAACTTTTGGTTTGCTAGACCAAAGCCATGGTGATTAAACTTTTGTCTTGAAAAGGTCTGAAGCTATTTAAGAAATAACTAATACATTTCTTCTAATACCAAATGTTTTGGGATGTTAAAAGCTCCTTGGTATTAGGGAAAATTCCTTGTATAACAGTGTTTCCTTAAAGACTGCTAGGTAATTTGGTGGTAAGCCTTGGCTATTGATAGGTCACTGCCACACCGCACCGATTCATCCCTCACAAATATCGAAGAACCTGTGATGGATCAGAAAGCTTAATGTTATCTTCAGATTTCACTGACAGGTGGGTAGTAGAGTTTGAGGGAAATATTTTTTTGCTGAGCAGTCTGAGGACAGAAGACTATTTGGATTTTGTTTACTCAGAATCACAGGAAGTTTGTTTTGTCAAGCCCCCTAAAGACATAGCTTGTGAGCTTACCTCATAGCTTCTGTCTGTCACACAGCCACCAGTGAGTTTGTTAGGCTTGTTTCAAAGAAAGAGTACTAAATGCAGGCAGAAATACACGCTACTGGATTTGTTCAGTGTAAAAGTTGGTCGTGCTCTTTGGTGCTAGCTACCAATTTCACTGCTGAAATAGCATTACTTCAAGATTTTTCTTTTCAAGATTTTTTTTTTTTAGTGGTAATTTTTAGTGGTTGTTAATGCTGTAGCTGTCCTCCCTGGGAGTGTTAAGCAGTGGAAAAATGCACGCTGAAAAATGTTGGAATTTAAATGAAAAGTGTAGCAATCAGAAAACAATTTAATCAGGAAAGTTTTTTTTTACATCAACGTCCTTTCATGGTTGAAGGATGCTGAGTGCTATTGGTATTCCAAAGTTTGGGTTAAATTCAGCTCATGATGTCTGAAGAATGCAGTACATCAGTAAGGAAAGGTGAGTTGCAGCTCAAATGGTAATCGTGCCAAATTTTCAGGCAATGTATTGAAGGTTGCTTATTTAATTTTTTTAGTTATTTATAGCTGACCTTTATCATTAAGGGAAAATCTGAATGGATTTAAGTCTGTCGTGATATACTGTACACTGGTACTTTCCTATTCATTATAAAGGATCTTGCAACACTGAGAGCATTAATGACTGCTCTGTTCATGGGAAGCATGAGAAACTGTCCCACTTGTAGAGACGACTGACTAAAAAAGGGATTAGAAGTGGTGCAGTGCTACCTATCCGTTTATTAGCAAATACATGCAGAAATGCTCCATTTAATTCACTGTTCTCTAAGGAGGAGTTTGAAATACTGATATAAAACCTTTTAGAAGCTGCTCAGTCACAGCTGGGGATGGATGGGGGCAGCCTCCCCTGCTTATGAGGAGTAGAGACCTGCTAAACTCCTGCCTGGCTGCAGAAAGTGCTGACCTCCACACTCATCCAGAGAGGGGAAATGTGAAACTCTCAGTTACTTAGCACTGCAGAGGATTAAAGGCTATGGCTTCAGTCTATTTAAATGCACACTCAAACTTTCTTTGGTACCTTGAATTAGATTATCAAAATGGAATTATATTTGAGAAGACCAAAATTTGATATGAAGTAGAACTCATTTTCTTGCCCGTCTCAATTATGACAAAAAAGATCACAGTGCTTTTTGTACTTCTATGCCAAGTGCCCAATGCGAAGAAAAAAGACTATAACAAAAATTAAGAGCTTTCCTTTGCTGGACTCCCTAGTAGTGCTCTAGCTTTGAACAAATTGGTATCCACAGCTCCAGCTTCAAACCCTAAAAGAAAGTAGCTTTGTTTGATAGTTTTATTATATGTTTTTAAACTACATGCAATGAGAGAAGTGGTGATTTAGTGTTTCTGCACTACTTTACTGACTCTAGTTCAGATTATAACAGACTGCTAACCCCTATTTCTCACCTGTAACTCCAGCCTATAAATTATAAACATGCTGGCACAATCATTATATTATTATTTTTTTTTTTTTTTTTATAGCTTTCAATTTACAACTCTGGCTGTCCTTGAGCTGGTGCTTTGTATTTGTTACAGTCTCCTGAGGGAGGATTCATTGACTGGTGACTCAACATTTTAACTCACAGAAAATTCATTCTCATTCTGGTGTCTTCAATTTTTCAGAAGACCTTACTGTTCTTCATTGATTATGGACTGAGGATTAATTATGCTGTCACTTAGTGTATTTACATGCTTGAGCAATATATTGACTCACTTATTTTAGTATGGTCAGCATTATTCCTTCGTATGGGGCATGTTTATTTTATTAATGGTTGCAGAGCAACATGTTGCCATTAGAATGAATGGAAGAGATCAGATAGTGAAGCTGTATTTATTCCCTCAATAAATCTCTAAAGATAATTTTCTTACTACTCTGAGAACTGGAATGCCTACATCTTTTGCCTTGAAAGTGTCCAAAAAAAAAATCGGTCTCTTATGAGCGAAGATTACTCTCTTGTACGTTGTTTCACACAGATCAGTGCACTGTCCAATTAAGTGTGGTATTATCTGGATCTGTTTTTTCAAATACATGAGAATAGAAGTGTGGTGAAATGTGAGAAATGTATGGTATGGATTCTTATTTCTAGGAGTTGGGTATTTCTGTCCATCTTGGAGAACTTTAGAAATAGAAAGATTGGTGGATGTTAAATGTTTAATTTGAAATACTTCTCAAAGAAGTTCCAAAAGAGAAAGTAAATTTTAAAATACTTGAGGTTTAGACATTTTGATATACTGAAACTACTGCTAGTTCTGAGCCTAACCACCCACTGCTCCAGGAAACCCACACACAAGCTAAAAGAGGGGATGTCCCAGGACATTTTCTAACGTAGTACCTTTGAGGGTGACAGCATTGTTACCATCCTTGTTCCTTCCATCTGCTTTTCCATAGAATGTTTGGTGTTGGCTCTGAGTCATTAGGAGACTGCTTGAAAGCCTATGCCATTTACAGAAAAGACTTTCCCAGTACAGCACTGCATCTCCATACTCAGATGCATATATATCTTACGATGTATGCAGTGTACCCCTGTGAAAAAGGGATTCCTCTTCATGATGTATACTGCAGGGAAGTGTAGAGGTGAAATATCACTGAGGTATTGATTGACATTGTGACGTATTGCCACTTCAAATTGCACAGAGGCTACTGAGAGCTGCACGGCCTCCAGGCTGAATTGGCAACGTGAAGTCCAAAAATGTCACCTGCAGTTCTTCCTGATAGGCTCCCTTTCGGAACTCTAGACTTTAGAAGGTCTCACGTAAAGGGAATTCTGCTACAGAAGTATGGAAATATGAGCATATACTACGAAAATGTACTCTGAAGATCATCTTTACTTGGCAACAAATGAATGTTGTGTAGAGATAGGGGTAAGTTAGAGGTCAGGAGGTGGCACATCTTTGCTTCCATTGCAGGCAGCAGACAATGCACCACAAAAGTTTCTTTTTTTTTTTCCTCTGAAATGGATATGTCATAGTTCCTTGAGCACTCTGGCAGATGTTTTGTTAGGTTTAAATCCATTGTAGCCATAAATCCCAGACTACTGGGATCCTTAATCCTTCTCCTTCATCTCACTTGTAAAGGATGAAATTGTTACTATGAGTGAAGGAAGCACTCCAAATTGACAAAATAATCCTATAAATTTTTAAGTCTGTGTTGTATAGAAAGAATTTGAAGGTTGTTCTTTCACTTGTTTATACAGGAATAAGGCAGAATTTTTAGCTGACTGTACTGTTTGTTTTCTCAGTTTGACATTAGTTTTACTGGTTTCTATTTGTGTTAGATGTTTGAAAGATTCTGGTGTAATGTTTTACACAGAAACCCTGTCAGTAAGAGAAACTGTTCAGTACCTTCTTTAAACATATTTGAATTATGGAAATGAAGCATTTCCATCAGGAGATGGAAAATAACTAGCTTGTGAAGATAGTGTATATACTTATTGGCTGTCCTTAGAATTACCTGGTGTAGTCATTCCTACACTTAATCTCATTATAATTGTAACTGATATTTCTTATCCTGACTGCGTTTCACAATTAGAAATTACAGTTGATGAGCAGTGATGTACGTCACTTGATTTTTTTCCCTCAGGGGCAGATACGTGGTGGGAGACTTCAGGCTGTGTCTGTGAGTGACTGTACGAGTTGCACTGGCTGTTTTATCTCCACTGTGGAGCTCTAGCATACAAACACAGGTCTTTCAAGCTCATCAACTTCTTTGCTGTTCTGAATAGGTTTCTCTTTCTCTCTGTGGACTGAGTCTTTCTAGAATCTAAAATGATATCAAGGCCACACTTGAGCAGTAATTAATAGTAGTATTAATTTAGTGTTCTTAGTTTAAGGTGCACATCTGTTAACAACTCAGTAGCTCTTCTCTGAAGATGGCACATGAGAGACCTTCATAATGTGTTTGATACTCAGCTTGATTAGCTCCTTTGCTTTGTTAGTGGATGGACTTGAGGCAGAGCAAATGCGAGCTGCAGGGCTCAGCACTCCAGTCATACCGTTTCTGTAACATAGTCTTAGACTCTTCTGTTGTCATCAGTTTCATAGCTACACAGCAATATCTGGTGATGCTGCATAGGAAACGTCTCCTGCTTGACAATGTTATGCCAGTAAGTACATTTCAGGTCAATTTTCAGAATCATTAATTTGCTGACCTGATACAGAAGAATTTTTGTGATGCTGCTGTCATATGTAGTAGGTCCAATTTGCTTTGCTGGTATTAGGGTACAGGCTTTTTTGCATCACCACATTAAAAATTGTAGTACTGTGGGTTTAGGTGAAGCCACAGACCTTCCTGGGATGACTGACTATCTCTTTGCATGACTTTCTCTGAGAGCTTCTGATATCTTTGACTTAGGAAGTCTATCACGCTAAATTGGAATCAAGGTGCAAGCCACTTCTAAATGTCATTTCCATAGTAACTTTAGGATGCTGGCATAATATCCAAGCAAGGGTTTAAATGCAAGTTACTGCTCTGTCCTTCCAGTTGCTGTGCAAATGAGAAGGCAGAAAACTGTCTCAACTTTGGTGAGGTGAGCTGATGTGAGGGCGAGTGCTGCTTGAGTTCGTGGTCATCACAACCTGCCCGACTTCAGTGCACAGCAGCGTGAAGTTAGTGTTTCAGAAAAAATGAAATATTTGATGGTGCTGGTTTTATGTAACTTCTAGGTTAGCCCTAATCTGTGATCACAGTGATCAGTGAAAGGAGAAATTACTGGTGAGTTTTGCATGAACAGCCAGAAAACTTCTCTTTCCAGTGATAGCACTATCATTGGATGTGGAGGAATTCTAGTGTGTGCAGTGTTTCCGTGGAGCTATCACCTTACCAGAAGTGATTAAATGTACCTAGAGTAGCTCAGAACAGTTAGATATCTTAAGTATCACTTGACAAAATGTTCAAGAAATAATGATTGACCCCAAAATAGAAAATAGAAAATCTCATTTCATCAAGAGACCTGAGGGAAAAAAGGAGGTGCAGTCTTTGTGTGTGTGGGGGGGGGGGGGGAAGAGGGAAACCCAGCTGTAGTAAGTGCCTTAGAAAATGGGGAGAAAGGTGAGAAAAGGGAAGAAGATACAGATCTCTGTGTAGGAAAAGCAAGGGAGAACCACAGGAAGACAACTGTACCATTCTGAGAGCGTATTCCACACAGTAGGATTAGCTCCATGCAGCTCACTGAACAAGAGCTGTGCATTGACTGCATGACAAAAGCAGTCTGTGGTTATTCGCTGTCTCATGTTTTTCACTTGTTCACTCTTTTAAAAAATGTTCTTAGTACTTTTCTGCCTTTACCAGCTCACATTATTTTACTTATCATGTGTGTCCTGGGGGATTTTTAAGGAGGATTGAGAACTGTTTTTGTCAGATGGAGCCTGAATGCTAATTACCATCCTGACAGGGTATAATAACACTGTAAGAGCATCAGTGAAGGAAAAAAATGAGCAGAATATACAATTATTTTATAAAAGTTTCTTTCCTTGAGGGAAAAATCTGTACATTTATGATCTGTGACAAAGGAGATGTTGAACTATGTAAGTGAATTACCCTTAGCTCCATACATGTGTGTGTGGAAGAGGATGAACTTGAAATGACATTAAGCAATTTTGTTATTGCAAGGAACGACTAGAAAAGGTAGTGAACTGCAAAGCTGCATCTTCTCTTTCCAAAGCCTAATTCAGGCTGATAAATGAAACTTGATGTAAAGCAGAAATACATTATAGACTTATATGGAAATATTTATTATACTGTGCAAAGCTTTCATTTTTCTTCATGCTATGTTCTAGGAAGAAACTTACAGTATGTTGAAAGAAAACTGTAGAGGACCTAAGCTGTGTCAGTATTAATGATGTGTTTAGAAGGAGTTTATTCAAGTACGACAAAGGATAACCTAGCAATGATGAGGGATGTCTCTCAGCAACAAAACACCCTTACTCTAAAAATAAGTGTATTAGTTAAAATTTCTCTCAACCAATTTGATAGTATGTCCCAATATCTGCTTTTCAGTTTTCTCTTTAGTAGCATTAGCAAATTAGGTAATGTGACTTTCTGCAGAATTTCCTTAGAATTTCAAACTAAATTCTGGATTTCCTTGGTTTCAAGCAAAAGGAAGCTTTTTATTCTGTGTATGTTGATCAGAAGTGATCTTTTTCAGAACACTTAGCGTAAGTCCTGTGTTACCAAACAACAGCTGAAGAACCTTGAACCTGTGATGTTCTTCAGCTTACAAAAGTAAGGTGATATGATTTATCAGGTATCTAAATTGGATGCCAGGAATCAGAGCACAGAAATACCTGGCACAGGCTAAAGAAAGCAGGTAAGGTTAGGCTCTACATGCATGAAAAAAAAGAAATTTTCTCAGGAGGCTTCCTATGGGGAACATCACTTACATCTATTTCTATCGTCTTTTACCTCAGGCCATATGTAAGAGCAGAATCACGAGTACTGTCATTTGTAGTCACAGTAGATGAAGCAGACAAAAAGGAATCTAATTTAGAAGAAACCTGGAACACAGAGAAATGAATGTTTGAAGTTGAAGAGGGAGCCTGTTGTGTAAGGAGCTGTAGCCAGGTGGTCTGACTACTACAGCTGTGAGTAAACCATTTAAAAACAAATTGAGAGGGTTGTAGATAACCATATGGATACAAGGAGTAACAGAGGAAATTTTTACATAACACAGGAGCAGTAAATGTACACTGTAGACTCAGTACATTAATATGCACTTTTAATGTAGTCTGTAGGGATAGAAATATTTAAAATAGCGCACATGCATTTACTTGAGTTATTGTGTTATTTTCTCTTCTTCAAGAAGGACAAAAATATTTTTCTCTTCCTTTGAGTAGTTTGGGAAGGTGGCACACGTAACATTTAAAAAGATCCTTCATCGTTATTCACTGGAACAGGTTGCCCAAGGAGGTTGTGGATGCCCCATCCCTGGAGGCATTCAAGGCCAGGCTGGATGTGGCTCTGGGCAGCCTGGTCTGCTAGTTGGCAACCCTGCACATAGCAGAGGGACTGAAACTAGATAAGGCAAACTGAGTTCTTTTTCAACCCAGGCTGTTCTATGATTCTATGATAGGAAAGTGCTGTAGTCATCAATTCAGCACACAGTGGTTTCCATGTAAAAATAGTTTGATTCTGCCTACAAGGGGCATAGAATCACTTACAGTGTGCTTAGCAGTAAAAAGCTTCTATTTGGTCTATGGTTTATCTTCCTATTCTCGTGTAAGTGTTTGTAAGAAAATTTTGTGTATGTTACTACACAGTTACTATGCCAGTCTGAATTTTATGGAGTCAAAGACTAACAACCAGAAAAGGCCAATCTTTGTAACATGGTGGAAATAGATGGAGATAATATTTGTCTTGATATTAAATTGCTGTACAGTCACTGCAAGAATGAAGGAATTTTATATGGTAACACCAGAAAGATCAGTTAATAGAAGCCACTCATGTCAGAAGTCAGTCATTACTAAATCAAGTAGTTTAGTAATGTCAAATATTTTAATGATATAGCTTAATTTCTAGTAAAACTTTTCTTGCAGTTTGTCAGGTAGAACAGAAGGTAAATTATTTGCCTCCCTGCATTTCATTTTGCAGTCAATGTTTGACAGCAACAGTACTTGCACAATTGAAATGATAAAAAAAAGTAAATAATATATGTGCTTACTACATCTGTGGCAGATATGTGACAAGCTGGCTTACCATGAATAGAAGTACTTCAAATATTTTTGCTTAGAAAGGGTGATCATTACATAGGCTGCAGTTACTACTTGTAGAGGAAGCTGGTGGAATGTTGATTTTGTTAGTTGATGGAAAACCTTGGTTACTCCAAATGCAGATTTTACCCAATTATTTGAGAAATACAAATAGCCAGACCCCTTTTTTTATCATGGAACTAATGAAATTATGCATTGTATCATCTAGCTTCAGTAATAAAAATCCATCTCACAATGGAACTTTTTCTTTCCCTTGTATTTTGACAAAAGATGTCCCCTTTAAATTATAACTTCAGCTTAGTGCTTTCTTTCTCTTTCAAGGGGAACTATTTTGAACATTGTTTAACAAATAGAAAACTCTTCAATTAGGTGGACTCACATAATTAGAAATCTACTTTGTTTTAGGTTTACTAGACAATTCTGTGTTCTAAAAAAAAATGTGCATTTCCTGCAGGTCATGATACATATGAGTATAACTATTTGCAAGAATTTCAGATAGCTGTATTGACCAAGTTGGAGCTCGGTGTCGCGCTTCATGCCCAAAGTCATTTGCATCCAATGTCATGAAACTTTGGTGCCACAAACAACGTTGTATATCAGTATCACATACAAACCACTCAGGCAATATTCAGAGAAGACAGAATTGTGCCTTGATTCATATGGTTGCTCTCTGGTACTTAAAAATCAGGCTGTATATAATACAAGTGAGATAAGCAAACCGTTAATCAGTAGCCATAAAGCCACCCATATCAGTTTGAAATATATGGACCTCTGTATCTGTCTACATCCAAGAGCACCGCAACAGATTTCACAGACGTGTAGGCTAGTACACTATTAAAAATATTACTTTATTTTCTGTCAGTCTGTGATTGTATTGAAACTAGCATTGTTTTCAGAAATTGAAGAGTAGATTGGGAATTCTGCCACATTTCTGCAGAGCAAACAAAGCAGTGCCATGACAAAGAAAGCACCTTCTTTAGATGAAATTGCAGAATTGCCGAGCAAGCCAAGTTCTCCATGTGAGCTTCCAAACTGAATGGCCGGTTTTCCCAGTTAAGATGCTCATGTAAAAATTTGTGCCTTATCTTGAATGTACAAGGTTAACAGTTGGCTGGCCACACTTTTTACAAGCAAATGCTTGGGCTTCAGCTTTTGAGTTGCTCAATTTTTTTCTATTACAAATGACCTTGGGCTTTCTTGCCAAAAAAAAAAAAAAAAAAAAAAAAAAAGCCCTTGCACAAAGATGCTTGCTTTTGGTGGAGAAAAATCTTTTAATAGTGTTCTCTGTTTGAAAATGTGATCATCACTGAGCACATAACTGGCTGCAGTAGATGTTGTAAGAGTCCTTTATGTTACGATTGAACATGACAGGTGAAGCAAATCCAGTGGTCTCCTCTAACTGGCAGTGACAGTTTGTGTAACTTCTACTCAGAGCTGTAACACACCAGGAGCATTTGTTGCAAAACCGCACTGAGAAACTCAGCAATTATTCTCTTTATCTTCTCTTCCTCATTTTTTCATAGAGCTCTAAAAGTAGGGAAAATTCTGGTTATGGTTCATGTTCTATTAATTTTTCTCTAGCACGTCAGCATTTTATGAATCCTACTATTTTGTTGATAGAGAGAAAAATACTCAAATGCAAGTAGCAGTATTAGCACTAGATGTAGTATTCCAGTAGCAAATTAAAATAAATGCTTCCATAATTAAAAGAAAAACATCTTTTCATCCTTAGCACATAACCTCTTATACTTGCTTATTGTATTACATTTTACATGCACAAAAATAAAATTCAGATAGTATTATTTGGCTTACAAAATCGTGCAATATGTTAGAAAATAGATGTCATTCATGCAAGTTAAGTTAATCTGTCACATACTTCAATGTTCATACAACCTTTAATTGCATTAAAAGCAGGACCGTAGTGTATTAATATATCAGAATTAAATAACTGCATCCAGTTTCCACTTTTTCCGTGCATTCTGAGAGTATGCTTGGAACACAGGGCACAACTAAAATAATAATTATATGCAGCACTGTAGATTGTCAGTAAAAACTCTTTACTCTTCAGTGTCTAAAATATCTACATTCCAGCTTAAGATAATAATTAGATAAATATGCTGTGTATCCTCCCTGAAGTCTTCAGCTGGTCTCAGTCTCTTCATGTGGTACAAGCGCTCCTCTGACAGCCGTTTTTGACTTTTGCTCCAGTCAGCTGTTAGGATTTGACTTCAATTTTATTTTTTCCAAAAACAGCAACATATGAAAAGACTTCATGCCTCTATTGCTTTGTGTCTGAACAAGACCATAATGGTTCCAGTCCTCGTGTGACAGAACTCATGCTCTGCTGTAATTGAATTGCTTGGTTTGAGAGCGTAGCAGTGGTTGTGTGTGAGAGTGGTCTGACTCATTCTCGGATAATCTGCCTGGTGTGTGGGTAAAAGATCTTGTGACACATTTACAAGAGTAGTGCTTAGCTGTGCTCCATATTGGCTGGCGTGGTCACAGACTCCTCAGGGTGCTGTTGGAGTCTAATATTAGTTAAATGCTTCAAAACCTCTCAAGCAGAACCCCCTCTAGAGCTATGGGGAGTTCTTCATGCCCAGCACTTTGCAGGATCATGCCCATGAATGTAAACTGTTCTAGGGTTCTCTGGGAAGAAACCATAAGCCTCAGAAGTGTTTCACAGCACTGTAATATGACAACAGCATACATACAGCTACAGTTTGCAAAACATTACAGGGGAAATACAAACGGAAAGCTCATTGGGTATAAAATAGCGGTAAACTATTTTCTGATCCTGGACAGATCCTGTCAGCTTGGTGCAGCAGTGGGCAGAATGCCCAAGGTGATGCTGTGATGCTGAGGCATGTCCCCAGGTGCAGGCTGGTGGTATTGGCAGAGTGTGCAAGCTCATCACTCTCCTCCTTCCTAGCAGAACAGCAGATACTTGACAGCATGGAACCTTCTGAGCCAAATGCTGATTCATAGCCAAGGAATAGTAAGGCTTTTAAGTCAGGCAGGCATATATAATATAAAAATCTTCAGCCCCTTCTTCATCCTAAACTGTCCAAGTGCTTACAGTCCATTGGCAGAGCATCCTATGCAGAGTTCTGTGTGCAGTATGAAAACTAATACAAGAAGTAGGATCATTTTGAGTGTTTGTATGATGTAGTACCTCTACCTGCAGGGAAGTGGTACAATATTATTTATCTCATTTGATAATGTAAGCTTTTTCTCATTCTCATTTCTAAACTCTCTCCTCCTGCCGTTTTCAGATGTCTGTGTGAATTCCAAGTGGCTCAAATATTTCTGCAGCAATTTAGAAACCATTGCTCAGAGTTTTGCTCTGAGTAATTGCAACATCTTCAGTTTCCATACTATGGTAGGATCCATTGGCTTTGAAACAAATAAATCATTTTGAGAATGTCTTCCTAAGATGGCCAGGGATATGTATCATCCCTTCTTTGCTGACTTTTTGGTGTTTTAGTTAACAGATTTTTTTCCTATTCGTTAAGAATGAATTATTTACCTGAAGATTTGTGTACTCTCTTCTTGCACTATCAAGCAGCACATTATGCTACCGGAGATAAGTTTGCCTTTTGGTACAACAGCAGTCTCAGCTGTAAAATGTTTTGATATTTACCCTCTCCACAAGGGTGCTGTGGAAGTTAATCAGTACTTCTTAGAAGCACTTTGAGAGTCTGAGATTACTGCCAGCAGTTTCAATATTCCACTAAATAATATAGCTATGGAAACTCATTTGGAACTTTTTCCTCATTTGTAGTTGATGGCCATTTGTTTTTTCGATTGATAAATTACTTCCAAACTTACTAACATAAACACCTGAAAATGTTTGCCATTTATGGTCTGAAATACATGCATAGCTTTGTCATCACAAAGATAAATGCTACATTTGAAAAAGGAGCATCCCAGTTGCATTTGACCTGTTACATGAAGTCAATAGTGTCTGCAATTACTCTGTGATCCAACAATTCAAACCAATCTGTTTTTAAAGACAAATCATGCATAAATTCAAGCTAAGTAGCGATATCCTATGATTCTGATTCATGCTGTGCTGACAAACGCTCATAAAAGCAGATAAGCTGTATCAAGAACTAATTAAGAACAGTGTTTTATGTCTCCTTTGCATAAAATTAAATAGCAGCATTCTGGAAAAAAACTAAAGCAACTAAATCCAGTGCATTTTTTGGTATTTGTATCTTAAACTTGAAATTATACCCCAGTGTTTTTTTTTGAGGGTTCAATTATTGTATGTAACTCTAGGTTTGAATGCCAGAAATGGGCTACAGGCAGCAGGAAATGAGGACTTCTTATTTCACCAAGTTATATTGATCTGATTAATTGAGAGGTGTGGTCATTAAGAATAAAAAGCCTTCGCTGTTCCTTTTGCAGTTAAGAGTAAAATGATCAATTTCCCTTAGTCATGTGCTTCTTTCAAGAAATATCTATTTTAATTTTTAGGGAGGAACATATTATCTGTTTGCTCAAGTAACCTTGATCACGGCAAACCTGTTAAAAACAAAAAAAAGCCTGAAAAATAACTGTATTGATTTTTCTACTTGATGCATCCAATTTCATATCTTTGTCCCACCTAGATACGGCCTGTCATTCCTCCAAGTCATTTGCTGGTGAAGTACTTCACAAACACAGAATGATACCTAGAACTAACGTTTGCATAGTTCCAGTAATTATACTGATTTAAATCAGTTGCAATATATAAGAACTTTATTCTCTACACTTTCTTATCAATATAAGAATAGTCTCCTTATAAATTCATAGGAATATTGTCATACGCGTTAGAAGTAAGTTGTCAGAAGATGTTGGAAGAGTGCATGAAAGGCTGTGGTTAAAATTAGCTTTGATCAGAATCAGGTCTCCATCTAATTAATGTAATGATCTGTATTACATGGTAATGCATGTTAATCTCTTGTAAAGACAAGTTAATGTAATAACAGTGTTTTTTCAGTTTCTGGAAGTCTCAATCTGAATATCAAAAAACACTTTACAGAACTTAGCCATAGCAATACCCTCACACTAATGTCAGGACTATTTACAGAAATGAAAGAGGCATGTGAACTGACTCTTGCTAGGATGCTTTGCATTCAAAGTAAGGCTTTAAGAGAATAGCTAAATGTTCTTATCTTAGAAATAATCTTTATTTTTTTCCCTGGCTTCCACTGTAATATGTTTTTCATATGATTCATTATGTTTTACTTTTTATGCTGAGTTTTAAAAAGAAATATTTTCATATTTACTTACACTTGAAGTAAGTATTTTTTCTTTGTTGTAGAAAATTGTTTTCTGTAAAGAAATATTGCTGTCTTCTTCCTGCTTTTGTCTTGTCTCTTTTTGACATTTATCTAAAGTGACTCCAGTGTGTCCTACAGATTTAAGTCTGACTGTACATGTGGAAGACAAAGGTCTCAGAGTAGTTTGGCTTCACTCCCAGTGGAGAAACAGAAAGTGGTAGCAGTTCTAAAACAGCACATTTTGAGTGCAGACACCTATAACCTCAGCCTGCTGAGAACAAGAGAACAGGGGAGCTACCCTGAGAAGGATAATTTTCTATGAAACTCGTTGTTGTAATGCATGAATTGCCTACAGTATTTTGGTGAGGTTCATTAGACTAGAAGTTCAAATCCTCTGAACCATTCCAACCTGAAGAATATTCATGGAACGCATTTCCCATGGTTTCTATTTGCAATTTTCATTCATTAAGATTTGAATCTCTGCTTTTTATAGGAAAGTCACCAAAGAATGTGTTGAATTGTCACTAGAGCACAATATTAAGGACAGTTCTTTCTGAATACATTTTTCAGTTTTTTTATAATTTGTTTTGAGCAAGTCATGTGAATACTGGTTTTCTTTTGCTGTTACTGTAGCTCCTATGAACTTGTAGTCCTCTTCTTTGAATGTTCCTTAAAGCTCTGAGAAACATTTTTTTTTTCAGATTGGCATCTGAAATTTGAACACATATCTATACAAATCTTAAAAATTATTAGTCATATAACTTGATAGGTGTTTTTCTTATTCCCTGACTGGTGTGAATGTTCACAAAAGGATGAATTTAAATTATCTCTTCCTGAGATGAAAATGTATTTTCTCTGAACATCTGTGCTTGTAAACTGAATGCTCACGAGAAGTGATTATAAATGAACTGTTCAGATATTGAATTCAAATGCAGCGAAGTCTAATTCATTTGAAGTTTTAAAGTAAAATTCAATTTTTGTTTCTTATGGCTATATTTATTTGATTTTGATAGGTCCTGATAATAACTAGTGTGCCAAACTGTCTTTTTCTGAAGCCTCGTGTATGTCTAGTGCATATGGAAAGCCAGTGGGAACATTACATAGCAGCTGAAGGAAGCCAATGGGAAGAAAGTCCTATAGGCAGTAGCAGGCACTGACAACGAATAACAGCTGAAGCAACAGCTAATGATGTTGAATTTAAATTATCACAAAAAAACTGTGGATTACGTGTGACTGTGTAAACATCTAATTAGATAAAATATATGGCTCCTAAACCTACAGAATATGTGACACAGTAATGTCATATAAATTTCCATGTAATTGAGGGGTAATCTTCTGTTGTAGAGAAAAGAAGTTACTCCTTTTTTTTGGCAAATCCAGAGAAGTTGCCAGTCTTCAAAACGCAAAATGACTTTAAGAACTCAAGGTCTGATTTATGTTAGGTGTACAGATGGAAATGTGTGGAATGTTTCTTAATAAATATCACTAGCAGAAAGTTGTTGAGGTAGAAATTAGCTTTCATGAAACAGTTTTTGCTGTGTAAGATGTCTGTCTTGCTATAATTACTTTGCAATCTCTATTGAGGTCATAGAATCATAGAATCACCAAGGTTGGAAAAGACCCAAGAGATCATCCAGTCCAACCGTTCACCTATTCCCAATAGCTCCCACTAAACCATGTCCCTCAACACGACATCCAGCCTTTCCTTGAACACCCCCAGGCTCGGTGACTCCACCACCTCCCTGGGCAGTCCATTCCAGTGCCTGACCATCACCAAATGAAATTGGAACATGTTGATAAGGAAGAAGGGAATGCTGTACCATGTTTAAGTTTTTTTCACAAAGAATTGTGTAGTAATAGAAACATAGTAAACAATTTTCTACTATAATATTGTCTTATTTCTTTCAAAATTCAGTGCTTCATTTCAGCTTTCTGGCTTAATGGCCAAGTCTTGTGGAAGCCAAGTCCCATAAACTTGGTGTTTAAAGTAGTGTTACTGTTCCTGCATTGCAGGTGCTCATGTTGAAATTAGTGGTGCCATTTTTATTATTGTACATATATTTTCTTTTACTACACATTCTTTATCCTATGCAACTTTTCACACATGCACAGATCAATCTAACATATGTAGTATAATATGAAAAAGCACAGCACAGTTTAATTGGTAAGATGGGGTTCAATTTTCAGTGCCTTTTCCAGGATGTATTAGTGGTTCTTCTATTGAACAAGGAGATCTGGAAGTGTCCTGAGTCACTGCTAGGGAAAAATATGGCTTAGTTCCAATTTTTCAGCAAATATAGCAACAACTTGGAGTTGTAAAAATGTCTTACATGCTTTTCCATGCTTTATTGATATGTAGAATGTGTTTGTAATGCAAACTTACAGGCAGTAACAGAAGATAGTGAATGTTCTTTATTTTTGTTCATTATAATCTGTTCTTAAGGTTGACCTTTATCTTTCATAGTTTGGGGCCTAGGTCAGCTGTTACTAAATACAACTTAAATTTAATACTGGTATACTTACATTTTATCCAAAAATTTACCTGATTTATGATAGCTGTGTTTAAGTGTAGTTTTCAGATTATTCCAAAGTTATTGAATGGTTTCATTTTTTTCTATCATCAAGGTAATGTTTTGATCCCCTGGGAAGCTATTTTCTTGAATCAGAGCATTTCCTGAAATTCCTCAAATGTCCTTAATCTTTCCATCTTTTTGGTGACAGAACAAATGTTAATATTCAACAATGGAAGATTAAGCCATTTATAATTACATGCTTATTTTTCTTCATGCGTTTCAAAGGTTTTATGTTCTACTGATCGAAAGTATTTTAGAAGGGTTTCTTGAATACATTGGCCAACTGTCATTTTATTAAGATTCAACATATAGACCTGTTTAACTAGCTGCAGAGTGCTCCTTCTATTGCAAAGGTTTTGTGGTTGTTTCCAGTCAGATGCAATGCTCAGTGTTATCACTCTTTTAACGATAAGATAGCAGGCCTAATTTACTTTCTGAAGTCCATCAGTATCTCTGAAAATGTTCCTTAGGCTTGGCTGATGGATAAAATAGTTGGTGAATTTTAGCTTTCCTAGGCAGACAGGCATTTTAGACACTAACAAGTTGTAAGCATCATGGATGCTGGAAGAGGCAGAAGAGGAATGCAATGTTTTGTCTCCGTCTCTAACAGTGTATTTTTTTTCTTTAGTTTTTTGCTTTGCTTTTATCTGAATTTTTCTTTCATTTTGGGTGGACTTTATTCTCAGCATCTTCTGAAATGTGGATGTTCTGGAAATATTCACAGATACTACATAAATTGCCAAACAGCAATATTAAAGAAAACTACCATGATGGTAAAAGCAGTCCATGGATTTGGAAGTAGTGATCTATTCAAGAGATGCTGCATATTATATGTATTTCAGATCTGTCTACATGTTTATTTTATGTTTGGTATGCTATATGCTCTCTACCACTACGAATAGAGGTGCTATTTTGGATAGTGAAAATCAAAATCTACTGAGTGCACGTCTGGCACTGCTGGGTGGGAAAGGAGATGCTGCCTTTAAAATGCTAGACACAATGAGAAAAGTGAAAGAAAGGAGAAAAAAGAAAAAGAAAGAAAAAAAAAAAAAAAAAAAAAAAAGAGAGAAAGAAAACGAGGTTCTTTCCAGCTTTGTGTTGGCTTTCACATTCTTAATTCCCCTTGGCATCATCCATAGCTTGCTGCTTGAGCCAGTGGTGCTTCGGTTCTGTGTGCATATCTGTGTGATAATGTGAGTAAATGTGAGTAAATATAGGTTAGAATAGATGCAGAACTGGATATGTTTTTTATGTGCATATATGCACATGTAAAATACAGTCCTATTGCATGCATTGTTCTTAAGATCCAAATATCAGGCACTGAGCTTGGAGCACAGATGCTGTTTTCAGTAAGATAGTTCTTGTCTGTTTGAATGTCGTGGCAGATGTTTTACCTCGAGGTTAATATCTGACTTGCTTTAAATTCATGTGGGAAATCTGAAAGTTCCATTTCCTATCTCAAAAATCAATAGAAACTTAATCAGAGCTGCTAAAAACAAGTCCCAGTTCTTTTGTAACAGAGAAAGTAAACAAGATACAAAATTAAAAGTGACAGAATATTTTACATGAAGGACATGAAGTACACCACCAACTAAGCTTCAGCTGTACACAGTGTGTGTCTTTCAAGTTGAGGTTTGACTAGAGAAAGCTCCATCTGCTTTTTTTTTCCTTACTGAAGAGCTGTAGTACATTTAAGGTATTCTTCACATTTTAGAATAATGTAAACACTTTCTACAGACATGAGCTTTTTCATCAAACAGCTTGTATGGTTACCTGGAGGATTTTTTTTGTCAGTCTAGGTGTTTAATGCAGTTTCTTCACGAGCAGCTGTAATTCATAAGCATATGAATCCAGATCTTGAATGTTTAATTTCGTCTTTTTGCCCTCCACCCCCCCCCCCCTTTTTTTTTTTTGTGGACTTTATATGGTAAAGTCCTGACTTCCATTCCAGCCTAACTGATTATCTCCCTGTTGTTCCTTCCATTTTCTTTTGTCTGGACATGTCATATGAGAAGTAAATGTCTGATGTTATTCTGAATCTGAGGGAATGCTGGTGGTACAGTTTAATTTCAAAGGCTAAGGGAAGATAAAATTACTGTGTTCAGTTTGTATCTGCCTAAATGACCAAACATTAAGCCTTTCTGGTTACTACAGGAAGCAGCTGGATTAGCTTGGAAAACAGGGAGTTAAAATCATCTTCTGTTAGCAAACTGGACTATTCTGCCTGTCAAATAAGAATTTAAATAATTGAATTAAAGAAAACAGTATGAACTACTGAAGACCAGAAACAGGAAAAATAAGAATATGCCCACCATTCTTTGTCATTGTTTTTAGATTTTCAGCATGTGCAGATACATTTGGATAGACGCTGTTGTGGTTTCCAAAGCAGCCAAGCAATTGTAAAAATGCAAATGGGTATCCCTGAGTAGCTGAGCCTATGAAAGCCTAGTACATGTTTATTGGTCCAGGTGGTCTCTACCACTGGAAGATAATATGGTGGTTGGCAGCCAACAGATGGAAAGTAAGGTTGGGCAGGGCATAGCTAAGCAGCAAGAAAGAAGAAATTCATGAGAAAGATGGTCAACACAGATAGCTATAAAATGCATAAGGTCTGGAACATTCACAGGGAAAGACACCACTTTAGAACAGTGGACTTCTCAATTTTCTCTGCTGTCTCGAAGCCTTATTTATTTTTCTATCACATTTCTTCACCTGACCAATCTACTCTTAGTTTGTGGATTGTGCAAACAACAAAACCAAGGGGAAGAAACATGAGCACCGCACCAGGCTTTCTCTATTTGATTCACTGATTCTTTGCTGATGACTGTAAGTCATTTCAATGGCTGTACTTTTGTCTGAATTTTTTGAGAGGTCTCCATATTCTTGGTAGAAATGACGCTCTGAAAATCATTGTGGCTTTGAATATGGGCTTAACAAACATTACTACAGGATTCTCATTCATCATGTACCTTCATCACTGATAGAGCTTTCCTTACTTTGATCTCATTGTGTTGATGTACACTATGTAGAGGTAGTACGGGTCTGTGCTTGAACAATTTAGCAGTGAAGGTTTTCCCATGTAAATCCACCTTTAACCAGTTCTACATGTGGTTGGTAAACCCAGATTGCATGTCAACATTTGAAATCACTGTGACTGTAGGAGTTTAGAGGGAATTTTTCTGTGGACACTGTAAGCACGTGGTGGTGGAAATACTTCTCTGATTAGTCTTTTATTCTGTTGCATGCATTAAAAAAAAGGGGATTTTTCTTTTTTTTTTTTTTTTACTTTTTCACTTTGACATTTTGAAATTCCTCTTTTCTCCTTAAAAGCAAGGATATAACAAAATCTAGAACGTAAGGTGAGCATATAATGAACCTATTATTGCTGTCTCATCTCAGAAAGGCATCTTAGTTTTACTTATCTAGTGATAGTTAGGAAAAGGACAAGCCTATTAGACATCACACCCCCCCCCCAAAAAAAAAGAAACAAGGAAAGAAAAAATGCTTCTGTGTATTGGAGAAGTGTAGTGCGATCTGTGTAGGGGAGTTGGATTGTGTCTGAAAACCAATGTGACAAGCAGAGTAAGATTTGTTGTCTTAACTGCAGCAAAGAAATGACATGTTGAATGACTATCTTGAGCAGAGCTGAAAGAATGTCCATCAAAAGGGAAGAATCTATGAAGTTCCATGCTAACATAAAGTAAAATTGTGTTTCTGAAGATGCAGAGCTTTGGACTGCTCCACAGGGCCATTAATTCTTTTTGAAGAAGCCAAATGTTTGTGCAAGCAAGAAGGAAAAACTTAAAGGAGAGAGTAGTATTCAGATGGGTGTACAAGTGAATGCTCCTTTCTCATTCCATGGAATCTGCAGTATCGTGGCTAACTCTTCCCCATGTGGTGACTGAACAGACAGATGGAATTCACAAAGGAAATGCGTTTTGAAGTGTCTGTTATAGCTTAACAACTTTTTCACCGTTTTAACAACACTAACTGGCAATCACTATTGGAAAAATAAGAAGGGATGGTGAACACAGTTATAAAGCCTTACCAAATCCATTTTTTTTTTTTTCAGGCTAGACAAGTTTTCTAGCAACACAAACTAATTACTTTTAAATAGGAAAAGAAATAGAGTTTTCAGCATGTTAAACATTTAAATAATTCTTGAAAGAAATTGGTCACATCATCAGCACGATTTTTCTTAACAAATAATCAAGTGAACATCTAGTGAAGTTATCTTACCAAATACACATGGCTTTTATTTTTCAGTTGTATGTTCCGGAAGAGACATTAATTATCTGTACCTGTCTTTTTCTGTAAAAACATTCTGTGAGAGTTGCATTCTAAGCTTGCTCTTGTTTTCTCTACTGGTTTTGAAATAGCCACAATTCTGACATCTTCTCCACTTGTTCAGGTTGAGGTCATTCTCACATAAGATGCTCCTTTTTCCTTTTGACCTTTTTCAATAAAATCTTCAAATTGCAGCTCTTAAGTTTTGACTGCACTTTTGTGTGAATGGCTGTTTTGTTTTTCTGCCACACCAAACATGCCACCTTTTCCAAATGGGGCTCTAGAGGTATCTGCAGGCATCCAGGCACTGTGCTACTGGTTGCTGGTGGGTCCCAGGGACCACGAGCCATCAACAGATGGCCCTCTGCCATCATAATGTACCAGTGTATTTTCTGTTGCTTGTGTCTAGCACAAATTCAGTGAATTGAATTCAGTAGACTCCTTTCCTAGCCCTGAAGCTAAAAGTGCTTCTGGTGTAAGAAGAGATGAACATTTGACCCTTTTATTGATATGTGAGGAAATGTGATTTACTTTCTGTGTCTCCTAATGCTTTAAATTCACCAGTTGTTTGTTAATTAGCAGCCTTTTCTTGGCCATCTTTAACAGGTATTACTCCTCTTGTTTCTGCTGAAGAAGATAACTGTAATAGAAAAGAGATGAAGCCACAGTTCCAGTCAGGAAAAACTGGGAAATGAGAGGAATCAAAAAATAAAAAATAAAAAAAAAAATCAAAGGTTACCCAGTTCACTCTGACAGAAAGCATCTGTTCACACAACAATTGTGTGTGCCAGATTCAGGAAAGTCTGTAGTAAGATGCACACATCATCTTATCCTGTAATAAGCAGGTGAAACATCAGATGTCACCCTCTTTGTGCTCTTTGCCTATTCATCAAAAGACAAGCAGTGCTTGATTGGTTTATTAGTTGATGTCTGCATGGGCTGCCTCTGCTTTAGCAGACAAGAGCTGATAGGCTTTGATTTGTAGAAGCACAATATTTGATAATGGTAACCTACTGTTCAACTTGTATGTATTTTTGAGTTAGTTTATTTGTTTTAACTTTGGACTACCTGTGCTCTGCTCCCATATATAGAGAACACATCTGTAGCTGGAGCGTATGTTTCAGTTTGTGCTCTGGGACCAGGCTGTGGCACAACCACAGTCCAGTCAGTGGGGAGAATTGGAAAGCTGTCTTGATAAATCCACTCAGTAACACACCAGTGTTGGTGCTTCCACTGTAGATTGACTTCCTTGAGAAATCTCCAGGAACTGTTTCAGTGAGATTTTAGTTGCTGTGTTTTAACCTGGCAGGTAGCTAATCACTACAGAGTCATTCACTCATTTCTGCCCAGAGCAGGGGAAGAGAGGGATGTGAAACTCCCCCCCCTTCAAAATTCTTTCCACATGCTGTCAGATGGTATAGAATATCTCTATGGCCAGTTCAAGTCACCTGTCCTGATTCTGTTTCGTCTTAGTTCCTTGGGCCCTTTGTTGTGAATGACCTTGGCTCTGTACAACACAGCTTTGCAGCAACTGTAAATGTAGGTGTGTTACCAACACTGCTTTTCTCCTACAACCAAAACATAGCATCCTACCAGACACTGAAGAAAACCATTCCATCTCAGCTGGAAGCTAAGACAGTAGTCAAACAGATTCATGCATGAAGGTTGTGAGGGGAAAATGAGGCATGGAGAATAGAAACAGAGCACTTCCCAAGGGGTCTGGTGGCACAAGTAAATGCCAGCAGGCACCTTCAGGATCTGCTGTAGCTTCTAAAAAAAAAAAAAGACACATGGATCCAAAACAATAAAGCTGTACTTGTTTGAATGTAGGCTTGATACCATTTATATGATTAAAACAAAAAGTTTTACTTAATTTGCACTGAGGAAAAAATCCAAAGGAGCCAGCAGTTTGTCAAGTGGATTTGTTTTAAAAATAGAAATATTGTCATTGCTATCTTTCTTCTTAAAAACCTCAGAAATTTTAATGAGTATGCGAGTAAGTAGAGTGAAAAAAGCTGTTAGCATTCTTGTTTCATGACTTAATTTAAAAAGTTCCTTTGCTTTCATTAAAGTTAAATTTAAGAAAACAGAGCATTAATATGTTAATTAATAAGAAATTCAATAGAGATCTAGAAAGTAAGCAGTTAAGAGTATGCTTTTTCCTTTAGTAACTCTGAAGTTCATTAAATGTTCCTTGAAACATATATGCGTAGGAAAGAAGTACAGAGAAATCTTCTTACAATGAGCTTGTCTTCACAAACGTCCTGTCTTAAGAGACATTGGTATTCTCAAATGTATTGAGTCTCTTGGAAAATCACATATATTAAAGAAATGATTTTGTTTAGTCTTTTGAGTTAATACTGGAGATGGTTCTCTTTAGGTCCTAGAGCTGAGTGGAATATTGACTTTTTTTAGATCAATGGTTGAACTAAGAATGCTTAAACAAATACATATTAGTCTGAGACTTATTTTTTTTCTTTTACATCAAAATAAATTGCTCAAAAATGTGCCTGAAATTGCTCATTTGGAGATAATTTTATTGATTAAGTAGAACTCCCATTTTCTTCTTTTTTTCAAAATTAAATAGACTTAATCTTGTTCAAAGTTTCAGACTCGATCGTTGAAGCATTATTCATTTTGAAATATATTTCCAAAAGCGTCTCTTTCATTTCCTGTACCCTCTCCAAAACGGAAATATTTCTGGATTTCAGTACAAGCTTTAAAGTGGATATCAAAATGAAGCTCAATTTTGTGTGTGACAAACTCTCAACCAGAAAATCAGCGTCATTGATTCAGTGCCAAAGAAGAGCTGTGTTCTTGTTCAAAGTGTCACAGTTTTCTGTCTTCCTGAGTTCCCAGTGATGCCTTTAAATATGTGGATTGGTGGTAGGGCATAATATGGCTTTGATAAGATAATGATGGTATCATTCTTGTTCTTGCCTGCCTTTATGATTCTTTGTGATCAAATCTGGCTGTACACATTCACTCTGTGAAAAGAACTGTCCTTCCCAGATCCCGGTCTCAACATGTGACAACACGTGGATTCCTGCAGGGCCCCAAAACTGAGAGTGACTTCTGTTTACTTCATCCTCTGTGGAACTGTTCTGAATAGCATTTTAGTCTGTATCAGATGCTGAAATGAGTCTGTAATCACAGGCACAGTCAGAACTTGGGTTACAGTGCTATTTCCAGCCCTTGTCCATGTTGTATGAGCAGGAGCAGCCAGTCTCCCAGTAACTAGTTCTGTTGCCTGTGGTATTTACTGGAAAATCCAGTCTTTAGAAAACATGTCTTTGTAGTGAAAGTAAGTACAAGGCCAGCCCTTGACACCAATCATGACAGTGGAGGCTTTCAGAAAGGGCTCAGGCATTGTTAGATCCTCTTCCACTACCAATTACTGGTAGCATGAATTATTTTTACTGCAGTTATGAATGTATAACTTTAGGAAGAATCTGATGCTAAAAGCACCTTTAGGTCATTACAGTCACTCCAGGCACACTGAAATCACAGTTATGTAAGGACACACAAAAGCAGAATGGGCTCCTGAGGCACTCGTCGTCCTTGTCTGCTGTCTGTCAAGTGTGTGAAAGGTTTGCCTGGTTTACAAAGAGAGGCTGAGCGAGCTGTCCTTACCTAAGAGCCTGAAGTTATTGTGTGCTTATGGGAAAATATATTAGAAACATTAACACTATATTAGCTGCCTTCTCTTCTTCCACTCAGAACGTAGGCAAGATTGGCTGTGTTTATACAGTATCTCTCAGGTATTTATTGACAATACAAAATGTTTAAATGAAATGTTTTGGTGCAGGCTGACAGTGTTTCAACTTATGAAGACCACAAGGCCTGCTCTTCAGTGTTTACCCAAACCTGCTATTTGGGTATAAAAACTCTCTCTTAAGGGGGCGAATGGAGCTGAGATCAAGTTTGAATCTTGTTTGGCTCACTAGTGGTAACTGAGAAAAATGGAACAATTTGTGAGCAACCTGTTTGCTACTGCATGGGGGTCCAAAATTAGACTGTGCACAGAACAGTAGAAAAAGAGGTAAAAAATGGGGATTCAGTGAGAAAATAAACCGGCTCTTCACACCCAGTGGGTGATAAACCAAGCAAATACTGAGATCAGGGTCAGTGATTGGAAAAGATTCTCTTAGTAAACAGGAGAAAATAGCAGTAAAAGAGTGCTATTTCTAACCATCCTCTTGTAATTCCCAGCCATATTCCTGTAGATAGCTGTTTTTACTTTTAAAGGAGACATTTTTAAAAATTGTAAGTGAAATAAGATTCTGATGTATGACAGAATTGTATGACCTATTAGGCTGAGTTTTGACTATTCAGCTGAGTTAGGAACTTAAGACTAGGCAGTGTAAGTCTTTTTATTTTAAATGGAAGAAATTTCTTCTTAAAATTCCTGTTTGTTTGTTTGTTTCTTTACAAAACAACAAAAGCCTGGTTGTTTTCAAACCTTATTCTTCAGTAGTTTGAACCCACTTCCTAGTCAGGAGACCATGTGTATTAGGTTTAATAGGCTTTTTGGTTATTTGCCCAGTTTGTGTTCACACACATCAGTACTGCTTGTAAGTTACGATCCTCTCTGTTGTATTTCTAATTGTCTCTTCATTGAGTTTTACCTTTTCCTCCTTCACCTTTATTGTACCATGCAGTTTTGGTTCCCTTGTTATTGTGGTAATAATAGCCAAGATTATTTAAGATTGAATTCTTCCTGCTGGGGTATTGATGGTCACAACTGTGCAGAGTATTCCATATGAAATCAAGTATCTTGCTCAATCCCTATTGAAAGTAGCTTTTCAAATTAAGTATCTTTTCACAACCACCTTGTTTGCAGTTACTGTGTGAATAACTAAAACGCTCTTATGTGTAACTTTTTTTTTATAAATGAAAAATCTGCACAGAATTTTTGTTTAAATGAATATTTAGAAAGCATCTTTTACTTTTGTCAGCTTTGTCACACTGGAACAGATATCTCATTGTCTGTGTAAGATTGTCAGGGCATTTTACTTAAATTATTTGCTATTCATCTCTGTTTGTTTCCCGCTCTGCACATTCACAGTTATGTCAAGCATTGTGTCACAGTCAGTCTAAGTTCCTTGACTTTCAATATTGACAATTTCTGCAGTCATGTACAATTCACACAAACCACTCACTATCGAGAATGTAATTAGCCATCGCTATTGCCTGGGATACTGCATGACACGCAGGCGATTAACAAATGGTGAATGATGAATTGTTGAAGCAAAAATTGAAAACAGTGTGGCAGGAAAAATGAATGCTTCATTGGGTGTGACCTGTGCTGAATGCCTGTCTTTCTAGGACAGTCGTAAGAGAAATAGCATTGTGTTTTGTGAGCTTGGGTGAATCATTTCAGGAGGTGAGGCTGTTTCAACTTCACCGTAAAAGCTTAAAATTTGATTTATGTCACAATTCCATCAGTCATATTTTTGCTGTAACCTCATGGGTTTCAGCAGAGCTATTTTGGGCTTATTCTGTTGTAAATGATACCACTGTCGTGTCTGAAACAGCATTTTTATGAACTTCGCAGGTTAGTGTTTCTGGCCTGGAATAAAACTAGATGTAGCTTGCAAATACTAGTGTCTGACAAATCAAGATCTCTAAAGTAAATGAATTTTGCTGGCAGAGAGCTTTTTGTCTTCCATTCTCCCAAAGGGGTGATTAGTGTAACATGCAAAATGTTTCCAATTAAACTCACAAAAAAGAAAAATGCCAGCTTTTCATAGATTTTAGCTCCTGAAGACTCAGACCAAATCTAAGAGTTAGTAAAGTTTAGAAATACCGCAGGTGTGTCTGATGGCTTGGTAAGTTCACACTGAAACCACCTATGAGTGCAAATCTTGTATCTAAAGAACTTTAAAAGCTACATATGAACACAGCCTATCTGAGCTTGGATACAGCTTTCTATGTGCCTGCCTTGGTCATGTGTGCTGTTTTATGTGTCTGCCAACTGCACATTGATGGTACAAGGCAAAGCAAAAATCCAAACCCCATCATTTGAGGTGGCTGTTTCATCTTGAATTTGGATGGAGAAATTTCTTCTGATGGAGAAGGAGAGAAACCTGATCCTTGTGTTTGTGTTTGGATCTTAGGGAGATGGTCTAGACTTGTGTCATTGCCTATCTCTAAAGCAAATCCAGACATTTTGCTCTTCCTGTTGTCTTCTGTGTTGGGACATAAGCTTTATTCATATTGGCAACATCTGCTGGAGGGGATAAACTGTTTGTGTAAAATTTGAAAGGTAAGGAAGTTGTTTATATGAAAATCCTCTAAATGAAATCTGATATTTCATACATAAGCACTAGAAACATTCTGTGCTGTCATCATTTGACTGTTAACTGGCATATATTTTTCCTTTTTTTTCTCCTTTTTTTTTTTTTTTTTTTTTTTTTTTGCAAATATTAGAACTTGTAAGACATAAAGAAAATAGCACAAGGGATGAAGAAAGCCTAAAAACCCATGCAATCACAACATGCCTAAACGACTTACCTATAAATTCACTTTCTTTTATAGTACATTACAAAAGTACAGAATACTTTCTGCCTTATCTGGCTTATATCAAAAGACTGCACTGTATAGGTTAAATCTTTCTTGTGTGACCTCATACTTTTACAAAAAAACATTTTAAATAGTGCTATTAGGTAAAGATAATATGGTGCACCAGCTGTGTTTAAGTAGTTGATTTTGACAATAGGTGAAGAAAAACTAATGCAAAATAACCTGGAGGTCTTAAATGCACTACAAATACAACCCCTCTATAGATTTTCAGCTGTATGAAAAAGTATCCCTTTCTTCAAATTCACTTTTACGTGGTGCTGTGTTGTATTCTGTAAAGAACAGATTGTTACGGTTACTGATCCAAAGCCATAGGATAAATGTTCCATATCCTGTATTTGGGCAGAAAACTTTGCAATATTCAGTAGCACCTTTTCGACCTATAAATATATCGCAATAAACATTTCTGCCTGCATTTCAAGTTGTGTGCATACATCCAGGAGCACAGAGGCACATGAAGATTCAAACCAGGGGTTTAAGCTCCTCTAGTCTTATCTTTGCACTGTTGTCATAGTCAAAACAACAAAAAGCCTTAGAAGAAAATCTCTGGTAAATTCTCTGGTCTGTTTGTAACATGATAGTTGACTTTAAACGTTTCCCTTTAGCTCTGAAGACTTACAGAAATAACAGATAGCCCTAGTTTTCTGAAGACTGATTTTTTTTTTCTTTTTTGTATTTACAAACAACTGAGAATAAGTGAGTTGGATGGGGAAGATTGTAAAATAGAAAAACAGACAGAACTTTCAGGCATTCTGTGTTTAATCAGTTTCCAGAAGAGGCAGGAGCTGCTGCCTGGGGAAAGTTGCAGGCATTGTGCTGTTCGTAGGGAGCGCTCAAAATGGATGCAAGGCAGTGGCCCTGAGGGCCTAGGGACAGTGTGAGGGACAGGGTTCTGTGATTCCCAGTTGCCCAAGAGGTACTCTCAAAGTGCAGAAACAATTCAAGGAAAAAAAAAATCTTAAAAACAAAATTCAAAAAGATGGAAACCATAACCAACTAGCTGAGGGCAGCTCTTTCTCAGGCCCAGCGAGAGCTCTCTTTGTCCATTTAACTCCGGGTAACTTGCCATAACTTTGCTCTGCATTATAAATTCAGAAGTTGTAAAATAGTCATTTTAACCGTTTTCCATTTGTTTTCATTCCCACTTTCTTTCATATGGTCTTGTTCTGCAAAGTGTAGAGCACTGTTGGGGTTATTGACGTCAGCTGTGAGCTGTGCCCTGATCAGGTGCCTTGCCAGTCTCTGGCTGTGAGCCAAGCCTCCTGTAGCTCAATCTTTTGTTAGTCGTACTTAAATGCTGATTTTTTTCTTTTAGTATGTGTTGCAAACTCCTTCTGACAATAACAGATTATTTTTGTTACTCAGTACTGAAAATCAGCTTTTTGTACTAAATATTGTCACTTGGAGCTCATGTAATAGCATAGCAATTAGAAGTGATAAAGCTAACGTGAAAACTGAAAATTCTGTTTTATTACATAGAACCGAGGACAAAATTTTGTATTAAAAACGCCATTTGTCTTATTTGACTTCCATTTGAACACTGGGCATTTGGACAGCTAGTCCAAATAAAGCTTGACATCTTTTGATTAGAGAAAAGGACACATTTTTTTCAGTCTCTTTATAAATCGATGCCACTTTTCTAAAGAACTGCTGTCCTGTATTCCGTCAAATCTAATGAAAAAATACCTCTCTAGAGGAGTGGGGGAAAAAAAAGCAAAATCCCTGTCTTCTGCTATGGAGATTATAAGGTGATAGAGTTACTTTGTTCCTAGATAACAGCAGTGAGGACAATTAGGTACTTGTCCCTTCCTTGGGCTTTCAGGGGACTGTTATAGCACAAATAATAATAGATCAAAATACAGTTTATATTAAAAAGCAAAACAAAAATGAGCAGTCTCACAATAGGTGCATATCAGATTGTTATACCTCTGATACAGAATTAACTTTGACAGGATATGGAAGAGGAAGTAAAATTGAAAAGAAGGTGAACTCTTTCCTGCCGAACAGAGGCTGTCACAGTGAACATGCCTGAAATCAAAATGACAGGCAGATGAAGGTCGTTTCTCCCAGATGGCCATAATTTGGAACAAAATCCATCTGAGAAGTGACACAAAAAGCACAAAGCCCAGAACTGGCTCTCTAAAGAAAGGGAAAGCTTCGGTTGGAAGTCCAAGTGCAGCATTGGTGTTAGGTGATGGTTTTGTGCAAGAGAATGTATCTGTAGTAAAAGCCACCATTACCTATCGATGTATTTGGATATTCTGTGCTTCAGACAGCATCAGTCTTGTAAGAGAAGAGATTGCAATCCATCTATTACACCTCAGATAACAATTACAGGGAGGGTCTAAAAAGTACTGTAATGTGTGTGTGTACCAAGTCTAAATTAGTCTAATTAGTACCAAGTCTGAATTCATTCCATCCACTACTTGCACTAACAGGCTTAAGGTCTTGACTTTGCACAGTAACAAGATTAGAGAAATGCCTGAAGGACAGTTCTGGTATAAAACCAAATGTCCCCAGGTGATTTGAAGTTGAAACAACAACAACAAAAAAATCGTTTCATCTCATTATTAATTGTATAATTAATGCATCCTGTGTACTGATAACAATAATGCCTTGTAATTAATTTTTAGGAATTAAAACCTTGCCTTTATCCGGTCTCATGGTCCACTTTCATGTTTATAGCTGTGAATATAAATCCTCTTATCTAATTATAACATGACTGGTTTCATTGTTCAAAAGGAACTGTTCTTTATTCTTTTTTATTTCATTATGTTATATTTTACTTTATTATATTAATTATATGCTTTTCTATACTCTTAGAAATGACCAATGAAGGTAGAATTTTAAGACTTCTAAAGCTCATCAGAGAATTTTGTGCTGGTTTGGATTAGGTGTGATATTTCATTTGTTTTCTGTATCTGTTTTTGTCTTCCATGATTACCCATTCTGTTTACAAAAAGGCTCAATTAGCATTTGAATAGTAAGCCAGAGAGCAGACAGGTTGAGAATTCTTATGGAACTAATTTGGCAGGCCTTCTCGTACCCCCCACCTCTCCCTCTCTCGCAGAGCTTTTTCTTTCTCTCTAATCAAGCTGCAGTTATTAAAGCCAGAATAAAAGAACTGATTTTCCATTACAATGATGCATGCTGAACAGTGCTTTGCTTTGCTTTGCTTTTTCTTTCAGCTATGCTAATTGGACTCAAAGGAAATATTTAGTTTATAACAGCAAATGAAGAATTCATTAAGTTCTAGTAAGGAAAAAAGTCAAGCAATGAAACTGGACATTATTTTTTGAACACGTTCTCCCTTTCAAGGTACTTATCTTAATATTTACTTAGAAACAGCAACAATATTATTTAATTTTCAAACTGAATTACTTTGAGAAAATAAAATTTATAATCTGGGGAAGCAGGGAGAAATTTCTTTAGAGAAGCAGATCTGCAAAACCAAAAATTAGAGTGAGCAGCTGACTTCAGTGCAGTTACACAGAAGGTCCTAAAGAAAAAACTGTACTACTGTGTCTCCATTTTGTGTCTTACTGCCCCAGGGGTAAATCAGGAGTGGCTGCATTGGAATCAAAAGAGTTACACTGACAAAAAATTCTGCAAAGACTGAAGCCGCACATGAACGATGTTTTACTCTAGATTCCCAGAGTTTTTGCCTCTGGTCATAGCTGTACGTCTCATAAGAATTGTCGAGTTCTGATTCCTTACACATCCAGACACAGTAAATGGCAGAAACCCATTCAGTTTCTTGTGATTTTCATCTTGCGATTTGAAAGCAGAAATAAAGCATTTAGGTATGAAATACTGATTAGACATGAGATTCTCACACTGAACAAAATAAAGTTTCCTTGATGATGAAAAAGCACTGTCTAAAGCATTTGGCCTGAAAGGCCAAAAAAGGCCTGTGTGAAAGGATTTGTGGCCTGAAGAAAACTATTTAATGCTAATTTTGTAAAATCTAGAAGAACGGGAGTGCTCAATCTGGGTAGTGGTGATTATCTGTATTTAACAGCATCTTTGGAACTCAATCCAAAGAAGTCTGGGTATGTAAGTAACCACTGACTTAGTTTAAGACTTAAACTGGTGAATAGGTTAAGATTAAACCTATGCCTAAATTATTTGCTGGGGTAGGGTTTTCGTTTTCACTGTGACTTCTAGGAATTGGCAGAGAATTTTTTCTGGATTTTTTTCTTCCAAATGCCATTTAGATGAGATAATTTCTAGGAAAATGGGAAGCTGAGACTGCTTTATCAGGTAATACTTTTATGTTGCTGTGCCTTGACTGCCTTCATTAGAGACAGAACTAAAGTACTTGTGGGTCAGAGTAGTCAGAACTGGATTCGTGATCTGAAATGTTTGGTTGTTTCCATGACTGCAGACCTAAGCAGAACATTGTCACTGATCTTTTCATTCATTGGTGTTTTATGGAAAGTACAAAATGAAGTGCTTTTATAGATAATGTATTATTCGAATCATGCCTGGATAAACCAGAGAACTCCTGCAATTCTCCCAGACCTCCTCCCAGGACTGCTTTGATTTTGTGAAAACCTGAGGTTTGCCGACTAAGCTTTCCATTTGCAGGAGCTGGCATTGCTAGGTTGCAGGAGCACAGGGAGGCTGTTTGCATTGCTCATAGTGATGCATTTACTCTTAAGTAGTGGAAAGACTGAAGCGAACCAATTTTCAGCAAAGTAGTGCCTTTTTCTTGCATACCATAGATGCATATTCCTGGCATGAAATTTACCTGTTCACTTGAAATATGAAAGTGGTTTGGTACAAGGCTCTGGTTTGTATGCTGAGAAATATCACCCACCCAGGCATTACTGTTTTTGTTCTTTTGTGCCGGAAGCACCATGCATGGGTAGATAGGACCAAACTGCAAAACTAAATGACATGTACACTGCATTCTTTTGAAACATTCTCATGGTTCTTATTATTGTTATTGTTATTATTATTATTATCATCTTCATCATTTTGAATCAGCGGAAGTTTCTTCTCTTAATACTCTCATTTTATATTCTATCCACACGCAGGAGAGAAGTGCTGAGGTTCTTAGCACTCATCAAATATGGTTTGTGCCATTCACAGAATCACAGAATCACCCGGGTTGGAAGGGACCTCAAGGATCATGTAGTTCCAACCCCCCTGCCTAGCAGGGCCACCAAACATACACATTTAGATCAGGTTGCCCAGGACCCCGTCCAACCTGGCCTTGAACACGTCCAAGGACGGGGCATCCACAACCTCCCTGGGCAGCCCGTTCCAGGGCCTAACCACTCTCCTTGTAAAGAACTTCCCCCTAACGTCCAACCTAAATCTTCCCTCCTTCAACTTGGATCCATTTCCCCTAGTCCTGCTATTGTCAGCCCTTTTGAAGAGTTGACTCCCCTCCTGGGTGTAGGTTCCCTTCAGGTATTGATAGGCTGCAATGAGGTCGCCCCGCAGCCTTCTCTTCTCCAGGCTGAACAAGCCCAACTCCCTCAGCCTGTCCTCATAGGGGAGGTGCTCCAGCCCCCTGATCATCTTAGTCGCCCTCCTCTGGACCCTTTCCAAAATCTCCATGTCTTTCTTGTACTGTCCACACCTGGACACAGTACTCCAGATGGGGCCTCACAAGAGCCGAGTAGAGAGGGACAATCACCTCCCTGTCCCTGCTGACCACCCCTCTCCTGATGGAGCCCAGGATCCCATTTGCCTTTCGAGCTGCCAGAGCGCACTGCTGGCTCATGTTAAGTCTCTCGTCCATCAGGACCCCCAGGTCCTTCTCTGCCGAGCTGCTCTCAAGGACCACTCCTCCCAGCCTGTACAGGTGCCTGGGGTTCTTCCGGCCCAAATGCAAAACCTTGCACTTTGCCGTGTTGAACCTCATTAGGTTCACCCGAGCCCAGCTTTCCAGCCTGTCGAGGTCCCTCTGAATGGCATCCCTTCCTTCCACCGTATCAACCGCACCACTCAGCTTGGTGTCGTCAGCAAACTTGCTGAGGGTGCACTCAATTCCCTCATCGATGTCATTGATAAAGATGTTAAAGAGCACCGGTCCCAAGACAGACCCTTGGGGGACACCACTTGTTACCGGCCTCCACCTGGACATAGAGCCATTGACCACCACCCTCTGTCTGCGGCCTTTCAACCAATTGCTTATCCATCGGGTCGTCCACCCATCAAATCCACATTCATGCAACCAAACAGTAAATTGTCTCAGAAGATTTGTGTTTTTCTCATGGAAGCACAGCTCTGATGATAACAGTTTGCCTTGTGATGTATGAGTGCCTCACAGAGGCTGAAGACCCATATTCCCCTGTTTACAGAGGATGCTTTTTTCTATGTACTGAAATTTGAGACAGACAGATTTTAAAGCACCTTGCTGGAAGTCTGTTGGTTTGTGGTATGGCTCAGAATCAAAGATCTCTGCAGTCCTGAGCAGAAGAGTGGTTGTTAGCATGCCAGTATCAGTGCTTGACAGCTGAAATCAATAAAGTCTGAGTACTCTCACGTTGCTGCTGTGTGCAGCATAAGCCAAGGACTGAAAGGTCTCTCTGTGCTTGTGATACAATATTTCTGTACATGAGGAGTCAGTTGCTCCCTCTGATAGGCAAGTGTCTATGTCATCTCTGCAGCCATCATCTATGAGGTTATTGCAGCAGAATTATGACAGTACAATGGTTAAACTGTTAAAATTGAATTTGTGTAAGCTCTTTAACAACCAGTACCTTGCTCTTCTCAGCATGTACATCATGGCAATGTAACAACCAAATAAGATAGAAGGGGTTTGTTAGCAACTGGCCTAAGCTCCTGATATCTGCCAAATATTAAAAATGCTGCTGGTAGTTGAGGAGTTTGTGAACCTGGGTACTTGCTAGGACTTCTGTTTCTAACCTCTGATTTGAAGTCAGCTGCTTATGGACTCCTTTTCAGCAAAGTAAGTTATTTCAGATATCCATTGCCAGCCTGGCACCAGTTTCAGAAAGGTGGATTCGAGGGGGCTGGGCATATATCCCAGGCTCTATGGCACCTGCCTCCATTCTTGTACTCTGTGCTGCCTGGAGCTGCTGGTGACCCACAACATGCTGATGCAATTTCCACATTTCACTTCACAAGAAGAGTGAAGAAAATGCCTTTTTCTGCCTGCCAGTTGTTTTAAGTGATGGTTAGTCCTTTGTCAGTGATGTGCCATTGCTCCTTTTAAAACTTGAATCTTTAGATTTGCTGCCCTTTATTAACTAGCCCTAAAAAAGATTTAATCGTTGTCTAAAAGAATGCATGCAAATCCTAATCTGCCTCCTGCTTCCCTCTGTTGCACCCACTCGGCTTTCCCTTTGCACCTGTGCTCTGACATCCCAGCTCCCTGCGTTCCTCCTCTGACCCCTTCTCTTTTCTCTCCAAGCCACTCAGTACTCTCCTGCGGCTCCCCAAGCTCCTGGCACCTTTGGTGCTGCGCTGCTCGCAGTGTTCCCACAGGTTCCACAGCACTGCAGGTTGTGCACAGAACTCCTTATGAGCCCCTGACATCCTCTGTCTTGTGCTGCTGCTCCTCTCTCTGCACACACTGCAGGCGACAGGCAGCGACTGAGACCAGAAGGAATCAGCGCTCAGTCAGAGAGGGATTCTGGACAAGAATTGAAATAAATAGGAAACTCTTCAGTGTTTTCAGCTGCAAATCTTTCAGCTCTTTCCATTTCCCCTAGTATTTGTCTGTGTGTCACTCAGGACTAGTCACCACAATGAAAGTGCTGCTAAGATTTGTGTGTGTACAATTTATGCTTACTTAAAATAAAAGTAAATGTAGGAAAATCTTATATTGGTTCTTTTATATATTGGTTTTAAAACAAATGTGTTCATTTAGGATACGTAACTGGTCTGTTCCTACTGAAAGGAATGAGCTGCCTGCAAGCAGCACTGCTACTTATGTGAGCTTCAGCACAAGGTATAAACAGGACTGCTGATGGCTGGTATAGCTGTGTAATAAGGTCACTGGTCTACCCTTTGTGATTGGGGTTGCGAACTTTTTAAATCAGAGCGGGAAATGAATAAATCTGCCTGTAAAAGAGTTTTCAGCTGTTTCACTCAAGGGAGGAGATTATTCCCACAGGATCAGATTTTAAAAAGTATTCAGGTACCTAGAAAAGGTCTGTGGGATGGCAAAATGCATCTTAGCACCAGCTGTAGGCATCTGAATGACCTTCAGAGACTGGTCACGGAGAGATCTGTGCCTTGGGAATGGCAGCTGCACAGCCAGCTCCCTGCAGTGGCACTCAAGCACCAAATCTCATTATAGACATCAGACTCTCCTGAGGCTGCTGCTTCTGAGTGCTGTTTCCTGCATTATGTTGCAGAGAAAGTTGTTTTATATAGGTATATAATTTTTACTATTGCAATTTGCAATCTACTCCATTGAATGGTTGAACATGCAGATTCTTACACAGTTAGCAGTGATGCCACCAACCAGTCCTCCTATGCACTAGGTACACTGCTTACTATCCAAGCCTTTAAATTGATTTGTATTGCTTTGAATCACTTGCAAGGGAACCATGATGATAATCAGAGCAGTCTGTTTTTCTCCAAAAATGCATACAACATTTGACTATTTTTATTTGGAGTGTGAAAATGATCTGTGGTGGGTTTTTGTAGCTGTTTTCTAAACAAGGGGCATATTTGTGCATTGAGAATGAAAACAAAAACAAACAAAGTGAAATCTTCCCAGATATATATTTATAAATTTGTTCAGGATGAAAACACCAACTAGTATAATGATTTAGCTGAATAACAAATCTCTTAAGCCTTTGTCAAGAAGGCAGACCAAACACTGACTGACAGCTGAAAATACTCTATCAAAAATGGAGGTCCATTTTCTCATTATCAGTCATTTCTCACTGCTCTGCTTTCACCTAAGACACCTATAAACTGTAGAAGCCTTAAAAATTCCTCTCCTTTGCTAGTGTGGAATTCCATACTTGATTCTGCCCTCTTGAATGCTGGAAACAGCTGAAAAACTCTTGACAGGCTTTGCTCATAAAGGGATTTGATGCTGGGTTCTGGTCATGAATTGCAATTTTATTAAACATAATGGCAGCCAACTAGGAATACCTGTACTATAAACAACCGTTGAGGAGTGATAGAAGACTACCTTCCTTCATCAGATCAGGGCTCTGTTTTTCATACTTAGTTCCATCTAATTATCATCTTGACGGCAGCAGTTCCTTAGATCTGTCGTTAATTAACTTGAACTTTTCAGGGCTGAGATAAGACTGAGAGAGTGAGGCTTAGGATTTAAGTACAGAGCCCAAATTTTGGAATCGTCTTCTTACTCAAATACAGCTGATGGAGAGAAACAACCAGAATTGGGTCAGCTTAAAGTCTGAATGTGCATGTTAGACTGAGAAAAAGCACGGCCTTTTTGTCATTCTTGTTTTGAAATACAGATGAGAACGGTGGGGGCATTTTTCTGCAGCAGAGTTTTCAAGATTCAGGCTAAAATGCCCCAAATTTAAGGGGAAGGTGCAGTTAGGCGTATGCTGTGATTTGATCTCCAGATTAATTTTGCTGAACAATTGAAAATTACATTCAGTAAAGCCATCCTTTCAAAATATGGGCTTCTCTTTCTGCAGTGGAATGCATGCAAGCAATGCTGCACAGATGAGTGAATGTACTGCATTTAGTAGTCGATCTTGTGCTTGTAAAGATACTCACGTGCCTGTACGGGTGACAGCTTTCATCATGATACTGACATCTCATACATTTGGTTAATTTTCCTGCCATTGATTTCAATGGAGCTAATTGCAGTAGTAAAGCTAAGCGTGTGAAAATCCTGGCAGTGTTGCGAGCTCCATAATTAAGTCCTAGGGTTTGTCACAGAACTTTCCCTTCTAACGTGTTGAGGGATAAATGGCACAGTCCTTTGTGCCCAGAGCACCTCTACCAGCATTCAGCAAAACGAGACAACGGAGATTTCAATTATCTGAGGACAAAGTGTGTTTAAGCTAAATCTGATGGCAACCAAGTTTCATTTCCATCAGGTTTTCTTTAGCCTGGGAGATTTTGTGATAACTTGTAAAAAATGCTGATTAATGATTGTCATTTACAAATAAATGTTTTGCCTTCAGTGCCAGTGGGAAAAAGGCTAATATTTATTGCTTTCCAGCGAAGGGTTTTCAGCAGGCCTGTCAGCATAACTAAAAATGCTTTACAGTGTTAAAGAAGATTAAGCTGACAGCAAGCCATTTTCTGTTGTCACATGAACAACCTTACATGAGCTTTATTCATTGAGTTGAGTGAAAATTAATTACATATATCAAAAGAAAAAAGTGTTGATTTAATTGGAAGATTTGTTTACCTTTATTTGAACAGCCTGAAAGCTCTTTTCAGGATTAAGTATATTAATTAAGTGAATTTATAAATTAAAGTGATTCAGGGTCATTTTCTAGGGTAGAGTTGTTGCAACTTTAAAATAAATATTATTGAAGTGTGTAATCAAGTGGCAATTAGTTATCAATACCAAAACTGACTATATCACATAAATCTTAATATTGTTTCTTGAAGAGAAACACCATTGAAATAGTACAGGTAGTACTCATTATTTTAAAATTTCTGTTGTCTTGAAGATTGTAAAAAAGGAAGGAGTTATTTTCAAGTTTAATGCAAGCAGAGTTTCAGTTACTCCTGCGAAAAACTGACAGATGGTGATTTATTAATAGTCAGTAGAATATAATAGAAAAGATAAAAGCTACCAAAAGTTTGTCATAGCAGTTGCTCCTTCAGCAGTAGGTTAAAAATTAAAAAAAGATGCTGGCATTTTATTATGAACATAAAGGAGGGTTGTGTTGTTTTAAATACATTAACTTTTCTGTCTTAGAATGAAAAAACCCACCAAAATTATTTCTGGCACTTTGTTCTTCAGACAGAATTCCCAGCAGTACTTGTATATTGAATTTGTTTCAGAGATCTCCTAAATCAGGACTCTGCATTTCTATGTTTTTTGAGACAGCTCCACTGCAGAAAAAAAGCTGCAGTCCAGACTTATACTGGCAAGGTAAATTCAGGTGGAGATGAGATAATGCTGTTACTCCCTTAGACAGAAGTCATGTTCCTTCACTCTGTCCCCAACATTGACCCTGAAATTCTTTTTCATGGCTCTTCCAAGGCTCAGGAAATACTTGGTGCCTCCCCACTGCTGCCTGTGCTGCATTTGGTGGTTGTGGCGCTCTTCTATGAGGAGAGAAATTTGAATTTTGAATCCCCCCAGGCATGGCAAGGAACTGCACCAGAATCTCCCGTACTATGGTTGACTTCTTGCATAAAAAAAAAAAAAAAAAAAAAAAAAAACAAAAGGAGAGAAGCCTCTGGGCTGTTCTTTAACTCTGTTAAGGGAAGAAGGATCCCTGCTCAGCTTCAGAGTACAAGTATCTCTCTTCTGTGCTGGGTTTTGTAGTGACTCTGAATACACAGTGCTGTGGCATTCAGAACAAAAGTATAGGCTTACCTAGGTATTGTCCAAGCCAGTCTCACTTTTTTAAATCTGACTTTGGGTGACTTGCTCAGTACTCAGATTGCCCTGACTCTCTTTTTGAGGAGCTGAAGGATGATCCCCAGCACTATAAATGGAAGAAAGGGGGAAATCTGGATTTCAGTCTGGACACCAGATACCTACACATCTCTATGCACTTTGATTCTTAGTAAATTGAAATCACAAAAGCTGCCTGCATGTGAGGTGTGGTGAGAGTGATAGTGAAAGACCGTAAGGTGCTGAGGTATTAAAGCAATGGAAGCCACAGAGGGACCACATATTGATGTATATGATGAAATACCTAAAGGAGTCTGGAGATAACCCAGCTCCACTCAGCCTCAAGAAGGAACAAGAAATAAAGGCTGTAATACAAAACTGTAAATAGCAGAATTGCAGTAGTCATGCTCTTTTGTCCTCTAGGCCATCCATGTACCAGTACCGTTGTTTGCTTATACAAGACAGGGTTTTTCTCATGCTGTATCTACTTCAGTAAACTCCACAGACTACTCACTGAGTTAAGTATATGGCGAAGACACAGAGCAAAAGAGGTCAACATGGAGTCAGCAACCATTTTACAGACCTCTAAGAAAGGCAAGGGAGAAAAAATGCAGAGCAAATCTAAGATAAAATGTCATGAGGTGATGCAAACCATCTACAAAACATAGCCTGAAATAATGACGAATCTGTAAAACAAAAAAACAAAAAGCAGACTTTTTCACTCAGATGTGTGGACAGAAATTCACTGAGCATTACTTCAGTTTGAAAGAGAAACTACTGCTAATATAACTGGGTGTCTTGTGGTCTTTTAATCCAGAGTTGGCTTATTTGAAGATGACGTATCCAAACCAAACTTTTAGACATTTGTCATGATCGCAGCTGCCAGCCTTTTACAACTGATGCCAGCTCAGGTACCTGTGCCCAACTCGTTGTGACTTCTTTCACTTCTCCCTCCTACTAGGTAACTTACCTTCCTCCTATATCCACAAGATCACCAGCTGTCTGAAACAGTATTTAGCGTTGCTCAGATTCATCAGATTGATCAGTTTCAACTTAATTTACAGTAAGAAGTGTGGGTTTGCTATTCCTGCACCTGACTGTAAAGCCTCCTGGAGCCAGCATTTATGATGGCTCTCACTTCTGTCTCTTCTTCCAAGAACTAGAGCCATTCTGAAGTTTGCTATGATATTAATCTCTTGGCTTTCAATTCCACTCATTGAAATTCTTTCATATTAGAGAAATTTTGGAGAATAAATTTGTAATGCCTGTACGAGAGTACAGGACACCTGTGCACTTAAAAGCATGTTCTTTCTGTTCTTCCCAAGACAGTGAAGTTTATATTTTATCAGTTCTGATTAAACAAATGTCCTTTAGTTAGAAACTACCTCGTCAAGATGAGTGATGCGGTGTCCCACCATGGTTTTGTTCTGCCTGCGATGTACCGTTCTCATACATGGTGGTGAGTTTTGAATTCATAAAATTATAAACAAAGTGAAATAACATTCCAGGGATTTCTTTATCTCTTACTCCCTTTTTTCTGAATATAGAATTTTCCAGGTTAAAAGATACAGTTCTATTATATATGATGGCATTGTAGCACTCCACCTAGGAAATTATACTTTGTAACAGATGGGAGGGGGAAAGAACAGATTAAAGTTCAGAGGTTTCCATGGTAAACACACGTATTAATTATCTTCAAAACACCACGTGTGTCAGGAATGCAGGAGAAGAATGGAGAGAGGAAGGTTTAGTACTAATTTTGTTAATTGTGTAGCTAATCAAAAGGCTAGAGGTTGCAGTGTGGAGCAGAGGGAGTGAAAAGTAAGGGATGACTGCTTCTACAAAGGTACGTTCTCAATTACAGATCAAATGAAAGGGAGTGGTATGGTGAAAATAATCAATTGGCTGCATTTTAGGGAATGGAAGCAGTGATTTAACATTAAATAGATTTGTTCTTTGGGCTTCAGAGTAGGAGTATGATGGGATTCTGTGAAGGGAAGGGTGAGAAATCATTTTTAGATTCGCCCTTTTAAAATATACCAAACTCCCCTTTAAGTATAGATTCATAATGGGAACTTCTCTCAGCTTCTACTATATGAAGATTTACAGAGACAAATGAGACAGGAAATTAAAAGATAGGAAAAAAAAAAAAAAAAAGGGAGGGTGAGTTACTTACTGAATTCGTATCGGAGGGAAGAATAAGAGAGTAATGGGAAAGGAGGATGCTTCCCCACTTTCTCTATCGCTGTCACAAATATATTGTCTGCAGAGATACAGAGGGATGTCATTTTCCACTGATAGTTTTCTGGCATTCAGTTTAAAATAATTCTTTTAATAAATCCCACTTCTGCTTATAGTTCCTGAGAAAGTGACCCAAGCCATGGTCTACTTAGACAATGGTTGCAGCAAATATACCTCTATATAAGTGATATTCTCTTTCAATCAGGTATGTTTTCTGAGCAGAGCCGGGGAGGGAGGAGTAGAAGCTGAGGATATTTTCTTCTTCATTCAGATTTGGAAACAATTCAGATAATAAAGAAAAGATTCAGTATGAAATCTCTAAAAGAGATTGTCTGTCTCGTGCCTTTGTTGCTAATGTCTTTCCAGTTCCCTAGCTTTTAACTGAAGCAGGAAAATGAATTCTGTGAGACTGAAACTTCTTGTACAGTGCTAAGCCCGTGTTGCTCTCTGCATACTATACAGTATGCCTTTGCAGCAGATTATGATGGTTTGGGCCTATCTACTTCTGCATACTGCATTGATGTTGGCACTTCTAGATGAGCTATTTCCAAACCGTGATTCATGCTAGGATTACTGTGTATTTGAATTTTTAGTGTCTGAAACAAAACAGAATTTTCATAGACTAGAGCTGAGTGGTGACTGAAGTGTAGGAGATGTATGCCAGAATACAATACTGGAATTAAAACAGCATAGTTTCTAAAGCTATGTGATTTTATCGGGACCTCATATTTTAGTTTAAAGCAATGTTTTCAGCTCTTCTGTTTGTGAATAATATTTTAATAAGTATAATCAAACATAATTGATAATGTCTTATTAATTTGCATAGTATCTGCTTGAGACAGGGAACAGTTCTTTGATCTCACAGTCACCCCCAGGACAGTTCCAGCCTCCTGCTGCACTTCAAAGGGCTCTTTGTACCTCTGCCCTCACCCTGAATGCCTTGAAGGACTTCAGCTCTCTCTGCTTCTGCCTTGGTGGATGTGGGTTGATAGTTTTAGCACTGTTCAGGGGAACAGTTTGGTTCTACCACTGTTTGGGTCTAAATACCTAGCATTGTGTTTTAGTGGGTTTGTTTGTTTGTTTGTTTGTTTAAAGCTGTATAATATTTACACATGTAGTGTTTTCCGGATAGTCTGAAAGCAATGCACTAAAATGTACCTTTAGGCTGAACCTTTTTATTTTTTTTCTGTGGGATATTACACTCCTAGTCACAGCTGGGAGAAGAGCTTTGAACTGTGTAATCCATGAAGCTAATTGTAGTCAAGAGTCCTCACTGCAGCAGTTCTCCAAACTTTCTTAGCTGTCTTTGATAGAATCGAGTGTACGATTTCAGGAAGAAAATGCAATCTGGAAGCACATGTTTCCTTGATGAGTTGAGTTACAAAAGTGTTTTAGCCAAACAATAACTTTTCTCATAGTTAGAACTACATTATTCTTCCTATTAGATTAATGCTGAATGCAAGTGATATTTGTGTATTATGCTCTGGGAACTAGGCAAAATAAAATGTCATAGTGACTTTCTGAGGTTGTAGAGTCTCTCAATCACCTTGTGCTTACAGAATGAATTTCCATAAAAGCTTTTAAGAAATTACTACATATTCATGTGCTTCAGCGGAGAAGTTCCATGTTGAATAGTTACTGGTGTTAACATTAACATTGTAAAGTTCACGTATCCCTCCCAAGTACTCCAGTTTGGATGTGTGGGAGGCCACTAGGCATTTTTCCACAATTAGGCAAACTTTAATCTCTTTAACTGGTATTGTCATCCACAGAGTCGATTGAGGTCATGTGTTCTCTGATATGAAATATTGATTCATTAGCAGCAAGACAAACAACTCATTTCATATAGGTCATTGAGCAGCTATCCAACAGTAAATGTCAGTACATTATTATTTGCATGTTATAAAGCAACCTCTGTAAGTTACCACAGCATGTGTAAATTCAGAAAGATCAAGATGAAGTGCTGATATTCAGGAGTTTAAAATTCTCTTTTTTATGGGAGCACAGAAATAAAATGTATTTATCTGTATCTCTTTAAAAAGTCATAAATATATGTTGGTTAGCATTTTAACCACAGAATTATACGTGAATTTTTCTTTTAGCTGTGCTCAGGTCTGCCAAGAATGTGTAAACATTTATAACAGTAAAGATATGTGAGAATTTTCAAGAAAAAGCAAAGCCAAAACAAAACACAGGAAGACTTTCTTTTTCTCCCATAAAATAGTGGTTAGGGGGTTTTTTCTGCCTCTCTGGTCTTTTAAATGTCAGCACATATTCATCAAAATAGGATAAATAAAATGTTATTGTGCCTACAGTGAGAGGTGTTTTCATGTGAAAAACCACAGCTGTCACACCTTCTTCTTAAGCTGACTTTAGTAAGTACACTCTGGGACTCTCCAAGGTGACACCAAAAGCTTTTAAAACAGAGAATTAAAAATGTGTCATCATGTTGGGTATTTCTCTGTCTGAGCACAAATGAAAAATCTGTATGGTCCCTTGGAAAGCAATTCATTTTCCTTCAGAGGGTAAGTCCTAAAAATTCAAATAATGTGCACCATCTCAAGCAGTGTTTTACCATTGTCCTTGCTATGCTAAAACTAGAAGTATTGGCACTGTTGTCTTAAAAGCATATATAAATCATTGCCAATTTTAATAGCTTGTCAGCATGTATATAGATGTATATCATTTGTATGTACAAGTGAGCACCTCTCAAATAGAAAATGTGCCTTTTGGAAGTAGTACAGTGCATGGCTATGTGTGGTTTGTTCTGTGTGCTATGTCGACTGTGATATCCTAGAAATAAACATTCTAAATTGCTTTTAATATCCATACCATTAGGCACATATAAGGCTGGTTACTAAACCAGCTGTATTCTGGGAAGTCCTTGTTTGTTGAAGCTTGTTTTGTTTCTTGCTATTTATTTTAATTTTTGGTTTTGTTCTCTAACACAGAATGAGATAGAGCTCAACATCTAGTTCAGTTTAAGAGATTTCCTCCAATTTTTCTGCTTAAGAATAACGAAGTGCTCACTAGCTTGTAGATATCACACAGCAATACTTCAGTACAATGAATTATAAAAAGTAATAATTCAATGTAAGCTGCAATCACTATGTTCTGTGATAAGATTAACACTCATAGCATGATATAAAATAGATTTATCTATACATACAGCGTATCTGTAAAGTGCTTGCCAAGGTAAGTTTTTTAATTGTATGCTGTCCTTGTTCAGAAGTCACAGCTGGTTGAGGCTGTCCTAAGACAGAGAGGTTCCTTTTCTGATTCCTCTATTTTCACTTTAAAAATTCCCAACACTGTGAAATATTTTGAGCTGTTCCTTTCTTTGGGACCTGAGAGCAGCTGGGGCATTTCTTCTTGGGGACAGACTGTAGCAGGGCTCTAAATGTTTGGTGGTCCCAGTAAAGTACCAGTTCCTTAGTTGTGCAATTCACTTGATTCAAGTTGTCTGTGTAGGGGTAGTACAATTAGGCAGCGTGAGACTAATAACTTGTAAGAGTGGCTCCTCATTCATACAGGTCCTCTTACTAATTTGATGAGCATTGCAGTAGGGTTCGCTCACGTTTTCCCTCTCTTTTTGAGGGTGTGGTGTGCTTTGAGTCCTTGATTTCACCATGTAATTAGCTGTTTTTCTCAAGGAACATCTCCATGGTTAGTGCCAGTCTTAATGAACTTGCCAGCTTTCTTGAGGATCTCATCAAACTAACGAATTTTGATTTCCAAAGCTGTCTCTGACAGGCTTCTGTAGTTAACAGGACAACTACCTACAGAATCTCTTTGTATCCTTTTTTTTAATTTATTCGAGAACAAAGGAAGGCCGCTTCTTTTTGTTTGTTGAAAGACTGTATGAGTTTATTCTTTTGTCCTTTGTCATCCACTACCTGCAAATAACAAGAAATTGCACTTAGTACTTCCCCTTTAACTTCTGCTATTCAATTGTAAAGAATATACCACCCACCCAAACCACACGTATTCAAAGAACAATGAACATAGCAAAGGCAGAAAAATAGCCTTTTCTCTCTCTTCCTTATCATTGCATCAAGAGGAAATAGCAAGGTGCATCCAGCAATATGGACTGAAAAAAAATCTTCAAAAATTTCTGAAATGAAGAAAAAAAGATTAAACTTTCTATTTATAGTCAAAGGTACTTTAGTGAAGTTCGAGAGCCCTTTTACAATTTATATTGTAAGGAGTTATTGATCAAAAATTTACAAACAACTTTTGCTGTAGGAGTTCTGCTCCTTTACACTGTTTTTTAACTGTATGCTTTAACACATTCATCTTGATTTTGTGGCAATGAACTTAAATCAAAGGTAGGAGATCAGTCACATTTACTGTAGAAGTGAAAGTTTCTGTATTAGGAGCACTGGCTGGACTTGACTAGACCACCTCCAGAAGGGGATCTCTTCTGAAATAAGATGAAAAGTCAGACTACTCGCTCTTTCATGTGTCAAGGGGGGTAAAATTCTAGTGAACTGTGCAGTAACTGTCTATTCCCTACTGTGTACTAAGATTAAAATATCATTTTGACTGTGATCGTTACCAATCTGAAACTTCAATAGTTGTTCCTGAGAACTGAAGATGCATTCATCTCTAATGCCATGCAACATCCAGCTCTTTTTCTGTGTTACTTTTGAAAAGATCACTTAGAAATCCTGATGGGAGAGAAGTGTGTATTAGTTAGGATAAAACTGTATTTTGCATTTCTCTAAATATTTTCTAGAAATTCAGGCTGGTGAGAAAAGAAATATTGTGGGCTGTTAATGGAGAAGTGCTTTTGCAGCACCTATAAATACTTAATGTAACACGGAAAAGAAAGAGTAATAGAGAGATGGAGCTAATCCACTGATTGTGCTGCTTGGGATTAATAGATTTAATTAAAAACAATAAACAAAAGCTGGGATTGTTTACTCAGTAAATACAAGAGTACCAGGCTGGATTTTCTGTGTCTTGAAACAAATTCAGATATTCACACAACTGAGGTAAGAAAGGGATCAGTGCTGATTGGTAGCATTATGTCAACTTGAGACACTCATTAGGTCAGACTAAATGCAGTTAAGGTACAAAGCAACAGACACTTCAGCTCTTTGTTTAAAATGAAGTGTCGCTATTATTCCATTTAACATACAGTGCAAACGTTGTTTGGTGCATTAGTCTAAATAGGTAAGCAAATTTTCTGAGATGCCTTTTTACGTGTCAGAGAGGCATTTACATAATAAAAACTATGAGACAAAACAGCGTTATGATAGCCAGCAAAGGATATCCCACTAGTGCCTGTGCTGAACTCATCTGATCAAGGTTGCTGGTGTTAATCAGCAGTCTTCATAAACTAATTCCATCTCGAGTGTTTGTAATTTCTATTTACAGGATAGTACCGTTCCCTACAAGTTGAATATGGTTTTTTGATATTCATAGAATTTTTTTCAAATGTCACTGAAATTATCTCAGAGGAGCAGATCTGACAGGTCAATCACTGCAGATGGCAAATGCTTTGTTAATTATACAGAAATTTAAAAACAATTGTAGAATGTCTTGCCTCAGGAGGAATTTCTCTCTTGCTCTGTTTGAGAGTAGATTTCCTCTACTGAATTAATTCTGTGTTTTGTGCAGATAACAATCTCTCTGCTGCATTGTAGGAATAACTCCTTGCTCCTTGTTCAAATATGCAACTGTAAATAAGCAGAGGATATTGCAAATAAACAATGCCATGCTTTTTAAATAATGCAATGTGTGTAATTAGGACGATGCAATTACAACAGTATACAGCTCTCAGTGTAACAATTAGTTTTTCAGTAAAATGTAATTTGTTCCAATGTAAATGTTTTCCCTCAATTCGGAAGATTCCCTTGAGTTGTTACAATAATAAGCCTATTTCTAGGAATATATGCAGTTGCACTGTATGTTCCAAGACACAAATCAAAGAGGACAGCTACATTAGAATAAGCTATGGGAATTATAAAGTCAGAGCAAAATGATATCAGTACTATTTTCTGAGGGGAAAATATATCTGAATATCCTCTTTCCATTTTGATTTTAATCCCAGAGATGTCGAATGCATTTTGCCAGTTTGTTTCAAACATACTTGAAAAAATATAAATGTTTCCTTGCGTTACCCTGTTGCTGTGTTACATTGTCCTCCAGATTATGATATCTGACTACTTTCCAATCTTTTCACTATTTGTTCTTTAGATAAAGAAGTGCTATTTTTGTCATTTTACAGATGAGTAACTCAGTTGCAAAGAGTAAAAGAGACCTGTGTTAGATTTCACCAGAAATTTGTTAGGAAATAGGATTTCAAACACAGCGCTCCTGTCTTCCCCATCAGCATCCAACACCAGAATCCCTCTCCCTGGCAATGCCTCAGAAGAGGCCGGCACCACAGTATTCTGTGAGGAACCACAACTATTCCTCCACCCAGCTCCATTCATCCCGTTCAGCACAATCAGTCCCTCATTAACTCCTCAGTAGTTCCCCATAATTTCTATAACTGGTTTTTTAAAAAATCCATACTTCCCCCATAGCAGAATATGAAAAGAAAGGCTTTGGAGCACATGAGCAGACTGGGCATATATCATTACTTCATAGGTGGAAAAGCGTTGGGTAGTCAGATTTGCATTTACTGATAATTTTCCAGGGCAAATGCTAAATAAAGGGTGACGCTTTTGTGGCAGTAAACAGTACAGTGCTATCAATGTGCAAAAATTTTAGTTCTGCTGAATCAATACTGCTGAACTTTCTTGGGAGGTAAAACCTTCTGGGTGAATGTAACTACTCAGCACAGATGGATGAGAGTGCTCATAACATTCTTGGGAAAGTTAAATCTTTGAATTTGAGTTTAAAATTTGCTTTTCATCCTCTTTGTTCCATAGTTTGCAAATTTTGAGTGTTTTTCTTTGCTAGAGTGTCCTATTGTCATTCTGGAAGCTGCAAGTTGATCTAATTCTGAGCCTGCAAGTTATTGGTTGCTTGTAAATCCAGCAATGTATCCAATGGACAATTTGAAAAAAAGAACATCCCACAGTAGTAATGTGTAATGATTGTAGGGCTAGGTGCTGCAATAAGCATTGTCTGGTTTGGTTAAGTCATTGCTAATGAAACATCGCAGCTGATTAAATAGGCAGGACAGGCAGCACCTATGAGCAGACTTTTTTTTCTCATTGGATCTTCTCATTTTTTCATTTTACTTTCTTAAAATGCAAGGTGTCTGTAGGACAAAAATATACATTTAATTCTAAATCATGTTAGAAATCACATTTTATGACTGGTGACATGTTCAAGACAGCTGTTCTTAATTACATGTGTGGAGCTACATTCCTTCCTCTGAATTCCAATGAAATAAAAAAATAAAGAAGAAAGTGAAGGGAGAAAATGGAACAGAACCTCTGTAAGTGCAACAAAGCGGAATTGATGTTTACATTCACCCTATAACCATGTTTGTGCCTCTTCCTGAATAACAGTAATGGTGATCAAAGCAGATATGATCTTTAGGCCTGGTGTTTTCAAACTGTTCACTAATTACTGTAATTCAGGAGAAAATAGGGACAAAACCACCCCAACAAACACTGCAATCATTGCACTCTGAGTAGAAGTGGCTCTCATCAAATAAAGAAGAGCCAAAGTAGGTATTGCTCTATTACATGCTACGTCAAAGCTGAACACAGGTCTAAATCCATTCAAAAATTCAGAGCAGTCAGCTCCCAACCTGGCAGTGTGGAGAGGCAGGCTGCTTTGTTAAGTGAATATCCCTTCCTAGAGCTGCGCTGGCATCACTGCTGCTGACAGCAGCCTCTGTTCCTTCACAGGCCTGTTTTAAACTTGCCTCTGCCAGACGTGGCAAGGGAAGCATTTCCTATAAGAAAATGCCCTTCTAAAAAAGTGCTGTGCACCTGGAGGAACTTCTGTCTCTTGTTCCTCTTCAGTCTGGTCTTTTTCTGTTTATGCATGGAAATGAGACTGCTTTCAGATGTGAAGCTGAACAGTAGCCAGGTGCTTTATAACTGTGTTAGCCTGAACCTCTCATGGGAAATATTTTTTTCTAGAAAATAAATTATAACATAGCTAAGTGGTGCCTAACAAAGCTAAACAGGAGCCATGCTGCTCTATTGCAAATTCATCTGCAGTCTCTTGGTAGAAAGACAAATAAAAGCACTTCATCAAAATCAGTCAGAGAAGCACGAGAATACTCATAGGAGACCACTAAACTCTAAATACCAATCAATTTCGCCAACTTTTTTTGTCAAACTTGCAAGTCCCCTTAAGCCCTGTCATGTAGAACTGCCAGAAAACGCTGCATGAGTGCTGCAGGAGCAGAGCAGCAGGCTGCAGCCGGACTCCTCTCGCAGTCAGCATATGGGCTGCCTGGTTCCAGGCTTATGGATGCCATTGGGTGCGGCTCTGCTGACATTAAGGTTTTGGAACCAGGCCTAAGGGCTTGGAAACCTAATTCTACATTTGAGAATTAGGTTCACAGTTCATTTCCACTGCATTGGCTATTTTTCAGTGACCTGAGCACATCCCAGTGGCTAGTAGGCATTTAAGCTGCATACACTGGGAGTGCAGACGGTAGCCTTTAGACTTTGCCCTTGAATTCAAAGTCACTGAAATACAAAATACTGAGGGATTCTCATCAGCATCTTTTCTGATTCTTTTTTTACACGGGTTCCAAAATTGTGTTATGGCTGGTGGGAAAGCAGGGACTGAAGGCTGTTGGTTTCCCACTCCCTGCACAACACAGGTATGTGGTGAACTGGGTCTAATTTGACACTAATTTATTTGTTTTTTAATTAATACATCTTCTACAAGGTTGTCTTTTTTTTTTTTTTGCTTGCATCCTTTTTTTCTTTTTGCCAACGTTTTTTACAGGTACCAGCCCTTACTCCCAAGACATTCTCTATGTGCTTCTACCCTTTGCCTCCACGTTTCCTTTCCTAGCCAATCTCTGACACATTGCTCGTGTCACCATCTCACTACCTAGACCTTTCTTCTGTGTGTCATTTAGTGGAATCTTTTTAGCTCTTACTCCATAGAGTCTTTTCATTTTTTTCCTTATTTTCTGGAAAAGGGGATTCAACTTATGCTCCATATTTGCCTTCTGAGAGAAGGACTCTTAGAATTACTTGGAACAGATCTGATTTTCTTTTGGATACAGTTTGTTTAGAGTAGCAAGATGAAGTCAAGAGTAATTTTAAGCTGTTCTCTACTGTGTTTAGTTTTTAAACCTTAAGGCTGTGTGTACTGTTCTTTGAATATTCTGTGGAGCATATTTTGTAAGATGAGCCTTGCAATTTCTCTGTGCCAAGAATTTCTCAAGGCCAGAATTGTGTAAAGGTGAAGAGAACATGAGAGAAGATGTCTGAAGTATTGAAATACCCACCTACAGGGCTCTGTAACACACAGCTCTTGGCGTATACTTCTAAATATTGGGTGTGTGAAGAGATTTGTCTGATTCATGTAAGTACAGGTTTCAGTAAGAAAACCATTACATAATCAGTCACTGCAAAACTAAAGTGTTTCTTTTGCTGGACTTACAAAAGGCAGAGTGTTTGGATCAACATTCTGCTGTGTTTTCATGAAAAAGCATCGCACAATTCTGCACTGATGTATGTAAAGAAAATGTTTATATCAATTGTCTATATGAAATTACAGTAAAAGATGTCCACATTTTCTGTCAGTGTTAAATGATAACTGTAATAACTAATCTCAGTTTAGAAATGAGACTCTTAGTGGAAACAAAGCCTTGATAGAACTGAGGGGTTTGGTGTTATTCCTTTGAGCCTTACTTTAGGTGAGGGCAATGAGTCACCTGTTGTTGAATTCCCAGCAGTAGAGAAGCGGAGGAAAATGAATCAGTAGTCTTCCTGCAGAACAGTGGTCTAATCACATCTGACACCAATTAGCATCTTTGCTGATTGTCCTTATTAGGACATACTTGAAGCTGGAATTATATGTCCCAGTAGTGCAGTGGCCAGTGGATATGTAACCAAGGTCAAAAAAGGATGTTAGAAACCTCTGTCTGAAATGAGCCTGTGGTTTTTTTTTATTGCCACTGTACTTCCAGCTGAATCATGTTCAACACCAATCTGGCTTCGCTGTCAGCAGTAAGTTTTGGAAAATGTGGTGAAGCATGAATCTAGGTCACTCGGAATAGGATATTAATCTTCACACCATGTTCTTAGGGTTAGTCATTGCAAATGATCAAAGATGATCTCTGTGTAAGTCGCTCGGCATTTCTGCCCCGCTTTGCTGCACTTATTAGCTATTGAAAGTATACTTCCAGGGAAGATCTGTGATTTTCAAAATTCATCTAGTTGGCAGAAAAATGTATTAAATTTCTCTGAATACCTCAGGGCTAAGGATGAACTAGGTAATATGGAATAAGTTATTTAAGAATATTTTCCCTATTTTAAAATGTTTATGTGAATTTCCAATTTCCAGGAATTTACATGACAAAAACTGCTACTCTGACAAGATATCTATCGGCCTTGCTGTAAGTTTAGGTGCCTTAAAACCCAGGAACTTCTTGGCCTGTCTTACCTTCTCAGGTCTTAAAACATATCCATGTACTGAAATGATGTCAAGAGACACATATTGCTTAATTACAGAGAAGTGTTTTAACAAGAGAAAAAAAAAACATTTCCCATGCCTTCTTCAGCTTGTAATGGCTCCTGCCAATTCTTCACTACCATCTGTCTTAAACAGCCATTTATCTGTTCAGCTGAAATATGGGTGTAACTGATTCCAAAATATCATAATAAATTCTGGGTCCCCTCTGTACTGCATTTTCGTGAAGATAACTACAGAAGCATGCAAATCTTGCTCAAGGTTGCCAGTAGCTTTGTCACTTTTCAGTGTCAAGAAGAAAAGCTCATCTGCTAGAACAACTCATGACAACCTCATCTTCCATCACTGGGACAGTTTTCAAATTATGTATGTCCTCTCCAGCACCTGGAGCGTTTTAGATCTCCAAAGATTCACAATGGAATTTTGAAGCTTAAATATGTCTCTTCCTGGCCTAGGAAGGTCATTCTTCTCTCTTTGTCTTAATTTCATCATAACGATTGTATTTCCTTCAGTATCTTTGGTTGTATTATTTTTTTCTGATGATGAGCCATAAACAAATGCTGAAGTTAATGACACTTGCTACATGTTTTAGAGAACGAGACTGCAAATTATACAGTTCATGTTAGTTGACCAGCCCTTACAAGGAGCATGTTTTTTTTTTTTTTTTCCCCCTTCTCTTGTTAAACTTTACAACAACTCCATAATTTCCTTGCTATATGGATTGATTTGGTAGAAGGGAGGATCTTCACCTGTGCATTCGCTGCTTGGGGCAAGGACACATCAGGCATGAGTGCAGCTTGTGTGAAACCAGGGATCTCTTGACCTGACTTAGATCATCAGGGATAACTACAGGACTACGTCAGCTTAAAGGAAATGAATGACACATAGAAAACATGAACTAGATACACCTGGGACACAATTTTGAAATGTTGACAATCAAAAAATGAGTGTAGTTTGTTCCTGCTTGCTGACTACAGGCAGTCTTTAGGGATATAAGCCACATCTAGTCTTTCAATTAGTAGAATGAACTATGTAGATGTCACACCAAACAAGTTCAGCCATATTTCAGAAGAGGTCAGTAGAGTGAAAGAAATTGGTATATCTGTGGTCTAGCAGAAAAGTCAGGGCACTTCTCTTCAAGGTGGGGTCATACAAAACTAATGAGTTCTGCCAGGAATGACTGAGATGGCCTTGAAAAGAAAGCTTTACTGTCCTCACTGGAGGCTGAAGTTCTACACCCATTCACCAAGCACAATACACGACAGCAACAGAACAAGAATTCCTATTTGAAGCTTTTTCATCCCCACAGTGTCCAAACTCACACGCACATAGATGGGCAGTTGGACAAAATCCTTCGTGGGCTTCAGTGATAGAACGATCTGATGCCCAGAGCAATATGTGCTTTCATCTGCTAGCAAGCATGCTCATCATTTAGTAGTAACAGGGGCAAATTCTAGCTATCCCTAAGATAAGTCTGAAGTCAAAGTGAAGCACAGAAATGGAATGATTGGAATAATTTTTCTGAGGAGTTTGAACATTTGCTTTAAATTGCATTTGTTACAGACCTGAGCTCTTTGGCAGAGATTTTGCATTTGGATGGACTGGACAACTTGTTTAACAAACGGTTTTCAGTCTGCATTTTGCAAGTCACTTTGATTATTCAGCATCATTTGTTCGATTAGTGTGTTGCATATCTTTATTATTGCTGTTTTCTGATTGAACTTGTTCAGGGGAGTAAGTAACTCATACTGTTGATACTGTTCATTTTCAATATATGTGTATATCAAGTTAGTATTATCTTGGTTTCCAGACAGAACTGTAGATTTCTACTTGCCAAGGTACTGTGTTCCATTTAGTGCTTCAACCAAATCATTATTTACAAGTACAGTTGAAAATTTAGTTATTAATTATTGCTAACTTAAATAAAATGTGTATTTTGGAACCAGTATACATTTGTATACATGCACACACACTTCTTCCTACTCTAGATGTAGAATCTCATTAGTCAATCAAGCTGCTAATATATCATTATCAAAAAAGCAGTGTTTCTATATAATTAGGCAGCAGCAAGTCAATCATAAAACCTGGCTTTTATTTTTATCTTCTGTGAAGTTTGCAATGAAATAGAAAAGATCAGATAAATCTTTGGAAGCTAGTGATTTTTCCTAATGTGCTACAAAATCTGCTATTTAAACCAGTGACATCAAAAGAAAATCTTAGTCAGAATATGGTGCAACAAAAGTGTGCATTAAGTAAAGGCAAATTCCTGGAATTTTGTAAATATTAAGCAAAATAAATTTATTTTCTTCTTTATACAATTCTTCTTCCTGTTGATCTTCATCCATGTCATTTTGTGTGAGCAATTATTTGGACCACAGCAGATAAGTCATAAGTCTGCCTGCCAAGTCTTGTTTGAAACAATAGCTTTGATGCTTTTCCTGCTACTCTGATCTTTGCAGAGGTTGATACCTGCATGTAATAAAGGCAAAATGGGTTATGCATTTGTCCTTCTGATGCTGAGCTTCAGAGTGCAATGAAGCTTACAGTCTGCACTCTGAACTACGTATTTGTGGTAAAAGCATTGGCACCTGTGTAAGGTGTGGGAACTTCCATGGTTCCTGGGAGCACTGCTATCTTCTGGTGTCCCAGTTGGATGCAGCAGAGCTGATATAGATGAGCACGTATTTTTAGAGTCAGTTTTTAGTGACCCTCTTTATTCCATGTTTATGAAATTCTGTTGTAGAAGTTGGCCATTTAGTGTAAAGATGGGCTCCGACCAGGGTAAGTTCTGTTGTCATATACTGATGACATGATGTGCTTTTCTTTCTGTGTTCGTGATTTAATTTGCATTAGTAATAAATCTATTTGCACAGAGCATGAGAAGATAGGATTAGGAGAATCGTTTCATCATCACAAAAGCCGAAAAGAAAAATTAAAAAGAGATTCATGTTGTACTAGAGGAGAGACTTAGGTCAGGTTTTCAGCTAGATGCCAAAACTACGAAAGAAGTACACATGAAATATCACATATGTAGCAGCCCGAATAACTGGGATCACAACCTAATTAGTGGTGTTAATGAGACAATCAAAATAAAAAAGATCTGGTATGTTTAAAGGATTCTTTGTTTGAGTACAAATAGACTTGGGCATCTCTCTGGCATGCTTGTAAGCACAGGTCATGCAAGCACATTGGGGATGGGTTGAAGGTTGGACTAGATCATTTTAGTGGTCTTTTCCAACCTTTACGATTCTGTCATTATTGGGTTGATGCACATTGTGTTTATGATGCAGGAAAAATACTTTCTCATTCTACAGAACAGGATCTGACTACACCAGCTGGTTGATTGATTTGGTGGATGTCAATGGTAAAGCTGGGCAACTGAGGTGTTCATGACTTATATTAAGATCCTAAAATTCTTTGAGCTTAAATGTGTGCATTGGTTAATGCTAAGAAGAATGCAAAGGAGAAAAAATGTCATTTTATATGTAACATTCATTGAGTTATTGTTTACTTAAGCATCTTTAGTGATTTGATTTCACAAAGGATACACACATGAACTTGTTGGGAAAATAACTGAAACCTTTCTTTGTGAAGTCTTAAAAAATTGAGAAAGCCACTGACAGTGCCATACTTCTTTCATACCTGTAAAGTACAGCTACAAATACACGTATCCAATAACAGGACCAGCCGCAATTCACACTTAACATTAATAAGGATTTCATGCCATGTTGACAAAATGAAGGTAGCATCCCAGACTTGTTTCTGGAGAGCTTATACAAAGTAGAGCATTCGAAAAATATTGAACAGTCAGTAATGGATTTTTAAATCCGGAACAAAGAAAGTCCTCCTCAAAGATGAATTTCCTCCAAGCATAAACATCAAAGAGCTTTTAATAAAAGTATGACATATGACAATCTCCCTTGTGAAAGGAGCAGCCAGATTGAAAGTCTGTGTTTCCCTTACCTGATAATCAGTCTCACTGACTTTTCAGTGGTAGGGAAGTTTCATACAGGAATGACATTTAAAAGGAATCTAACTGAAATATTGGAGGCTCCTATTTTCTTGGGGGGGCAGGGGGAGGGGAAGGGAGGAAAGGTTTGATTTTACTGATTAAATATTTAAAGTTATAAAATGAGAAAATGTAGTTTAAAAACAGAGTGAAGAATAACATCTTACATCTTATACGTGCTTATAGATTTTGAGTTCTAAGGCTGAACTAGAACATAGGAGAAGCACTGATGTAAACCACTTTTTGTTTGATATGAAAACATCTCACAAACTTGTACTTGGAGGTAATTTAGCAATAACTTGAAGGATGCATGTACTAGCTTACAACATTTTTATGTGGTCTTCGCAGTTCTGGTGCACACAAAGTTATGTCACCATTTAACATAAAAACCACTTCAAAATTTAAAAACAAACAACAACCAAAAAAAGCTCTAACACACCAGCAACCTGCCCCAGCTTTAATTTGCATCTCAGTGAAAGGGTGGCTGGTCAGGGGAGATCACCTTTCAGCATGCACAGCAGTAGGTTCATTGTGAGTTTCCCAAGTCCAGGCGAGATAAGTGTCAACGGTTTATGGGCTGGTCCGGCCCAGTTCCGTGACCAGCAGGGCGGAGGGATCTGCAGATCCGCGCCTCTGGGAAAGGGGAAGCAGGGGACCCCAAAATACTTGAAAACAACAGCACTAATCTGAGGTGGAACAAATGATTTTACTAAATATAGTATTAGTAAAATACAATGAGAGAGAGAGAGAGAATCTGTTTGAATTGTATAGACCTCACCACAATGCTGGGGTGAGAAGTGCAGTCCAGTTGAGTGACTGAAGTACAGACGGCAAAGTGCAGATGGCGAAGCGCAGGCAGCGAAGCGCAGATAGCGAAGCGCAGACAGCGAAGCGCAGGCGAAGAAGAAGGATCAGGTGACCTTGCATGGAGTTATATCCCCTTGCTGACCGCAAAGCCTCCTGGGGAAATGTAGTTCTTCTCCGTCGGACGAACATTCGGCAGATATCAAACCCCACCCCCAGTGCATTACATGATGTTATGGTGTGGAATACTGATGACCAAAAATCATAAAACCATGACATTCCACCCCTTATTCTACATCACTACATCATGCTTAACACATGGGATTACAGACTGCACTCCCCCAACATCAAATTCCCTTGTGGTACACACTGAACATCCCCGTTTTTCTGCATCACCCACCAGGTGGACCCAGGTCCCTGGGCAAAGACAGTTCCGCGAAGAGGTTTGCCCTTCCCAGAAGCAGGAAAAACCCAAACTGCTTTTCCTAACATGTTCTTTACATGTACTACAGGGACCTTATCTCCCTCTACAATATGTAGGGAGCTGGATTGGGTAGGACCATCTCGACTGATTGATCCTCTGGTGTTAACCAGCCAGGTGGCTTCTGCCAAATGCTTCTCCCAGTGTTTAAATGTTCCGCCACCCATTGCTTTCAACATGGTTTTTAACAACCCATTGTAGCGTTCGATCTTACCAGAGGCTGGTGCATGATAGGGGATATGATAAATCCACTCGATGCCATGTTCTCTGGCCCAAGTATCCACAAGTGAATTTTTAAAATGAGTCCCATTATCTGACTCAATTCTTTCCGGGGTGCCATGTCGCCACAGGATTTGCCTCTCCAGACCTAATATGGTGTTTCGGGCGGTAGCATGGGGTACTGCATATGTTTCGAGCCACCCGGTTGTTGCCTCCACCATGGTGAGCACATAATGCTTACCATTGCGAGATCGTGGCAAAGTGATATAATCAACCTGCCATGCCTCCCCATATTTGTACTTTTGCCATCGCCCTTCCTCCCAGAGAGGTTTCATCCTCTTAGCTTGTTTAATTGTGGCGCATGTATCACAGTCATGAATGATTTGTACAATGGCATCCATAGTTAAGTCCACCCCTCGGTCTCTGGCCCATTTGTATGTTGCGTCTCTCCCTTGATGACCTGAGGTCTCATGGGCCCACCGAGCTAAAAATAACTCACCCTTGTTCTGCCAGTCCAGGTCTATTTGAGCCACCTCAATTCTGGCAGCTTGGTCTACCTGATGGTTATTTCGCTGATCTTCTGTAGCTCTACTCTTGGGCACATGAGCATCTACATGACGCACCTTTATAACCATATTTTTTGTTCGGGTAGCAATATCTTTCCATAGGTCAGCAGCCCAAATAGGCTTGCCCTTTCTTTGCCAATTATTTTGCTCCCACTGCTGTAACCACCCCCATAAGGCATTTGCTACCATCCATGAATCAGTGTAAAGATAGAGCATTGGCCACCTCTCCCGTTCAGCGACATCTAAGGCCAGTTGGACAGCCTTTACCTCTGCAAATTGGCTTGATTCTCCTTTCCCTTCGGTGGCCTCTGCAACTTGTCGTGTGGGGCTCCACACAGCAGATTTCCATCTGCGATGCTTTCCCACAATACGACACGATCCATCTGTGAACAGGGCATATTTCTTTTCATTCTCTGGTAATTCATTGTATGGTGGGGCTTCTTTAGCACGTGATACTTCTTCTCCTGGTGGTGTTCCAAACTTTTTACCTTCAGGCCAGTCCATGATGACCTCTAGGATTCCTGGACGGCTGAGGTTCCCCATCCGTGCTCGTTGTGTAATCAGTGCAACCCACTTACTCCAAGTGGCATCAGTAGCATGATGGGTGGAAGGAACCTTTCCCTTGAACATCCAGTTCAGCACTGGCAGTCGAGGTGCCAGAAGGAGCTGTGTTTCAGTACCGACTACTTCGGAAGCAGCCCGAACCCCTTCATACGCAGCTAAGATCTCCTTTTCAGTTGGAGTGTAGCCCTCCTCCGACCCCCTGTAGGCTCGACTCCAGAATCCCAAGGGTCGGCCTCGGGTCTCTCCTAAGGCTCTTTGCCACAAACTCCAAGTGGGGCCTTTCTCTCCAGCAGCAGTGTAGAGGATGTTCTTCACATCCTGTTCCATCCGTACTGGCCCCAGGGCCACAGCACGGGCTATCTCTTGTTTAATCTGCTCAAAAGCCTGCTGCTGCTCAGGACCCCACACAAAATCATTCTTCTTCCGTGTCACCTGATAAAGTGGGCTTACAATGAGGCTGTAGTTTGGAACATGCATTCTCCAAAAACCCACTACACCCAGAAACGATTGTGTCTCTTTCTTATTAGTGGGGGGAGACATGGCAGTGATTTTGTCGATCACATCTGTCGGGATGTGACGACGGCCATCTTGCCACTTTATGCCTAGGAACTGAATCTCCTGGGCAGGTCCTTTCACTTTGCTTCGCTTAATAGCAAAACCAGCACGGAGAAGGATCTGGATTATTTGCTCTCCTTTCTCAAAAACTTCCTTTGCTGTGTTGCCCCACACAATGATGTCATCAATGTACTGTAAGTGCTCAGGAGCACCTCCCTGTTCCAGTGCAACTTGGATCAACCCATGGCAAATGGTTGGACTATGTTTCCACCCCTGGGGCAAACGGTTCCAGGTATACTGAATGCCCCTCCATGTGAAAGCAAACTGTGGCCTACATTCTTTGGCCAAAGGAATGGAGAAAAAGGCGTTAGCAATGTCAATGGTGGCATACCACTTAGCTGCTTTTGACTCCAGTTCGTATTGGAGTTCTAACATATCTGGCACAGCAGCACTCAATGAGGGTGTAACTTCATTCAGGCCACGGTAGTCCACCGTCAGCCTCCATTCTCCACTGGCTTTACGCACTGGCCATATGGGGCTGTTAAAAGGCGAGTGAGTTTTGCTGATCACTCCCTGATTCTCTAATTGATGAATTAACTTCTGAATGGGGAGCAAGGAATCCCTGTTGGTGCGATACTGCCGTCTGTGCACCGTTTTTGTAGCTATCGGTACCTGTTGCTCTTCCACTTGTAGCAACCCCACAACAGATGGATCTTCTGATAGGCCAGGCAAAACAGATAACTGCTTAACACCTGTGTCTACAGCAGCTATTCCAAAGGCCCATTGATACCCTTTGGGATCCTTAAAATATCCCCTTCTGAGGTAATCAATACCAAGTATACATGGAGCCCCTGGGCCAGTCACAATAGGGTGCTTTTGCCAGTCTCTACCAGTGAGGCTGATTTCGGCCTCCAACATAGTCAGTTCTTGGGAACCTCCTGTCACCCCATGAATATAAATTGATTCTGTCCCTTGGTGACTCGAGGGCATTAGAGTGCACTGTGCACCAGTATCCACCAGGGCCCTATATTTTAGTGATTCTGATGTGCCAGGCCATCTAATCCACACAGTCCAATAAACTCTATTATCCCTTTCCCCCCCCTGGCTGGGGGCAGGGCCCCTCTATTTGTTACCTCCGTTGTCTGCAGCAACTGGAGCAATCACCTTTCTGGAGAAGTTCACCTTGGTGGTTGATTTGTCTTGTAATTCTTTTACCCGTGCTTGAAGTGCTGGAGTAGGTTGCTTATGCCACTTCTTCATATCTTCTCCATGGTTGCGTAGGTAATGCCACAAGGCAAAACGTGACGTGGTCTTACTGTTGTCACTTGTTCGAGCAGGAGGACGTCTTCTTTTGATAGCTGAGACGTTGGATGACACTGACTGGGAGGAAATCAAGTTGATTAGCCCCTCAAGTAGGCTGTTTTGGGAATTCTGTTCCTCATTGGATGTATCTGTTACCACCATGTATTCATCGGCATCAGGCACGATTGATAGTTTACCTATTATATCTTCTTGTTTGTTCTCCATTCTGTCCAGCTTTTCAGCTACTTTTTCAATGGCTGAAACACAAGCTCGTAGAGGGCTTAAATGTAACTCAAAGTCTTGAAGTTTATTAAGCAACTCATTTATAAGGGGTCTTCTTTCCCCTCTGCCATACATAGCTGCAAATGTACTGGCGTACCTTTCTGGTGCAGTCTTTGTGAATGTACGCCACATGTTTGGTGTACACCTGGCTCTCTCGGGATCATGCTCTTGGTCTGGCTCATCAGGAATGAAATCGGGGCTATGTAGTGTTTCCACCACAGCACATTCTCTCAAATAACGGATGCCTTCTTCCATATCAGCCCATTTCTTCTTCTCAGGCATCAGATCGTCTTTGAAGGGGTATCTTTCTTTTACAGCTAACAACATCCGCTTCCAGAGGGTGAAGGCCTGGTTCTGGCATGTACTAATACCTCTGTCAATGGCTGAGTCCCTAGCAATGCCACCCAGTTGGCGAGCTTCTCTACTATCTAGCCACACACTGTTGGCCCCATTGTCCCAGCATCGAAGTAACCAAGTAGCAATAGGCTCATTTGGGTGGCGTGAGAAGTCTTTTCTCAGACTTCGAATTTCATTCATTTTCAGAGATCGATCAACAAAGGTAACAATATCTTGCTCACCTCTTGCTCTTCCAGGACTTCTTGCCCTTGTAGGTGTTGGTGACCGTGGTCTTACTGAGGGCCCCTCCCCTGGACTCAGAGGTGCTTCTCTTGGCCCTCGGAGCCACTCCTCTGGACCTCTTTCCTCCTCTTTTTTCTCTTCTAACTGAGTCGAGATTCGCTTTGTTTTCCGTCCTCTTACAGGGGCAACTGACATCGATTGTGGTGCCTCCTGTGGTTGATCAGGTTGGTCAGTTCCAATGCTCTCATCCTCCAGTTCAGCTTGGAGCTTGTTTCGTTCGATTATGACAGTATCTAGCTCAGATTGGAGGGTGTGTTGTTGAGATTGAAGATTGTCGAGCTTGGATTGCAGGGAGTCTCTCTCAATTCGGAGGGCATCTCTCTCAGATCGGAGGTTTTTCCTCTGGAGCAGGAGACTCTCTCGCTCATTTTGAACTTTTTCCCTGAGACTCTCCCTTTCAATTTCAGAAGCTCTCTCTCTCTCCAGGATAGTATTGAATAAGGCCCGATAAGCATTAGCCAGGCCCCAAATCATATGTGCCTCCTCAGAACTGCCCAAGCCGCAACATTCCTGCCTTAAATAGCTGTTTAGACTCTCGGGGTCTTTCAGGTGTTCTGGAGTAAAGTTCCATGAGACTGAAGATTTCCATCTGTCTAAAGTCTTTCCCAGACCTCTCCACACTCCCTGCCACTCAGTATTCTCTGGTTTTGGGGAGGACATCCTCAAAATATAATAAATACTAATACTGAGCGAAATGATGAGCAATACATTCAGGGAGATTAGTAATGCGACTAGGTGTTCATTCAAAAACTGCATTACAGGCTGAAAGGTGAGACTGGAAACCTTAAAAAATCCCAGTCCTGTAAAATTGACAGCTGTCTCCGGAATTGTAAGCCACATTGTACGAACGTGCCAGGTCCATGTTTCCACCCATGTTTTCAATTGATTGTATATGCCGATTGCTCCATAGAGCAAGGTGGCCAGCTTAATTAATGCCCAGTATGTTTTGAGCATTAGGAAAGAAGAGGCAGCAGCGTGCAGCCCTTTAAGAGTCAGTTTCACTACAGAAAGCATTTTTTTTTTTTTTTTTTTTTTTTTTTTTTTTTTTTTTTTTTTTTTACAGAGGCAAGATAGTAAAGCTCAGAGTTTACAAATATCCTACGATACTGGCAGTCCGCCTGGAGTTCTCAAGGTCACGTTTTCAGAGAGTAGCGGTAAAACAGATAAGCTTTCCCAACGGAACTCTCCGAGAGCAGAGAGTCTAAACAGCTAGAAAGCAACTGTTGCCCGCATTCTCCACCAAAAAATGTCAACGGTTTATGGGCTGGTCCGGCCCAGTTCCGTGACCAGCAGGGCGGAGGGATCTGCAGATCCGCGCCTCTGGGAAAGGGGAAGCAGGGGACCCCAAAATACTTGAAAACAACAGCACTAATCTGAGGTGGAACAAATGATTTTACTAAATATAGTATTAGTAAAATACAATGAGAGAGAGAGAGAGAATCTGTTTGAATTGTATAGACCTCACCACAATGCTGGGGTGAGAAGTGCAGTCCAGTTGAGTGACTGAAGTACAGACGGCAAAGTGCAGATGGCGAAGCGCAGGCAGCGAAGCGCAGATAGCGAAGCGCAGACAGCGAAGCGCAGGCGAAGAAGAAGGATCAGGTGACCTTGCATGGAGTTATATCCCCTTGCTGACCGCAAAGCCTCCTGGGGAAATGTAGTTCTTCTCCGTCGGACGAACATTCGGCAGATATCAAACCCCACCCCCAGTGCATTACATGATGTTATGGTGTGGAATACTGATGACCAAAAATCATAAAACCATGACATTCCACCCCTTATTCTACATCACTACATCATGCTTAACACATGGGATTACAGACTGCACTCCCCCAACATCAAATTCCCTTGTGGTACACACTGAACATCCCCGTTTTTCTGCATCACCCACCAGGTGGACCCAGGTCCCTGGGCAAAGACAGTTCCGCGAAGAGGTTTGCCCTTCCCAGAAGCAGGAAAAACCCAAACTGCTTTTCCTAACATGTTCTTTACATGTACTACAGGGACCTTATCTCCCTCTACAATATGTAGGGAGCTGGATTGGGTAGGACCATCTCGACTGATTGATCCTCTGGTGTTAACCAGCCAGGTGGCTTCTGCCAAATGCTTCTCCCAGTGTTTAAATGTTCCGCCACCCATTGCTTTCAACATGGTTTTTAACAACCCATTGTAGCGTTCGATCTTACCAGAGGCTGGTGCATGATAGGGGATATGATAAATCCACTCGATGCCATGTTCTCTGGCCCAAGTATCCACAAGTGAATTTTTAAAATGAGTCCCATTATCTGACTCAATTCTTTCCGGGGTGCCATGTCGCCACAGGATTTGCCTCTCCAGACCTAATATGGTGTTTCGGGCGGTAGCATGGGGTACTGCATATGTTTCGAGCCACCCGGTTGTTGCCTCCACCATGGTGAGCACATAATGCTTACCATTGCGAGATCGTGGCAAAGTGATATAATCAACCTGCCATGCCTCCCCATATTTGTACTTTTGCCATCGCCCTTCCTCCCAGAGAGGTTTCATCCTCTTAGCTTGTTTAATTGTGGCGCATGTATCACAGTCATGAATGATTTGTACAATGGCATCCATAGTTAAGTCCACCCCTCGGTCTCTGGCCCATTTGTATGTTGCGTCTCTCCCTTGATGACCTGAGGTCTCATGGGCCCACCGAGCTAAAAATAACTCACCCTTGTTCTGCCAGTCCAGGTCTATTTGAGCCACCTCAATTCTGGCAGCTTGGTCTACCTGATGGTTATTTCGCTGATCTTCTGTAGCTCTACTCTTGGGCACATGAGCATCTACATGACGCACCTTTATAACCATATTTTTTGTTCGGGTAGCAATATCTTTCCATAGGTCAGCAGCCCAAATAGGCTTGCCCTTTCTTTGCCAATTATTTTGCTCCCACTGCTGTAACCACCCCCATAAGGCATTTGCTACCATCCATGAATCAGTGTAAAGATAGAGCATTGGCCACCTCTCCCGTTCAGCGACATCTAAGGCCAGTTGGACAGCCTTTACCTCTGCAAATTGGCTTGATTCTCCTTTCCCTTCGGTGGCCTCTGCAACCTTAAACTTAGATTTTAAGGTTAGGAATTCCTGTTCCCGAATCTCTCACGTATATTGTCATTATGTAGGAGAATATAGAATGTAAAACAGTAGTTTTCATGTGAATATAGCTGTGGCCAAATAATTGCCAACCACATTCATATGAAATTTGAGAAGTTTTTATTTGATGAGCAAACAAGAAACCACCATTAGCTGCACCTGGAAAGTCTTGAATTTCTGTCTTGCAGACACATTGCTTAATCTAAAGAGGAAAACAGAATTTTAAAATTCTTTTCTCTTTCAATGTGATGAGCAAAGTACTAGGTTAAAAAAATGGAATTGTTCTCAATTGCACACAAGCAGACCTTTTCTGTCCTTGTGTGAAGGTTGACATGAGAACAAAAGAGGCCTTTACTCTTTCATGGACCCATAGAAACGTGACTTTTTGCTGTGACTTGCAACAGAATTTTTTTCTGAATAATTATAATGTTAATTCTATTTTTGGGATTAAATAAACTGTATTTAGGGTTTAAGGTGAAGCAAATAGTGATGAGACAGTTGAATGAATAATTTCCACTATACTCGAATTCTCATTTGCTTTTATTTCTCTTTACACTTCCAAATGTGGATGTATGCAACGTCCTCATAATAAGTTTGCATTTTGTATATTTTTCTTTAGTAAATGATTATTCATTATTGAGAATATTGTGATCAATAGTATAGTGTGATTTATTACATTTCAAATTCCTTTTTTGTCTAATTCAGTTACATACACAAGTAACCAAAATTGTGTAAGTTACATATATGGCAAACAAATACAGACACAATAAATCAGCTTACTGAAACTAATTAAACTAAATCTTCATTTTCTCTGTGGTCTCATTGCAAAACAAAACAAAACAGCAGAAGCACTGCCACTATCTACATGCCTGCTCCCTCACATTCTTACTGCTTGCTTTCTGGCAATCTTTTCTGAGTGAGATTCAGTAACAAGAAATCACAGGTGCTATGAATTCCACTTTTCTCATTCTTACTCTAAATCTAACATCAAGCATATTTGTTTTGTAAATTTAAATCTGACATTTTGTTTGGTGAATTGTAACCTTAAAATGTACCAGTCGCACTGAACAGAATGAATATTGTATACATATTTTTCATATTTCCATAAACAATGGAAAGGAGTCATGTGATTGCACAACAGGGTTAAAACTCAACAGAGGAGAATCAGTATGTTTGGAATTTTAAAAGAATCTGATACACAAGAACTGAAACGGAGAGAATGGTAGGAGTGGAACAGCTTCATGCTCGTGCTTCTCTTTCTAGTGTGAAAAATAGCAACCAATCTCGTAACAGGAAACACAGAATGTATCCTTTTCATTAATGGCAGTATAGTTATTTGCTTTATTTTAGTTGTCAACAACTTGCAAAAAGGAAAACAAAGGAGTGAAATGTAATGTGTGTATCCTCAAATTTTCCACATCAACTTGAAGAATAAACAGCATGAGATAATTCTGACTGTAGTATATAATGCGGATCAGATTTGACACTGCTATCCTGGCTTTCCTAAATAGGTGCCAGCTGTGAAAATAGTCATGGTTACTCAGTTTTTGTTTTCTGTTTTTCTTAATCCTGATTGCTACAAGTAGAATTTCAGTGTAGTTCACAGTTAAAATAGTTTAGATACTTCCATTCTATTGCTCCATTTCATTTGCTTACCGAAGTTCTTCTTGGAGGCAAAAATTAGTTCTACAGTTACATTTCCAGCCTTTCTAGGCAAAAATGTTTGGGGTTTTTTGCTGTGGTTTTTTTTTGGGGGGGGGGGGGAGCGGGTTTTTGGTGGTGGGTTTTTGTTTTGTTTTGTTTTGTTTGAGTGCAAGAAGTACAGGGCAATGAAACTTTTCACTGTAATTTAAAATGAAACAACACATTCTTTGCCTAATCTGGAACTGCAACAGCTGGGTTCAGGAAGCAGAACTGTACAAGGCACTCCAAGCTGAGTGAAGTTCTTATGAGTTATGTTAAATATCAGATTTCTCAGTGTTCTGAGCCTTGCAAACATATGTGTATGTACAGTTGGAGTCAGTATGACATTTGAAAGTAATATGTACAGTTGGAGTCAGTATGGCATTTTAAACTAAAGTTGTTTTTTCTTTAATCAACCTTTAAAGAAAAGCAGAAATGTGGAAGAGCCATGGTACCAATGGAGAAGTTCTATCAGGCACATGTAAAGTTGTAGAAAGACTGTGCTATTTTACAAGGGTAACAGTTTGAGGATCTGTCTATGAATCACAAGTGTGTTCTTACTATGTCTTGCAACCTTCTTGTTTTCTGCTGCCTTATACTAAGGAACAGATGAGTGATGCTTTCAAAGACAGATTTGTGGCTGCAGCTGAGCACAGGGAAAGTTTGATCCCTGGTTGTTGCTGGTTCTTTCTTCCCCATAGTGAATACATCCTTTCTGTTAGATCTCCTGGTGTAACTTCTTAATCCAAGACTGACAAAAATACCAGGCTTCAAAAAAAATCTCCATTATTATTATTTTTTAAACTGGCTACAGTCATTTTTATTTCATTGACTTGGAGGAGATGAGTTTCTTGATGGCTCCAAAGTGGAGGACTGGTAGATATGCTTGAGGGCAGGTTTTCAATGCAGATGGACCTAAACAGGCTGGAGGAGTGGGTAACTGAGGCCTCAGGAAGTCCAGCAAGGACAAACAAATACCAAATGCCTCACCTGGCAAGGAACCACCCTTTGCAGCCAATTTGGGCCAGGAAGCAGTGCCCTGCAGGACAGCCTTGGGGCTCCTGGTGGGCTACAGGTAGAAGGCAACCAGCAGTGGGAGCTGGCAGCATCCTGGGGTTTGGAAACAGGAGCATAGGATGTCAAGAGAAGCAACTGTGCTCCTTTGCTGAGTACTCAACAAACCAAACACAGTTGACTCCCATTGTGTGATTTCTTAGTATGGTAAGGGTGCTGATAAACTTAAGATGATCAGGGACCTCCAAGATGTTTGGAAGCTGAAGTACTTGCCCTGCAAGGAGAGGCTGAGAAGAGTAGGGCGAAGATAAAGCTTTGCGGCAACCAAATAGCAGCCTGTTGGTACCTGTGAGGAGGTCATCTTCACAATGGGTGTGGAGGGAGAATAAGCAACAGTGGATGTAAGGTGAAAGAGCTCAGACTGGAAACATAAAAGGGTTAGGCATAGGTTGGGTGTGCTGGAGAGGTTATGCAGTCGTTGGAGGTGTTCAGGGTAGGAAAACAATGAGCAGCCAGGTCTAACCTCAGAGCTGTTCCTGTTTTTAGGCAAGAGGTTGGCACTATCGTCCTTTCCAGCTGGACATACTGTGCAGTCCTCTGATTTTGACCAAACCAAGTTGTTTGCTCAGTTCTCTTTAAAATAAATAAATAAATAAATAAATAAATCCAAACATAATGTGGAAATGAGTAGACAGAGGCAAAAAACGAATCTGTCTAAATGACCTGAAACTAAAGCAGCCTATTTGAGTGTAAGCAAAGTTATTAAGGGGGTTGTTTCTGAACACCAATGATTGGAAAAAGAATTGTCTAGTATCTTTTGATGAGTCCACATACAGAGCTCCGGAACTGAACATCTGTGAAAATTTTAGGCCCTTTAAACAGAATATCTTGTTCTGTTATGGTTAACATGTTCTTACTTCAATTATTGAATTCCAATATTACAAGTAAAGGTTGATGGAATAGATAAAAAGGCATTCTACAGGCAGGGTGATTTTGAAACTTGTATGTTCCATGTAAATATATCCCCCATGGGCACCAAAAGATAAGGTAAATAAAGACTGCTTATCAGAACTGAGATGATCTTGCTGATTAAGCACACTGCTCTTACAATGTGTCCATCCATGCTCTCTTAGAGTCTTAACCTGCACTTTAGGAAGAAACCTAATTTGGAAACCCCCAGAAATGCCATCTTTCCTAACAGCACAGCTGTCATTTTCCCAGCAGGGCAGAGCCCAAGTAGCCGTCCATGACAGAAGCATTCTGTCTATAGGTTTGTTTACTCCGATTACCAAAAATAGCAAGTGATTTATACTTCTTATACTCTTGTAATGTAACAAGTGTTTCTAGTCTGCTTTTCACAATTGCATGCATACAAATTTGAAAGCAAGACATTTTCCCAGTAAAAGCAACATCAGTACTTACTAGATGTAGTAATTTTTCAATTATTTCTTCTTCTTTTGATCATATGTCAAGATCATGCTTAATTACATTGAGAACAATTGTTCACCTATATTTTTCTTTGATATGAGAATTTCTTGAGGCTACAGAGTAAAAGGCAAAATACTCTTATAACTTACATACTTGGAGGACGTAATCATTCACACACCTTGTAGCTGATATTAAATAAAGGAGCACAGTCAAATGCACTGAGAGATCCTCTAATAAAAAAAACTTGATTGGTTGCTTTATCTTCTGCCAGAATGAATATGACTTCAGCATATTTAACAACGTTAACAAATCTTTTCTAAAAAGCAAATGCCAACCTTGAATTTACAGTTTCACCCTTTAACCTCCAATCATATCAAGGATACCAGCGAAATTTTACAATTTCTTCTGTGGTCCCAGATAAGTAATAATTGCTACTAGAATCATTAAACAAGTTAAAGCATTTAACTTCATTATAGTAGTTTCTGTTAGTCAGGCACGTTGTGCCATTATCAGGCCTTTTACATCAGTAGAAACAATTGATAAATCTGTAATAATTCTGCGTCTCAAAGATTGGATAATGATCCCTTGTAATTCTGTGACATGACACACACAAAGTACTCTTTTCAGTGTGTAATTTCTCATTTCAGAGAACGTTAACCAGACTCAAGAAAAAAACGCTTTTGTACAATCTGTTCAGTGGAATGTAAATGAGTGTGGAGAACAGTTTCCTAATAAATGAGCCACCATTGTGATTATTTTTGGTAACATTTGCTGTACTTAATGGTATCATCCATCTAAGGATTTCTGCATTTATCCTGTTTATAGGATGGTTAAAACCTTTATGGAGGAACCATTAATTTTCTTGCAAATGTCACTGACTTCGAATGCTTTGATCATTCCAAGATTAGCTCAGCCCCTGTCATCAGTAGTCTCTGATGAGTTCAGGCTGATTTGCTTTGTATATCAAAGGCATAAAAGGACCACTCTGAGTCTCAGTTTTCTGGGCTACACTTTTGAAGTCTCCTGAATACACATGAGCCATCGTTACAGGAGAACGAAAGGCAGAGGACCACTGTGTGTATGGTGGGCAGTTTGCTTCTGAATTTATGTCTCCTTTCACCAAAGACATGGCTACCTCTGGAACAACTGTCTTCATGAGTGCAGTTATTGGATCATAAATACAATTATACTCATTAGTATTAAAAATTTAAAACAAAAAACAAAAAGCCCTCAAACGTTCCAGTGTAAGATAATCAGAGCTGTGCCCTGTGTATCTTAAGACAATAAAATATATGGAGCTGTAAAGTCGACATATTTTTTACGTGATGAAATCTGAAATTGTTTGTTTCAGAGCTGAAAGGAATCAGATGCTTCGTCTTATGATTTTGTTTTTAATCTATTTTCCTATATTTTATATTTAACTATATTTGTATTTTAAAGTATGCGTAGAGGAAAAAGACAAACAAAACCCTGTGTATTTCATTACATTTTAAATAGCTGTCTTTTTTTGAAACAAGTGTTGTAACTCTCTTTGAATTGCCTGCTTTACCCTGAAAACTAGCCATTAGGTACAGTTTTGCTCTACATTCATGAAGTATTTATTAAAAAGTTAAAAAAAACTTCCAATTTCAAGCACTTTTATGTATATTTTTCCATATTTGTAGTTGCATATCTTCTCAAAACAAGCTCCTCAGTCAAGATTTTCAAAACTGGTTCTTAAAATTAACACCTGGAATGCCTGTTGGAACTCCTCATAGATGTTTGGGATTTTATTTTTGTGGAATTCCTAAGTGTTTTTCTTTAAAAAGGAGACTTCATTCAGCAATGACATTATTCAAAAAGCATAAAACAGAATAGAATAGTTCAGTTGGAAAAGCTCTTCAGAGAGCATTTGCTCCAATTATTCAAATGTCTCTTGAACACTGACAGACATGGGGTATCAGCCACCTCTCCAGGAAGCCTCTTCCACTTGGGGAGATGGACAGTATATCATTACGATGTATGTCTCATATACCACTAGGCAATAATAGTAAGACCATGATAGACTTCACAATAGTAACAACGATCAGTGAAGAAATAAGAGTGCAACAAAGAAAAAGCAGAGCTCTGTATCTCCAAAATATGGAGAAAGCTGAAAGCTTCTGGTAAAAATGGAGAAGGATTGTATTAAACAGCATGACTGAAAAATGGCTGTATATTTGTTTATATAAACGGAGACATCAAGTCACTGAAAGGTGAAACTTTCTCTTACATGTTACAGGTTGGGATGCTCTACAGTTAGTTGTCTAAAAATGTAAGTCAGTTAAACTCCAATATTACAGATGGGCTATTTTAAAGGTTTTAGGGAATGGAAGAACAGAACAATGCAAGGGATTACTGAAAATGTTTAAAAGAGTGTTAATTAGAATTAATGAGATGAAAGCAAAAAAAAAAAAGTGTGCAGTGATGTTAATATTCAGGTGAGTGTTATGGAGGGAACAATCTGCAACTGCAGATAGACATTGGATGCCACACCACGTGACATCCACAACTAGTTTCAACTGGCCAAGTCAGTGTGATTACTGCATTTTTTGCTATTATTATAATTTCTGGAGAGCCTGCATCATAGTCAGTCTACATTTTTTAGGCACAGGCAAACATAGGTACCTATTACTGTGATGAATTGGTACTTCAGTTAAAGAAGCAAACTCTGAGAAGAGGGGAAGGCAACAAGAGGAAAGGAAGACAGAAACTGTGGCAGAAAGACAGGATGTAGTGTAACTGGAATTGTAGATGTGCAAGGTGTACCTAGCTGGCAAGAGCATTTGCTCTTTCTAATTCCTGTCTTCCACTGTTTCCCCAAGTGTGTGGCTGGGAGCCATCTTGTACCAATAGGGATGTGGATGAAGTTACCTATTTGGCTATTGCCAGCTCACATTTCTACACTATTTTCACATATTATTCTCCAAATTAAAATAGGAACTGTGAAGAGAGCAATTATATGGGATTTTTTTCCCACATTGACTAAAGTCTTTTCACTCAGAGCACAGATGGCCCTCTACTAGTCTCCGAACAGTGCTCTACATACTGCAGTCCCATGGGCCAGAACATGTGCTGCTTGAAAAGACAGCCTTCAAAGGGAGCACATGCATTAGATTGTAGCAGCTCTCTGGAGTGCCAATACATGTGTTGGATGCTTCATAATACAGAATTTTTAGGACAATTTACTTTCTTTGTCAAGAATTAAAAAGAGCTTATTGCTGCATTCGCTGTTTGGTGCAGTACTGCTCCACATACTATAAATGTTTTGGTCAATTTTAAGTGTAATACCTGTCTCTCCCTTCTGGAACATCTCTGAATATTCTTTAGTCTCTCACACTTTAACAGCTTTGACATTTGAGTGGAGTATTTTTTACTTTTTTTTTTTTTTTTTTAACACTTGTCAACAAAACAGCTTTAGCTCTCTGTAATCTCCCTTTTGTGCACAGTACTCGATGGCTGAGTCAAAGCACAGCTATGCACACTCACCTGCAGACACATGCACACAACGTTTTTATGCCTGTTTTCTTTAAGATCTCAGTGAGAATTACGGTGGGTTACTTTTGTGACAGAAAACATAGATGTCATATGTACTAACAAAGCAGCTGTGTAAAAACTGAACACATTCAAAGCAAAATTATCACCCTACTGCACCCCAAAATAGGCTTGTTCTTAAGTGTCACAGAGACTTCTGTTCTTCAACTTTTCACTTGTAAATATATCTAAAGAAGTAAGTGCAGGAAGGTGTTAATAATATGACAGGAAAAAAATTGCATTATATGCCTCCAAGAGCTACGTTTGGGTAGGCATCTTTTATTGTGTCACATTGTCACAAGTGAAGTCGTACTGTGATGCTTACACAGTTCTGTCTAGTGAGAAAAAGTGGCTTCTTTTCGCAGATAATTTAAATGCTTGGCCTAGTTACATGGGTGATTTCCATCATTAACAGAATGGGATTTTTTTTTTTGTGATTGCTACCAGAAGAAAAATGTTGTGAAGCTTGTGGGAATTTTCTGGCACAGATGCATTTAGATAGTAAGAGTTGTTTTGGACTGAATAAAGCAAGACATTTTTTGATTGTTTCCATGATGACTGAATGCATCATTAACCCCTTTATTGTTGACATCCTACAGAGACCTGATATGTAGTCTTAATTATTTTAAAAGACACTTTTTTGTTACTTAGCTGGTGATTAAAAGTAAATTAAAAGATGGCAATGGCAGACTATTGTTGTTCATTAACAGATCTAAAATCCTAATCATCTAGTAAGGGACTAATTTTCACTTAATTTTTGAAACAATAAGTACACTGATGTAGAAATTATTTGTGCTGCTTCTATCAGCTAATTAACCAAATCACTAGAGAGGGAGAGTGGGAGAGTGATTATTTTCTATTAATCAAATGGAGAAATCTAAAGTAGGAATCCCAGTCAAAGCTCTTAATAGTATTCTGTATAACAATAAATGATTTTGAACTTGAAGTTCTAAACAGTGTTGGGTATTCTTGCAGGGGTGAATAGGAAGGGCAAATGCGAGAGCAAGGAGACCAGAATTCTCATTCATGTTTGCAGAGACAAAAGATGAATTATGCTGCAGGAGGCAGTGATGGAGCATACAAGAATCCTGCCTTAAATTGCAGAGCAACTGCAAAAAAGAAATAACTATTAAACCATGTGGAAAATTGTCCTTTCGCAAAAATTTGTGGATTTTAGTGAAAAGCAAGACCTCCAATTTGTTGATTCAAATAATGTTCCAGTTCTCAGCATGAATTGTAGTTAATGCTTATGTTACTCCTTTTCCTTCATTTTCAGGCTTTTGTCTGGCAGATGGTGGTTCTTGCACTGAACTGCAACAGCAATTGCTGAGGTTGAAACCCTGCTTCTCTCCCATATAGTTCCAGAACACCTGGCAGGTAGGACTGATGATCATAGATGATCTTGGAGAATTCACATTCTTATTGAGGAAGTATCTCCTCTATGAAGGAGCAAGGATATTGCAAAAGTGGTGGCAAAAGATGTAACTGAAACAAGGTTTTTATACGTTTCTGACATTAAGAATGAAATTTTTCAGCATTGATACACTGTATGGAAACCTTAAGAAAAACAAAGGCAAAATACACAGGTTTGGAAATTTTTTTATTGGCAGATAGTCTGTTCAACTGATAAAAAATTGCTGAATGTATTCAGGTAGCAAGGAAAAAAATGTCTATTGCCTGCTGTATTTTTAAATAGAAAAGTATAGCTATTAAAAAGGACATTCAGCTACAATGGAGGAAGAAAATATTGGATGCCATGAGACATGTGCCTGTCACTAAAGCTCTAGAACTTCAGCTGCAAACTCCCACGTAGATTCATTGTCATTTCTCAACTCATACAATAAATGTGTGACTGGCAATTTAAAGAGTTTTCTATCTCAGCTTGCACGTGGTGCAGGTAGGTTAAAATTTAGAGTCAAACATAGCAATACTCCTCTGTGCACTTAGGGCTAAGCACAGTGGGGTTTGGTGGGATTTCACTCATGATAAGGAGCTCTTGTACCAAAAAAGAGAGAAGCAATTTTTGAGCGCTGTATCTTCCCTCTTCCTATTTGTGACTGTTCCTTGGCTGACAAACTGTTTCTATTTCTTCCATGGTTCTGGTTTACTAGTTCTGCCTGCAGCAAATTGCTAGACAGTTCCTAAAAAAAGTCAACCAAAACAGTCAGAAATGAAGTTTGAGCAAAAGGATTCTTTCAGTCAAGTGAATAATAGCTAATAGTGTTGGCCCAGCCTGCTGCTGTAAATGCACAGACTTTCTATTGAAAGAAAAAATGTATGAAAGCTAAAATAAACTGAGTGTTATCTGGACTAATAAAAGGAAATACTTTGTGTGTTACTCGCATGTGCACAATTCCCTAGATGATGCTGTTGTCAGTGGTTTTGAGGTACAAATGCTGTATTGCTTGTTCCACATTATTGTCTCAAATAACTTGTTGCATTTAGCTTCTTGTCATTTGTTATTCCTAATTTTCATTGCTAATGATTTTGTTGACCTTTGTGTATTGCGCAGGTTAAAGTCTGTATGTGTGCATTTATCTACGTTTTGATATGGCTTCTTACTGGACTGTATTTTTGCATTGTTTGTTACATATATTAAAAATTAATGGGAAGATTTATTAGAGAAACAAATACTGATTATATTAACCTTGGCTTCGCTCTTACACTATTAGAGGATCTGTAAATGCCTACAGATTTTCCTTTCCTTTGTAATCACAGACACTTTATTTATTTTTATTTATGGAAGCTATTTAAGACAATTGGTTAGTGCTCAGCTTTAAATGAGCTTTATGTAAAAGTAACTGGCTGAGTCAGTAAAGAAAAAAATGACCAGATGGCAACCTCAGTGTGGGATAGAGATAAATGTGAATCTAAAATGAGGAATGTCCCAAATAATGAGGGTCATTTGAGAGTAAGATAGTATGCGCACTTTGTGGCCATGAATAATGCATTCATGTACGTACTTCAGTAATTGTGATGCATGAGTTCTCTATAGACATTATCACAAGATCAGTTTTACATGGGAATCAAGTGCTTTAGGTACCTTAATTATTTATAATATGTATCTGAGAGAAGAAAAATGTTTGAATTTTCTATAACTGCTTTTAGTCTTGGTGTCAAAGAAGGGGACGGGTGAACTGGGGAAGAAATCCTTTATGACCTTGTCATGCTCAGCTCTGCCATGGCAGAAACTGTTCTCTCAATTCCTCTTCTTCTTTCTGCCATTTTAATGGCAAACTGTTCAACTCTGCAAATCAGTGAGGTCTGATTTGAGTTGGTAAGACTATACCATCCTACCTTGAAGAAACTGTGGAAGTCAGTCTGTCCCACCTGTTATTCACTGTGTTAAAAGTTACACATGGAATTGGCATCGGGAACTCCCTGTCTAAAAGGACAAGTCGCAGCACTTTCCCTTATGTAGTTATTCATGTCTTTTTCCAAAAAACAAAACCAAGGTAAAAGGTGTTGTTCTCTGTTTTAATTCCTAGCTCCGGTAATAGGGAGAACTGTTGAAGCACAAGCCAGCTAAATCAATGAGAAGGAAATGCTAGTGCTACCAAAGTGATTTGTTGTGGGAGATTTCCTGCAACATGAATGCTGCTTGGAGCTCAGTTTGTAAGTTTGTTGATTCTGCAGGAATGTCAGGTACAGGGTTTTACTGATTGTTCCTCTTATGCTTGCTTAAGTCAAACAGCCAACAATCAGCCCTTATGATGACAGAAAACAAGCAGTTACCAATTTTGCTACTTGCAGCAATAACTGTCCCAGAGACACCTCTGATACTCTCTGCTCTTCTTTCTCTTCCCCTTGTTCCAGACAGTTGCAGAAGCAACTACACTGCTCTTCGTTTATTTAGGATATGCTCAGCACAAGTGTAGGAGCAGGCTGAAGTGATTCATAGAATTCCTTGCAAATGGTAGAAGTTGTTTGTTTCCCATGAAAAATGAATGCTCTCTTCTTGCTGGAAAGACATTCCTAAGTATCTTCCTTAAAAAAGAAGTCTCTTCCTTCTCTAAGGAAGAACAGAGACTAGCGCATTAGCAGCATGCTCAGACCAGGAATGATCACAATCATGTTCTTCTGCAAATTATCCCATGAATCTTGTGTGTAACTTCTAACCTATCACCTCTCTTCCCCCGAATTATCTCTAGTTCCAATAAGTCCAGTATTTGGATTTGAAGCATTATGGATTCAAGCTGTGGTTACTTCCATTCTTCTGAAATCAAAAGTCTTTGGTAGCGGGCTTGACAGGTAGTTTGAGAATAGCTCCACTTAACACTTCTTTTCCTGAGGTTTGAGACCCCAGTGGGGAGACCAGCACCACGTTCCTTAGAACTGACGATCATTTGAGTGTGTTCTCCCATAATGGCTTTTTTTTTACAGGGCTGCTGATTCAGTTTACTTCTGCCACAATATGTTTGGAGCATGCATTGTGAGGTTACCCCAGCTAATACATACATATGTATTAGAGAACCTTTTATTTGTGTCTGATTGATAAGTTTGGTCCCACCCATGTAATTAATATAAGCTTAAAGTATTACATACTTAATACCTTTCAGGATAATGGGTTCTGCTCTTAGTGCTAGGCAGTGGAAGAATGCACCTCCTTTGAAGATCTTTGTATTCCTCTTGGTTTTGCAATGTGTTCAAGTGCAAATGAGCTCTAATGAGAAAAAAAATCAGTTTCTTACAACACAAATTTAAATAATGGAATAGCATTACAAAAGTTAAAGAACCAGTTGCAACACTGAGATTGTGGTAAATCATACCAACCACATTACTTGCTATCAAGCCCCGGCAAAATGGCAAGATTGGCTAATTACTTTCTGCCTCCCCTTTGGCTGGCATGGCACCAAGAGTTTCAGCTTTCCCAATCTGACCCTTTGCCATTGCTGTTAAACTGTCCGAGGGTTAAATATGAGACTGGCTCAGAGAAGCTGCTGCAGGCAACTTTTCTCTCTAGCACAATAGGGCATGAGGCTTTTTTTCTCCTTATCTTACACCCTTCAATTCCTAAGATCGTGTAATGTGATGTTGCATGTTAATGTGAGAATTACAGCATTTCATCTCATCTTCTATATTGTCATTTTATTACCATTTTTGCTGTATTTGTAAAGCTTCCCTGGCTTTAGGTTTCAGGCTGCTTTCTCTGCCTGCAGCCTGTTGAAGACATATTTTGGTAAAGCTTCATATCTCATATCGTCAGAAATATTAAATATGTGCTCTGCTTAATGGTTTTCTTTTTTTTGTGCATCCTGTTGAAACAAAACAGATGGTAAAACTGGGAACAGGATGTTTCTCTTGGGTAATACTTCAATTCAAATTCAGTGTTAATTTTAGGATCCTTTGTGGGGATCCCGTTTTTTTTAGAGTACAAGGACAAGTTATCCTTAGAAATAACAGCAGGAAAATTGCGAAGAGTCTAGAGGAAAAACTTCTTCGTACCTTTTATTTAAAGCCTGTTGGATTTGTGCCATGGGGAATATGTTGCAACTGGAATTTTAAAAAGTCTGGATCATTTCAGGATACTTGCAATTCTTACTAAAATAACAGTAATAAAATTTCACGGTTGAGAGCCTACAGAGATCACAAAAGGACTGAGAAAAGCACTTCCCTCTTATCTACACAATAGCATAATTGGCTTAGTGCATTGGTGGAGATGCATCATCCCCACACAAGACAACAGGTAGCTGACTATTTACTGAGCTGGGACTGAGGGGACCAGCAAGCTGGTCTGATGCAGCAGCATTTGCACTCTTTGGGCAGTATTCCCGAGACTCAGATGTTCTGTGCTGATACTTCACTATTAAATATTTTCCCAATATCATGAAAACTATTGAACTGAAATTCCAGGGCTTTTACTTTCTTTGTGAAGCTCTTGGTAAAATGTTTCTCCAGCTTTGACTGCTTCCTTAGAGCCTTAATCTAAACTCACTTAGGGTACCGGGAGTGCTAAGGTCGCTCCTGCTCTTCTGCTCTGGGAAACACAGGGCTTCATTGAGCTGCCAGCCATCAGTGCAAGCAGCACTACCATCCCACTGGGCACAGCACACTGCTGAAGGTGTTCTCTCCTGAGCACGCCTGAGAGCCCTCATCCAAACATGTGCTGATAACATCATCACAGATAAGCAAGAAAATAGCACTGCAAAGAGAAAGCTCCCACACTGATCTTACCTGGCATCTGCATTAAAATAATTCTGAGAGCTCACTCCCTTATCCATGGATCCTCTATGGTGAAGTAGGACATTAGGACCTGAGGCTTTCAGGAACATCAGTTAATAGGAAAGTCCCATCTGGCTGCTTAGGTATTACAGAGGAGAGTATATTTTGTTATGGCTGGAGGTGTAAATAAACAATTCTATGCATTCCCTACTTAAATTCTCCAGATAACATGCAGTAAAATTGAGGAAGCTGTATAATGTATCTACCAACATTCTTGTGGTTAAAAAAAAAAAAAAAGAAAAGAAAGAAAAAAAAAAAAGAAAGCATTTTCCTCACATACCCGAGGTCTGTTTCTACCTGACATGACATACTGTTCTTTTCACTTCTTTCAATTGTTTTGATTTTTTAAAATGTAGTTCCCCCAGACAAAATACATGGAACACAGAGCTCTCCCACCTTGTCCTGGATGTGCCACCTGGCACTCAGCACCTTCCAGTGCACTACTCAGCCAGCCACAGCCTCTTGCATCTCTTTTGACTGCTGTCATTCCTCACGTTGGCTCCAAGAGTCATCCTGCCAGCTGTCCCACTGCTGCTTGCATTTGTGAAGCTGACAAGCAATTGAACTGTTGCACATTTTATGAATGAGCATAAACTTAGACTTGATGGTGCTTGCAAAAGAATTCAGAGGACAACAAAGGCATTGCTCAAGCACTGACATGTCGTCAGAAGGGCAGCAAAGCAATTTTCCTTCCCTGTAATCCTATCAACCAAAACCAATCAAACTACAACTATAAAACAAAAACATATCTGAAATAGATGTTCAGTGTCTTACATACTGATATCTATTTGCCTTTAATTCAAAAGCATGATGCCAGTTAAGTCAAAGTTTTTTCTTTTTTTTTTTAAACTCTTTTTTCAAAACATATCTTTGGATAGTCTACTGTTATTGTTCTGTAATTTGGAAGAAACCTAAGGGGAGGACATATTAATGATTGTGAGGTTAATGACATCTTTAGTCTATTGGGCTGTGTCAGACTGCTACTAGGATATTCCCCTGCAGCAATTGAACACATCCTTCATAGTAAGGAGCAGACTCCCAGCCTAGCACTGCTTCTGTTAGTATTGTCAGCTAAAAGAGTTTGCTCAAGATCATGCTGGGTTTATATGGGAGGCATAAGGAGATCAGTATTTGAACAAAAATGTAAATCACATGAAAATGGATCCACGATAAGCAAAGAAAACTAAAAATTTGCATCCTGACTTTCTCTTCTACTGTACATTACAAAGGCAAGCTTCTGTTTCAGAAGGATAATGAGATATACAGTGTGATTAAGCTTTCATCATTATGCAATTTTTGAAAGTGTGAACTGATTTTTTATGTTTAAAAAGCTACCATGTCTTCATTTTCCTTTTATCTTCACTTTTAACCTTCTTAACACAATGATAAAGTAATAACAGGACCTTCTAATTTGAAATTAGAAAGGGATGTCATACTTCAGAGGGTAAGAATCCAGTAAGTTTAGCTGACTAGGATAAATTTGTATCAGCCTATACTAAGTGCTAATGACACACATCACTAGAGGCCTTCAGGCATCTGAATCCCTTTGATATATCTATTCATACATCTTTCAAGTGCTGGGCATGGATCTCATTAGAGTAAGTGATGCCATCCAAATAGTGGTTAATTGTTTGTTATTGAGTGCATTCTTTATTCCCAAAAGGTTAGGGTTATTCAGACAATTAGGTTTTAATACAAACTCATCACTAGGCTCAGTAACAGACCTGTCAGTGTGTGATGCGGTTCCTTTCATTCTGACTATTTCTTGGCTGTAAAGGAAATGCTACAGAGGAAAACTTAGTCTTTCTAACTGCAGATGAATTTCCTTCAGATTCCCTGTGTCTCTAACATCTTTAACATTTCCCTTACCATAATCTCATCGTGGTATTCATTTAAATGAATTTAAAGCACGTATCAGTAGCAATTCAGAGATGTCTAATTGATTATTCTCAACAGAAATCTAAAGAGGCTGAAATCTTCATTGTTTTGGCAATTCTTTGGTTTTGAAACTGCCCTAACAGTTGATAGTATAATTAAGAGAGCGGTTTTACTTTGCTGCAGATCTCCTGACATCAGTTATGGGTATCACACAAAGGAGTTGATCTCACTATAGTAGATAAAGCTTTAGACTGCGGCTCTCGAAGCTATAGGATGTGGTGCTGTTTCAGATCATTGCCTTGGGTACAGATCACCAAACAGTAAAGTAGCTCGTTGCAGTTATTTTTTAGAAAAGACTCGGTAGTCTTTCACTAATACAATATCGAAAAAGTCACAATCTTTTAATCAGCAATTTCCGCTGATTTTTATGATCAAAAGAACTGAACTGAACATTTACAGAGCTTTTTGGGTTACAAAATAAGCTCTTCAGTTCCTCTGAAAGGGTATATAGTTTTGGTGCTAAGGAGAGCAGATAAATAAGCTGATGAAAGGAAAGATGGTATTTCCCTTTGGAAGCTGAAGTTGGTCTGGTTTAAATTTGCAAGCAAATGTGCACGGTTCTCTTCATTAAACCCCTCAGGAACAGGACTGCAGCTTTCACATAACTGTTTTGTCACAAAAGAATAGATGTTAGGAAAACTGACTGAATGCAATGCACGTCTCCTTTCAGATAATACATCTATCTGTCATTTCAGTTAGAATCTGGATGGCTGACTTTTGATTACTCTACAGGTCTGATGTCTGCTTGTAAGAACTACACGGGGAAGTAGCCCTTACTCCTCCATGTAGCAATTGTCAGCTACATATCGATGTATGCTGCTGGGTTGCTCAAAGTCAGCGTGATTCTGTCTTTCACGAGACAGCAAAGAGTTCCTTATGAGGTTTGTAAACTACCATTACAAGCCTAAACTCCCCCATTTGTAACTAATAATGCAACCCAATTATTATTCTGATATATCTTTTTGCTTCTGAAGTGAGTCTGGTTTCAAGGGCCCCAGGTAATGTAGGGTGACAGCTGAAAAGATGCAGTGAGTCCAGGCTGACGCTTTGGCTCAACTTATTAGATGATCTATGGAGTGGGACATTCGTGGCAGCTGCACTGGAAGCTATTCATCCATCTTTTTGTATAGTGGTTGTGAGCAGAGATAATGGTTAAATCTGTGAAAAGAATCAGTGAGGACATTACAGAAGACAGAGTGAAGAGGCCCTGGGCCTTTGTCTAGATGTCTTGGGACTTATTCTTCTGAGAGGAAATGAACGCTTTCCAGATTTGTGGTATAAAAATACAGTATTTTGCAGGTTAAAATTCAAGCAGCTTTCTTATAATAACTGAAACCACCACTGAATTTCCTGAGATGCAGTTTGATCCCAAAACAAAATCAGGTTAAACATTTTGGTGTCAAAGGAATTGCAGAGTTTTCCCTATAATTTGCATGCTGTTAGAGATAATAAGGAGTCTTTTATTATTATCTGGTATCAGATAAGAATTCCCTCTGGCCTATTAGGTAGGCTGTTAGCCAGCATGTGTTTCTACTTTGCTCCACACCCCCAACTATTAGATTTTCCATTGCAAATCCATGTTGGCATCCTCTAGCAGGCATGCTCACTGGAAAAATTCTACATAAGTAATGAATATACACTTTACCAAAACTTTGGGATTTTTCTCTGTTCGTAGTCACAAATTATTTGACCTTTTGACCTCTTAGAAATATCTAAACAGTTTTGTTGTCATGAATTTAGGATTATTTAGGTGGGAGAACTGGAGAGCAAAGTATTAGTGTAATATTTCTGAATGAACAGGGTAACTCATTTGTTATGTGCACTCTTAGTTGATACTAAAAAACTTTGCACTGCAGGAATAATTAATACAGTACAGTTGTGTAAAATTCTGAGATATGTATTACTTCTCTTTCTTCCCATCCCTTTCTTTCCCTTCCCTCTCCTTCCCTTCTCATTTTTTTTTCTCTGTATTTTAATCAGAAATATGTTAAAGAATTGAGTTGCGAGTGTTTAACATCTTTTTTTTTTCCCTAGAGCTTCATGAAGTAGTTCAACATTGTGCTGGGCTGCTCCAGCAACTTTGTTAGAAGTGAAATTTGATAAACTTGAAGGCCAATCACTTCACTTGGCACGTGTGTTATTTCAGTGGTGAGTTACACCACTATTTCTGTCACAGCAAACTCAGACCCAACAGCTGACAAAGGTTCATCTTTCAGCCGCTTCTTCATATGGTCATTGCTGTGTGTGCTGTCTGGGAGAAGTGGTTACCAGTTCAGTTGCTCCCACAATTTGCAGTGTCTAACTTAAATTTTTTATAAAACTGAATTGCTGACACAGGATGCAAGCTGTAGGTCTCATTGATGTGTCTCAGCATTTGGAGTACTAGTTTAAAAACATGTCCTGTGGATTAACAATATGACTTGGGCTTTTAGTGACTTCAAGGATTTTTAAAACATTGCTATCTGTTTATTGCATGTGAGGGACTTGCTAATCCTTGCCATCCTGTTGGACTTGGTTGCAGTAGCGTCTCTGATTTTAAATGTTTGAGGAAAGTGCAGAGTGGTGAGAGTCAGTTCAGGGGATAGAAATAAATATGATAAGAGAAAATGTGATCTCTGAGAAACGATTGACAGAACTGGGCTTGTTTAGACTGGAAAATACAACTGTATACCAGTCTAAAAAGGAATAAAGTCTATCACAGAATAGAAGGTAATAAATTGTTTCCCATGTCCTTTGCAGATCAGGATAGGGGATAGGACAGTAAGTAATGGGATTCATTTTCAGAGAGGGAGCTTTAGATTGGATGGCAGGAAACGAAAGCAACCAAAGCCACTTTTCTGACTGTAACAATAGTTAAGCACTTGGATATGTCATCCTGGGAGGCTATGGACTTTTTCTCATATCAAAGATTTTCAAGAACCGGTTAAGGAAACATCTGTCAGAAAACATTTTGGTGTAGCTTGTCCTGCTTTGTTGAAAGAGGTGGAGTTTATGACCACCGAGGGTTTCTTCATGCTCCATATAGAAACCTTGATTTATGGTTTTTGTTTTTGTTTTCCATAGAAGAGAAATATTTTCCTAAATGGGCACTGCTATCAAATTTATGTTTCCATGGAATATGTGGGCATAAGGGTAATGGAAAGCCAAATTTATTGGACTGACTCCATCATTGCTAAATCATTATTCAAGCTATTGTCTCTTTCTCTGTCTGCTTTGTTCTTATAAAAATTGTATCTTAGTTTCCTTTTTGACTTTGAGAAATGGGGAGCAAGAATATAACTGGTAGGTTTTAACTCTGTCCCTTTGTCAGCTGTAACTACTATGCAAAATAGGATCTTGGTTGTGCTATACAGGTTAGATGCAAGAAATAAAGGATTTTTTAAAATTCTAATTCAAGTTAAATATTATAATCAAATGTAGTTTTATTATTTAGCAGATGTGTCAGCCTGTGAAATGAGTTCCAGTTTTATAATTTGCTGTTTTTAATCAATAACCAATGCTTGGCATTTCCTTTGGAATAAATCATATAAAGTAAAATATTTTAACACTAACCATGCTTTCCATTGCTTACAAATAGCAAACCATCATGGCTGTAGCAAATCATCAGTTTTCATGCAGACCCACAATGCTGTGAATTTAAAAGAACATTAAAAATATACATCTAGTAGAGTAATGATCACCACCAATGGTAGAGTTGAAATAAATAGATCACAGTGTTAAGAAAAGGCTATCATAACTGATAGTTCTGAAATTCTTCAATTTTCTTGCAGTAACAGAACTGCATATAAGTAGTCTGTGGCCTTTCTGTTTCTCTGGGTATTTATATTCCAAAATAGTTACTAACATTTATGCAGAATTGTAATATTAAAAATAAAACAGTTGTGGAATAAAGCTAGTCAAAGACGAGATCCAACTCATCTCCTTGTTCTGTACTTTTATTCTTTGTTTATCTTTTTGTGAGGTGAATTCTGGAGTAGAGACTTTTTAGCTGATTCCTATGTGCTTACTCAACAGTTGTAAATTCCAAATGTACATTCCACTCATCTTTAATAGAGACTCTGAGTACCAACTGTCTTAACTGAACATCGATACACAGTCTAATTATGTATTTATATAGTAATAGTATATACAGATACATTGAATGTACTCAGATATTGACTGACATTAATAGCCATTCTGTCTTAATAAAAAGCAGAAAATGCTATCTAGGAGGTACTGTTCACTAGTATAACATGATGTCCTGCAGAACAAGATCCTAATTGTCATGATATGGTAATTAATGATGATGGGACCAAAGATACAGTTTTATGCATTTTGGAGATAGAGAAACCCTTTTTTGGAAGGAAGCAAGAGACCTTTTCCATGATTACTTTATGAAATCTCTTACGCTCAGAAGTTAAGAACAAATATCTTTGCACAAATACGTACGCACACAAAGGTGATAAAATTATGACCTAAGAACATGCTGGCATTATATCCTAACTTCATTCTTTTTGTATTTGATTCACTTTCTCCTTTTGCAGCTTTAATGAAATGGGAGACAAATGAAAAATGTTTGTGGTCCTGATTATAGAGCACTGAGCAGCACCATTTCAGCACATGTGCATATGAATCACAGCTCAAATGGATCTTTGATTGCTCGTGTCGCTTTATAC